>NW_028229537.1:627256-940884 GCF_053477565.2 Lygodium microphyllum | reverse complement strand
TGGCGACCATTGAGGAAGTGTGCTCCTCGACGCAAGAAGAATCTACCACTGACTCATGGGTGTTGGATAGTGGGGCCTCCCGTCACATGACCAACAAGAAAGGTCTATACAGTTCTATGCAGCCTCTACAAGAATCCATCACTGTGACGGTTGGAAATGATGCTAAATGCCCTACTGCGGGCACAGGTACTATTTCTTTTGTTGCTGCAAATGGTGAAGTCAAAAAGCTTTCAAATGTGTTGTATGTTTTCGAAATCAGGAGAAATCTCTTATCAGTTGCTGCCATAACTGATCTTGGTCATGAAGTGAGGTTTAAGAAGACAGGTGCAAAAATTATTGATAGTGCTGGCACAATTGTTGGCAAAGGAGAAAGAAGGAACAACCTATATGAGCTAAGTGCTCTTACAGCCACCACTGGAGTGGGCACAAGTAAGCTTTGGCATGAAAGGTTTGGACACATCAGATTTGCAGTATTGAAGGAGATGCAAAAGCAAGGTATGGTTGCTCACCTACCTACAATAACTGAATTGAAGGAACCATGTGAAGCTTGTATGATGGGAAAGCAACAGAGAAAGGCATTTCCACAAGAAAGCAAGAATAGAGCACAGGCTCCTCTAGAGTTGGTGCATGCTGACTTGTGTGGTAAGATGCCTACACAGGCCTTGGGGGGATCTTCTTATTTTATGTTGATTGTCGACGACTACAGTAGGAAGATGTGGGTGTACTTCCTTTGTGATAAGGCTCAAGCTTTTGGTAAGTTTAAAGAATGGCTAATACTTGTTGAGAATGAAACGGGGAAAAGTGTGAAGAAATTTAGAACATATGGTGGTGGTGAGTTCAACTCAAAGGAGTTTGAAGGCTTTTGCAAGAGCAAAGGGATCAAGCTTCAATTGACAATGCCTCACACACCTCAGCAAAACGGTGTTGTGGAACACAGGAATCGCACCATTGTGGAGATGGCAAGATGCATGCTAAAGGGCAAGGGATTTCCTAACCATTTTTGGGCTGAAGTTGTTAATACTGCAGACTACATTCTAAATCAGAGCTATACAAAGGCTCTCAAGGGAAAAACACCTCATGAGGCTTACACTGGTAAGAAACCATCTGTCTCAAATTTCAAAATTTTTGGATGTGAATGTTATGCACATGTTCCAGATGAGAAGAGAAACAAGTTACAACCAAAAAGCAGAAAATGTATCTTCTTGGGTTATAGTGATGAGCAGAAGGCTTACAAATTATATGACCAAGAGGCAAAGAAGATCATCGCGAGCCGTGATGTGGTGTTCAAGGAGGAGCCGCATACAGTGGAGGAGGAGAAGGCAAGTTCTTCCACTTTATCATCAAGCAAAGAAGTAGTCCGCTATGAGCCTGTCCCGAGAGCTATCCCTATCCTTAAGGAGGAGGAAGCATCATCTTCAGATGATGAGGAAAAAGTTCACCAACCTGACATCACCCCATCGGAAAAGCCATTGCCGCGCTGGGTGAAGCAGCTCTATGACCAGAATAATCCTATGTCTACATCTGTTGAGGAGAAGGCAGACGGACCAAGGAGGTCTCAGAAAATAGAGGAGCAAAGGAGGGCTTCTGCTCACATAGTCAATATGTCCTTGATGGTTGAGATTATGAGAGAAGTAAAGGAGCCAATTGACTTAGAAGAAGCACTTGCAAATCCATCATGGAAGGCTGCTATGCAGGCAGAGTATGACAGCATAATGAAGAATGACACTTGGGAGCTAGTGGACCGACCAACAAAGTGGAAGGTTATTGGCACCAAGTGGATCTGGAAGGTAAAGTACAAGGCTGATGGTACCTTAGAAAAGTACAAAGCTAGACTGTTTGCCTAAGGATTTTCACAAGTTGAAGGGTTTGATTTTCAAGAGTCATTTGCCCAACTACCAGAATGACCACTATTCGCACGGTACTTGCAGTGGCTGCCCACAAGAAGTGGCCAGTGTACCAAATGGATGTTAAGTCAGCGTTCTTAAATGGTGACCTCAAGGAGGAGGTGTATGTGGCTTAGCCACCAAGGTTTGAGGCCCCCCATTTTGAGAACAAAGTGTGTAAGCTGAAGAAGGCATTGTATGGGCTGAAACAAGCCCCCAGAGCATGGTACTAGCGGATAGATAGATTCTTTTTAAACCTAAACTTCAAAAGATGTGCCTCAGATGCTAACTTGTATATTTACAGGGATGGTAAAAAGTCTGTAGTGATTGTCCTATATGTGGACGACCTTCTTATTACAGGTGACTATGAAGATATGATCAACCAAACTCGAAAGGCTCTGAGTTTTGAGTTTGAAATGACAGACTTAGGCTTGCTGCACTATTGTTTGGGGATTGAAGTCTGGCAAGAGCCAGGAAAGATCTTCATCTCTCAGAAGAAGTATGCATGGGAGATCTTGAAGGCATTTGGCATGACTGAGTGCAAGGAGATAGCTACACCTATGGAGGTGAATGCAAAGTTATCCATCGAGGATACATCAGCACTAGCAGACATTGGGAGGTATAGGAGGTTGGTCGGCAGTCTGATCTACTTGTGTAACACTAGACCAGATATCAGTTTTGCTGTTTGTGTTTTGAGTAGGTTCTCAAACAAACCTCATGAGAGTCATTGGAAGGCTGGGATGCGGGTGCTCAGATACTTGAAGAAAACTCTTGACTATGGTATCACATACAGTTTCAGAACTTCTCTTGTGGGGAGCTGTGACTCAGATTGGGTAGGAGACATTGATTCCAGGAAGTCAGTTTCTGGTTATTGTTTCTCTTTGGGTTTAAGAATTTTCTCTTGGATTAGTAAGAAGTAACCAACAGTGGCATTGTCTTCTACCAAAGCAGAGTACAAGGCAGCTTGTTTTGTTGCATGTGAAGCCGTATGGTTGAGAAGGATTCTATGGCATATGGGAGTGCAGGATGAAGAACCAACTGTGCTAAGATGTGACAATCAGAGTTGCATCACCATTGCCAAAAATCTAGTGTTTCATGCGCGCACCAAACATATAGAGATCCAGTATCACTATGTGCGTGATTTGATGGAGGATGGGATAGTGGAACTTGTCTACTGTCCAATAGAGGAGAATGGAGCAGATATCTTCACCAAAGCACTTACGAAGGATCTACTTCAAGTTCATCTTCAGAGACTCAGCATTGGGCCGAGGAGATAGTTCACCTATGGGTGGACATTGAGGGGGGGTGTTAGATATGATCAATGCCCCACTCTCATTAGGTGCTACCAATGATCCATGGTGCTCAAAGTTGTAAGGCCCCCATTATGAGGAGAAGCCAAATGTGAGCCCGTGAGTCCTGACTTGTAAATCAGATGAGGTCTATGTGACTGGATGGCAAAAAGGTGACTGTTGTGGGTCTAATCTTTGGGTTAGAGTGAGTGGTTAAGCTGGTAGCAACTCGAGGCGCATTGCATCGAGTTGCGGTGTAAGGGAGTTAAAAGGGACCCCTATTGTGGGGTCCAGGGGCCACGGAAGTGGCCCCTAGCTGGGGGGTCCTAGGGGGGCCAATGGCCCCCCTAGCGGGGGTCCGGGGGCAGCCCCCCGGCCCGATGGTAAAGGGAATATTCCATGGCCGACTAGTGGAGGCTCATATGGTAGGTCGGCAGGCCGACCTAATGACCTTCGCGGGCTATAAAAGCTAAACCCCTTCGTAGCCATCTTGCACTCATCTTCCACCCAATCTTTCACCCAATCAGAGTTGTTGTTCCAGCTAGCCTTAAGCTCTTCACCTATCTTCTGTCTAGATCGCCATCTAAGCTTCACATAGTGGAAGCGCATGGGTGGACAGAGCCATCTTTGTATCAGTTGTTTGAAGTTAAAGAATTTACTGATTCTCCTCTTATCTGTTGTGTACTCTCTATCTCTTTCTCAGATTCTGTTCGCTGCGCCGTGTAATATTTGACAATCCTAGGCTCAAAACTTCGCTCTCATTTCAATTGACATAAATCTCATTCAACTACGTAGTAGTTAGGAAAGGTTGCGTAATGCTCAATCAGCGTACGAATATTTCATTCAGAAATGAAGTTAGGGAAAGGCTTCATGGTTCATTTTAACATAAAACCTTAAAAGCTTAGTAGCATGAATCATGAATGCATGTCCTAGTAGGATCAATGGAAGTTTTAACATGTACTTGGTCTTTACAAGAAAAGTTAGGGATTGCGAATCTAGAGGAAATGAATCGCATGCTTACGTGAATGATGACGTAATGTAACTAGTTTTTCCCCTCTTTGATCAAGACAATATCTTTAGGAATAGTTCGTCCTTGTCGTAACACAAGTAAATTAGTTTACCCAAAACACCTAAACTGCAAAGGATTCATTTAGGATGGTTAAATCGATACAATATACTCCAAGTTCTAACTAGGGTTTAGCACATTAAGGACTTGACCTAGTCGCACTAATTGCCAAGTCAAAACTCTCATACCCGAAAGTCTTGCCCACATTCACAAAATGTAGGGACAATAGGACGTACTTGCAAGAAATGATCTAGGGTTTCTACCCTAAGGATCACACGTTTAAAAAAATGAAACTCGGATTGAGTTGGAATCCTAGGACCGAACGATGTCGGCCTAGTGCAATCAAGAATGGATTGGATATGAAGACACCCTAAACCCTGTTTCTTATCTAATCATGATTCTGTGATTAGAAGACGCCATTTCAATGGGTGAAATAGTCCCATGGATTAGATGCGACACTTGTGCAACAAGTTGCAAATTCGCATAATCTTGTGGATTGGTCACAAGAGAATGGCCAATTTCTCGGAATGAGATTTGCAGATTCTTACGCTAATTTAACTCACAAGAGGATGAGTAGTTATCCTATTATAAAGTTACTAGATAAGGGAATTAGGTATTTTCTTTGAAGCAAAGGAACAATCAATAATTTGGGGCAACATATTCGCCATGATTTACTATTAATAGAACTTAAGGTGTTAGCCAAGTTGGGTTAATAGGGTACGGCCCTAACCCAAGGACATAAGGGATTAACAAGCAAACCCTTAGGGATCTTGCCAAGTCGCACTTGATCCTGGAACGAATGCTGGATGCATTCGGAGAGAAGGATTCACTCCTTAGCAGTTGGCCGAATAATGACCACTGGAAATGATTGTGATTGTAATAGTTTAGAGGGCACTGTTTGCTTTGTTTGCTCAAAGAACTAAAGGATGAAAAGATATCTAATGCTTCAGGTTGAAGTCCTGAAGGGAGAGGCAGCCTCAGTTACCCCCGACTATCTGCCTGGCCCTAACCAAGGGGGTTGTTAGCTGCGCCGGGAACGTGGACCGAACCCGCTGCGTGAGGTCTCTCCGTTGAGCGCTACTTGGTGTAGGAGGACGCTTGGGTGCCAAGGGGGCTCTGGCCGTAAATCCCTTGCCTTCCAAGCCCTACACAAGAGGCCAACGTGTCTCAGGATTGGATCTCGAGGCCCGCATACTAGTCTAGGGTGGAATCTTGGATTAGTAATCCCTGTGAATTGTTGGATAGCCTTCGGGCGGGGGATTATGGATAAGCCTGCGGGCTGGACTTTATGAATATATTCCAAAGATAAATATGATAACTTGTTGAAAAGGAACTTGTTTGACACTACTTTTCTATGTCAAGTGCTAAGATTATGTGAAGGAATCAGTGTCTAACGGGCTAATTAAGGAAGTTGCTTGATGCCTGTCCAACTAAATGTGGTAGGTAATTAGACAACTAAAACAACCTAAGGAAAGTGTGATGGATGTGGCCATGGGTCCGTCCTACGGATGGGTGGTCCCGGTTTAGTCGGGAACTTTTCTCAATCATAAAGGACAGCAAGGAGATCTTCTTAAAGGAAATGAATAACAAGGGCCCTAACCTAGAGTCTAGGTTATAATAATCTCGGTTTACGCTATTTTAGGGGAATGGAATGGGACTACGCCTTATGGTAGAGAGATCGAGCCTTGCATCCCTCTCATTTCCCATTCTCCTTGAACCAAGTGTAACGTGAATCCGCTTCGGCCTTGGCATTTCTGCGTAAAGTAGTTCTCTTGGGTTTCGACGCTAGTTGCCGTTTAGGAAATGACCATTAGGGGAAACCCTGATTCAGGTCGGTCCTAAGTGGGAACGGCTGGAATACTTCCGTTACATGCCAGACACACAGAAAGTCCTAGATCACAAACCCCGTAACATTCCATGGGAGTGCCGAGCAGAGCTTTCTAGACCTCCTTTCCGATGGAATGCTAAGACGTGTCCTGAAGGGAACAGGTGGATACGTTACAAACTCTTGGAAAACTCAGTGATTTTATTCTTAACACATAAATCTGATGGTTCCATTGGTTCCAAAAGGATGGTAAAACTCCAACAAACTTGGTTGGAATGCATTTAGATCACTCCTTCTTTCTCTCCCTGTTCGAAGTGTTGTCCACTGCCCACAGACTTCAATTCCAGCACAACGATTTTGCCAATCACTCTCTTTATCTTGTCTTTTCTTTTAAATAGCATCCAATTCTATCTTTTTAGGATAATATCTAAAATATCTAGAATATACTAGTTTTGCGCAAAATTTAATATTTTTGGACCATCCAAACTATACACATTAATACTAGTGATTAATATGGCTCATAACTCTCATTCACCTTGTAACTTCCGTGAAGGGTGGCTATGGTCCTTGTTAATCTGAGAAAAATATCGAATTACAACTCTCAGTTTTTCTTTTAATGTATAGTTTTAATAAAATATAAATTCTTAGCTATTAATGTTACTTAGTTTTTACCTTAGTTAGTCTTTAGTTAGTAATCTTACTAACTTATTGATTCACTAACTAACTTTCAAAATCATTAACCAAATTTTATTGCGTGGAAATGTTACATCCTCTTCCCTTAGAGAAATCGAGATGTCCTCATCTCGAGAGAAACTTGGGAAGACAAGCATTAATGGGGCTTGGGGCTTGTGGGTTAGGACCCACCATGCATCCGCTCCGCTACTCTTAATGTTTCAAGTAGTGCACTTATATTATTTGAATTAACCATAGGTACAAGAGTAGCATTTATTCTCAATTGTGTTACCTGTCGATTGAGCTTCAAGGATTTTTTTAGTCATCCTGATATGGTGTAGTGGGTTCTAGGTTTTTTTCATCATTTGATTCGCCTATATCTCCAAAGATTGCACTTGTGTATCTTTGTTTTCTTGGAGGCCCAATGGCTTCTAGACTTAAGTCACAGCAATCTGCTTGGGCGTGTCCTACCTCATTGCAATGGAACCATTGATGGTAGGGATATCTCCTACCGATGTGCCCTATCTGACCGCATGTATGGCATTTTTTATTCTGATCTCGAGAAATTCATCTTTACTACAATTATCAGATATAGGTACTTGGACAATTGGATTCGCTCTGTGTAATACATCTTGCAAGTTTGTTGGACTCATTGCTTCCAGATAGTGGTTCAGAGGAGTGTTTAAGCCACATAAATACTTGGATACTTGCTGCGCAATATTTATAGGTGGTGCGCATTTTACTAGGATTACACACTTTGAGTAGTAAGCTTCTGGGTTGATCCCACTTGCTTGAGCTTGAAGAATTCATTCATCTTCAAACTCAAGTATGTTTACGAAAGGTAACATCCACATAAAACATGTTTCAACTGAGCCTAAGTGACAGGGGCTTCAAAAATATATTGATATTTACACCATTACTTCCACCATATCCAAGCCTAGTCAACTAGCGTAAGTTTGGCTATCATTACTTGATTCATGGAGCCAATTCCCGAAGTAGAGAACTAGTCATGCATTCACTCAATCCACGTCTCTACCTCTAATGTAGCGTCTAACCCTTCTCCATCAAATTCAAGTGCCCTAATTTTCTTGAGAATGAATTTCTTCTATTGCATGTCAGCATTCCTGGGTGCAGATGGTGCCTGACAATCAAGCCATACCACTCAAGTTATTTCTATTTGGGATATATCTATGAGCCAAACATTAATCAATCATACATCATCATGAAGTTTTACTCTAATACCAATTGTCACGTGTCTGCCTATTGGCTATCGAAGCACATTTTAGTAGTAAATCGAAAAATGAATCTAAGCATCGCCGCAGACACTCCTTGGGAATGTTTTGAAGTTTGTCGCCTAAGGTTTCCTGAGTCTTCCTTGCAACGAAACGTTCACGGCCAAACCCACTAGGATCGACGTGAAATCTGGGTTCCTATGGCCAAGCTCTCCTAGCAGCATTCTAGTGTTAAGTTTTAGACATCCTACTTTACGAAAAGATAACTGATTCAAAGAAGATCCATACCGCACTTGGTTCAAAGAGAATGGGAAATAAGAGGGATGCGCCGCTCAACCTCTCTGCCTGTAGGGCATAGTCCCATTCCGGTCCCCTAAAATGGCATGAATCGGGTTCAAACTTAACAATACCTAAAGTCGAATGGAGATAAATCCTTGTGAGAAGTCTCCTAGTTCTCTGGGACAACACTGTTATAGGATGGACCCGTCGGGGATTCCTTCCATCCGCTTCCCTTGATAGCTTTGGTTTTCTAATTAGGTCATACCACATTTATGTGTGAAATATAGAATAAGCTTCATTAATTAAGCCTTTTAGGGCACAAGGTTCGTTCGCATAATTTACATCACAAACACAAAAACAAAATAAGCAGTTCTTTTGAAAAACAAGTTTCTTAATTAATCTTCAAGTTAATCTTTGTCTCTTGCCCATACAAGAGAATTATGTATCCCTTTTGTCCAACAGAAGTATCCAGTCCAAATCACATGGAACCACAATTTCTATCCTTTATCTAGAATAGAATCTCCCAACGCCCTAAACATTGGGCTCACGGTAGTATAAAATTCCATTCCGCACTAGGCAATGGGTGTCTAGAGCTCCACTGAACCCAAGCAGCCTATGAGTTAGACACAGCTTCTATGGTTGGCCTTCTAACCACTCGACCTTTGGCCCGTGAATCAAGCACTGCCCTCTCAGGGTAATCCGTGGTGGGATCTTCAAATTGATCCACCCGTGTAAAATATCATTCTTTAATTAATCCAATAAAGAATCAAGCATAATCAAGGCAATTGGCCCTAATAAAATCTTCTAAGAAAACATTCCTTTATTCCCATCGCAACTTGTCATTACAGACCCCTGTCATGCATTTGCCATCAACACAAGCCTTGGAATATTTATCAAAATCACAATGAAACAATCAGTTGATTGAAAGAAAAACATTTAGGGTGTTGTTCAATCAACCAACAAAAGTAATTGTATTTTTTCCAAACAATACAAGAATAGACACGATAATAATTCCGTCACATATTCGCTCTCCCCCCCTTGGGATCAAAGAGCAATTCTATGCAAAATTTACTTAATACTTATATGCACAATTCCTAATGTTATTCTTTTTACGATTATGCTATTCATAACCTCTTACTAATTCTTTGTCAATGAATAATCCATACACAACTAAGTGCAATTAACTTCCCTTAATACGTGCACTTTACAAACTCCATCTTTCAAATATGTGAGAAGAGGCATGTCCCTTCCCATGGCCTATTCTCGTACATCATAGTATGGAGCCTAATGTATCTCATGCAAGAATCAAAACAAGCATCTATAAATTTAGAAATACATTACTTATGATCAGAACCGCAGTTGGATTGACAGTAATTCCTTCGCCTGAAGCTTCTTTGCTGGTTATAGGATTGCCATCCGCACAAGACATACTTGTGTAGCTTGTGTAGCTTCGTTTTCTTGGAGGCCCAATGGCTTCTGAACATAAGTCAAGGTAGTCTGCTTGGACTTGTCCTACCTCATTGCAATGGAAGCATTGATGGTAGGGATATCTCCTACGGATGTGCCCTATCTTTACTATGATTGCCCGATTTAAGTTCTTGGACAATTGGATTCGCTCCGTGTAATGCATCTTGCAAGTATGTTGGACACATTGCTTAAAGATGGTGGTTTAGAGGAGTGTTTAAGCCACATAAAAACTTGGATACTTACTGCACAATATCCATAGGTGGTGCGTATTTTACTAGGGTTACAAACTTTGAGAAGTAAGCTTCGAGGGTTAATTCTAGTTGCTTGAGCTTGAAGAATTAATTCATCTTCAAAGTCTAGTAGGTCAGTCAAAGGTATCATCCAGGTACAGGATATTCCAGTTGAGCCCAAGTGATAGCAGCTTAAAAAATACCTTGATCTTTACACCATTGCTTCCACCATATCCGAGCATAGTCAACTAGCTTAAGTTTTTCTATCATTGCTTGATTCATGGAAGCAGTCCTGAAGTAGAGAAATAGTCATGCATTGACTCAATCCATGTCTCTACCTCTAATGTGGTGTCTAACCCTTCTCCATCAAACTCAGGTGCCTTAATTTTCTTAAGAAGGAATTTCTTCTCTTGAATGTTAGCATTCCTAGATGCAGAAGGTGCCTAACAATCAAGCCATACCACTCACGTTATTTCTGTCTAGGATATTTCTATGAACCAAACATTAATTGATCACGCATCATCATGAATATTCGCTTTGATACCAACTATCATATGCTTGCCTATTGGCTAGCCAAGCATGTTTTAGCAGTAAATTGAGAAATGAATCTAAGCATTGCCGCCTACTACTCCCAGCGAATGTTTCGAAGTTTGTTGCCTAAGGTTTCCTGAGTCAGCCTCGCAACGGAATGTTCACAGCCAAACCCACTAGGATCGACATGAAATCTAGGTTCCTAGGGCCAAGATCTCTTAAGAGCATTCTAGCGTCGAGTTTTAGACATCCTACTTTATGTAGAGATAATCGATCCAAAGCAGATCCATATAGCACTTGGTTTAAAGAGAATGGGAAATGAGAGGAATGCGCCGCTCAACCTCTCTGCCTGTAGGGCATAGTCCCATTCCGGTCCCCTAAAATGGCATGAATGTGGTTCTAACTTAACAATACATAAAGTCAAATGGAGATAAATCCTTGTGAGAAGCCTCCCAGCTCTCTCGGACCACACTGCTATAGGATGGACCCATCAGGGATTCCGTCCACCCACTATCGGAGGAGGGGTTTTTGTCGAAAGGTCGAATCCATCGAGGATCAGAAGTAGAAGGAAGTAGAGATAGGAGATGGAAGAGAATATAGAGAATACCCAAGTGATAAACACTACAAAAAAAAATCACAATGAATTGAATCAATATGAATTGAAAGAACCTGAAATCTTTGCACTACTCAGAAGCAATCTCCAGGCATTAGTTCTCTTGGAGCTCCTTCGTAGGCCAAAAACGTGGATCAGAAAAATCAGCTCCTTCTCTGCTGCCCCAAACCCAAATTTGATGGCTTCGTTGGCTCCGAAAGGGGGGTAAAACTGTAGGACACCTAGTCACGGATCTCTGAGATCACTCCTTCTTCTTTCAGTTCAATCTATAGTTTTCAACTTGTTTTCAACGATCGCGATGTGCACGATTTTGTCAATCTTTCCTTCTTATGAAAAATCTCCTAACTGGCTGAAAAAGCAACTAGCTTTTTGCATGCCATCCTAATCTAGAAGCTTTTCTAACTTTTTCGGATTTTTTACAATAAATAATATCAAATACAGGCCAAAATTATCCAAAAATCTAGTATTTTTGGATAATCCATGCAACTCACACTAGTACTAATGTCTCAGATCACATTGACTCTCTAGATCAATAAAGAAGTCAGATGATGATGCATTCCATACTTTTTCACACTGTTTCCTCATAACATCACGACATCCACCCTCTTTGAACCTGCACATCCTCCGATATGTGCCAAAATCATAGTTGTCACCAGATTCTGAGTCCTCCTCATCCTCTACAACCATATCCTTTACTTCTTCATCTTCCATATCTTCCTGGCTAGCCCTTGTATCATGGTCACTATTTTCTTCCAATTCTAGCAACTCATAGGCAGTAGATTCTTGCCTTTTGAATAATTTGATTATTTTCCCTGTTACAGGAAGTTTTATGGCTGTCCCATCCAGCTCATTTTATGCATAAGTAGCATTATCAAACACCTATCTTACCACATAGGGTCCAAACCATCTTTTGGAATCTTTAAGCATGGCACTATGCTGGTTATCTGAATTGCTATCATAAACCAATACCCAATCCCCATCTTGTATGGTTCTTGGTCTTAGTCCATGTCTTTTGTCAAACCGTTTCTTATTCTGTATCCTTGCTGCCCTTAACTTTGTAGTTGCTGCCTCTATGTCTTCTAGCTTTTTTTCCAACTGTCTAATGCGTAAGGCTAACAACTCCTCTTGATTCAACTCCTCTTCCCAAGGTAGCACACTCCATGTGACTATCATCTCTTCTATCGGCATGATAGGTTTTTGACCATACATCAATTCAGCAGGCATATATCCTGTAACGACACTATGAGTTATTCTATCGGCCCACAAAGCATAAGGGAGCAATCGTGGCCACTCTTTTACATTCTCTCCACATGCTTTTGCCAATGCCTTCACAATAGGTGGGTGATCTCTTTCACTTTTTCCATTTCCTTCAGGGTTATAGGCTGAAGTTAAAACAAGCTTTATCCCCAACCGTGCAAAGAAATCATGAGCTTCATCTACATCCAACTCACCCCTATCTATTGTAATTTTTCCCACACAGCCATACCGACAAAATATCTCTTCTAAAAGAAAAGTACATATAGCATTTGTTGTCTTAGTACGTAAAGCTTTCTGTTTCACTTGATTAGTCAAGTCTTCACGAGCAAGCACAAGATACCTCATTTGGTAAAGATCTATAGGCATTGTGACCAAATCCACCACCCACTTAAAATGAAGAGACAATAGATATGTGGGTTACAACCCATCCCAATGTCTCACAGTTGAATACATTTGACATGTTGTACATGTTTCCACAAAGAGAGCAACATCCTTATACATAGCCTACCACCAATGTCTTTCTTTGATCTTTGTAAAAGTACCCCAAACACCTCTATGACCAGCCCACAAGCTTTCATGAAATTCTTGCATTACTTTTACTTGTGAAGCTCTGTCACCCAAAACTCACAATGGCATACCCTGTTTCTTTTTAGCATGTTTCCATAAGTATCCATCTTTTAAGAAAAATCCATAGGTTTTCCTCTTGACCTTCTTAAACTCCTCATCTGACCATTCATCTCTCTTTGTTAATGTACTGAGATATTGAACAATTCTTAGCCACTCTCCTACATATTTGTCTTCCAGAAACACTTCTACACAAGATGCAAAACATCTAAAGTGTCTTCTCTTTGTTGTCCAAGCTTTTGTTAATGTTGTAGCAACACCTTGCATTGCTAAACTCACTCTTGCAACATCATTTTCAGCCATAAGAAAGTCATATTCTTCCTCCTCATCCATCATCCCATCTTCATTCTCATAGCATGCTTGAGATAACATGTTTGCCACTGGGTTATCTCTTCCTGCATATGCTGAAATTCAGGGTTCAAATATTTGATGTATGCAATCCACCGGAGCATAGCAATGTCTGGAGTAGCACAACTAGTAATCATACCCAATACCGGAAAACAATCAATCTCAATGACTACATGAGCACCCATAAAATACTCCTTATCACATTTAAGGGCTGTCACAATTCCCCATAATTTTCTTTTAACCTATGGATATCTTCTCTGTCGTTGAGTCAATACTTTTGCACCAAAGCGAATTGCATATCTTTACCCTTCCTCATCATCTTGCCCAATTTCCCATCCAATCCCAATTGGGCTTGTATCAATAGTAATAATGATAGGCTTTGCATGTGAATAGTGAGCCTTTCTCAATGTAGGAGCAGATTTTAAGAGTTGCTTCAATTTCTTCATTGCTTTCTGATGCTTCCTTTCCCACTGAATTTTCTGACCTTTCCTTAGAAGATGATAAAGATCATCGACTACATGTGCAAAGTGAGGAATCCATATCAAATAGAACACACATGCACCCAAGAATCTATGCACCTCTGATACATTCATGCATACATCTCTTATTCTATCAATCCCATCTATTTTTGCTGGTGATTGCCTTTGCCCATAAGGCCCACACATATGCCCAACAATCAAAACCTCCTCAACTGCAAAGAAAGACTTTTGTCCAAAAAGAGTTAAATGCATCTCTTCTAGACGTGTCAAAATCCTCTCACAATCCACAATATGATCTGCAACAAACTATCTACATCCATGAGCATCCATCTCTTCGTTATATTCATCCACTGCACACCCTTTGATTGGAACATCATCCAAGAAGGGCATAGTCAATTGAGGTATAAAATCCCTAAGTACCCTGTTCATAGCATTTGTCATGTGTGACACTGAGTTTTTTGCACCCTGTGGGAGAGTACACATCTGTACTAACCCCAAAGGAGTCTTCATGGTTGTGATATCCCTTCTTTCAATTGCAAGCTGAAACTGATCATAACCCGAGTAAAGATCATCCAAAGAATAGATTTCTCTACTTGCAAAAGCCTCTACAAATTCATCAACCACAGGACTTGCTCCCACATTTCTTATGGTCACTTTATTGATCGGTTGCATGTCTTAAATAAATCTCAAAGCCCCATTCTTTTTGGGCACACTAAACCAACGATTTGAGTACGGGGTTGAAGAAGGCTCCAAGATCTTCATGTGAATCTTTTCATTTAGCAAATCCATCATCTTTGGCAAGTAAGCGTTAGGCATTGGAATAGGCCTCAAGTTCCATGGTATATGTGGCACAGTAAATATGACCATAGGAGAGACAACATTTGGATCCACACAACCTATTTCACTTGGCTGAAATGAAAATGCCTTCCCATGTCTAGCCAACATCCACATAAAATACTCTTTCAGTAGGCAAAAGAAACCCTTCTGCACCAAATTTCAATTCCTATAATGTTTCAGATGTAAACTGATGACCTATATCTTTAGGATCCCATAAGTTTGGCTGCCTTGACACTTTTTCATACATACCCTCACTCTCTAGTAGAAGTGGCAAAGCAATTGGTTTAACTTTTTTGTCAACTGTCTTATACTTTGTCTCCACAAGTGCTTCAGCCCATTGTAATCCTTTCTGTTGAGCAAACAATGCTATAACATCATACATATCCAAAGAACATACTGACAACACTTTGTTTTCAGCCTCATTTTCTGCATGTATAGTTGCTGAAATTTCATCCGTAGTGTCAGTAATATTCAGCCCATAAAAGATGCCTGAAATGCCATCATTTTCAGCTAACATCCCCAATGCTCTCAGTTTCTTAATAGCCTATTTCAAAGATATGCGTTCAGGCCTACACATAGCTTCCATAGGCTTAAACCAACATGAACTGTTTGCTGTAAACTGAGAATTACCAATAGTAAATACATGCTTCATTTCATTAAGAGGCAAGTACACCCTCTGAACAGCACTACTATAGCCCCGCATATTACAACAGTGCTTAATGAAAATCCAGGTCTTTGAATTCCCTTGCATTTGGAATCAAAGGAGACTCTCGAAGCGTATCATGATTTCTAGGATGATTAACACAAACGGTAAGAAATTGAACTGCTTTTCTCCCATCCTTACTTTTGATTCTTGCATAAGCAGAACCATCATCAAGCACCTTTGTTTCCATACGCGCACCTGTAATATAGTGTTGTCCCAAAATCACTGCATATGAGGAATTATCTTGCACAAAGAAGTGTTGCTCTTCCTGTGCATCACCAATCATCACTTTAACATTAGGACATGTAGCATAGAGCTCCCTTGAAGAATTATTTGCGGCCCTCATTCGCCAACCATGATCAGTGTCTATAGGCCATGCACCATTTTCATACAATCCACGCTCAATGAGATTTATCTTCAGACCCATGGTCAAGTAAAGCAACACAAGGAGTTTCAGATTCCCCTATTTTCACTACCGTTTCAGTGGTAGCTCTAGCCCAATGATTTCTTGTGTAGTGACTTCAAGGAATAAATCCTAGATTCTCTTCTCCATATTATTGCATTTGCCTTACTCCACCATGCATATTGCTACAAGACAATTCATTTTCAACCACTTTCTTCTCTTTTCCACATGTTGTCCACTGATTAGTAGCATCCTGCATAGATAATCCAGTACTTACTTTATGCTCATATTTAGCCCAAATATCTAACAAACCAGTTTCCTATTCAAATTGCAGCAATACACTACTGGTATCACCAAGAAGCTGACGCTTCTTTTTAACTATGTCAACGATCTCGTCATGAAATTCTCGCTTGGCAATGCCAAGCACCTCTCCCAAGATAAATTCCACCCGACTGTTTAAGATTCGTTCTTCAAGAACCTTCTTAAGATCTGTGGCTATCTCAATGTCAGATTGCAACTTATATCCTGGCTGCTTGCCCTTCTTTTTCCCTCTTGTTTGTTATCATGTTTTTCCTCCTGACTGACCTCTTCCATAACATGCTCGGGAGGTGGCTGATTTGCAGCTTTAGGCTGATCCATACTTCTTCTTGTCATTCTTTTAGATGTCCCTGCAATATCTTCATCTCTTTTTCTTTTTTCTTCCACAAGTACATCCGTGTTTTGTACCTTTGCTAAATATACATACACTGAATATGCATCTATCGGCGATTCCCAACCAGTTATGCCACGAATGTCTTGCCCTGCATGAGACATTTCACTATCAATGACCTTTCTCTTTTCAACTGCATGTAAAGCATGTGTCCATATTTTAGCCTTTGGACTTGGCCATGCATTCTATCCAATTGTAGACCAAAAGTAGAAGCATGTACCGCTGCATAAGCATTTCGGGCAGCCAAGTCCTCCAACAACTTTTGCATACCTCCCTTTCCAAAATTCAAAGCAAGAGGAAATCCCGTTTCTTGTTCATGGATCTTGCCATCTTTCCAAAAGATAAGCTGTCGTGCCAAGGCCTCCTGATAGGCAGCACAATCCTTTCTCTCATGCTGCAAACTATCACACCACATACATCTTTTTCCAAGCTTAGGGGCTGCTACCCATCTCTTTCCTCTTGTCCTTTTTCATCCAATTTTGCAACCTTCAATTGAAGATCCCGCATCCCTTTGACCAATTCATCTAAGACATCTTCCCTAACAGAGGGAACAATAGTAGGTACAGCCATAGGGTTAGCCACAGAAGTAGGTGGCTTACTGGATACTTCAACTATTTTTCCCGTAACATTGGGCAAGCTAGAGACATGCAATCTTTCTCTTCTTCTATGCTTCTTCACAAGCGCAATAGTAGCTTCCTTGACATGTCTCCACTCTGTTTTCAAACATGTCTCTGTAGTCTGATCCTCTAGAAAATCATCAAGCTTCTCTTGAAGCTTGGGATCAGCTCCTTGTAGAAACAATTCGATTTTCTAACTTACAAGAGCTTGCTATTCTGTGAGATCTAACTGCTCAAATCCACTTTTCAAATTCTCTTAACAATTCCGTAGCCACAAGACCCTTATTGGGTTGTATAACCCACTCCTGAAAAGTCTTGCGTGTAATCAAACTGGTATCCTCAATATAAAATTTTTCCTTGAGTGTCTTCTTGAAGGCTACCCAGTCTGCATCCTGCAAGTATAATTCAGTAATCCATGCTTTCAGTTCATGAACAATAACATGTACAAAATACTGGCTCCATGCAGATTGAGCCACTCAAATAATTTCATCTTCTAAGCATAGGTATGTACATATGGAGATACATTCCTGCCATTGAATAACTTCACCTCACGCTTAATTGCTTGCAAAGCATTCATCACAACACTTTCTGTTTGAGCTGAAGCTTGCATCACGTATTGTTGTTGTTGTTGTACTTGCATAAGCATATTCATATTTTGCACCAACTTCTCCAAAACATCATTGGAGAATGTATTCCAAGATTCTCCCATCTTGTCTTTCCTTCTTCTAACGACCTTTCACATCGGGTTCACCAATGTCGAAGGGGTTTCTGTCGAAAGGTCGAATCCATCCAGAAGTAGAAGGAAGTAGAGATAGGAGATGGAAGAGAAGATAGAGAATACCCAAGTGATCAACACTACAAAAACAAATCACAATGAATTGAATCAATATGTATTGAAAGAACTTGAAATCTTTGCACTACTTAGAAGCAATCTCTAGGTATTAGTTCTCCTGGAGATCCTTCATAGACCAAAAACGTGGATTAGAAAAATCAGCTCCTTCTCTACTGCTCGAAACGCAAATGTGATGGCTCCGATGGCTCCGAAAGGGGGGTACAACCACAGGACACCTGTTCACGGATCTCCCAGATCACTCATTCTTCTTCTTCTTTCAGTTCACTTTGCAATTTTCAGCCTGTTTATAGCGATCGCGATGCGTGTGGTTTCATCAATCTGTCCTTCTTATGAAAAATCTCCTAACTGGCTGAAAAAGCAACAAGCTTTTTGCATGCCATCCTAATCTAGAAGCTTTTCTAACTTTTTTGGATTTTTTACAATAAAAATCATCAAATATATGCTAAAATTATCCAAAAATCTGGTAGTTTTGGATAATCCATGAAACTCACACTAGTACTAATAGCTCAGATCACATTGACTCTCTAAATTAATAAAGAAGTCAGATGATGATGTATTCCATACTTTTTCACACTGTGTCCTCCTAACATCACAACACCGCTACCCTTGATAGCTTTAGTTTTTTAATTAGGTCCTACCACATTTATGTGTGACATTTAGAATAAGCTTCATTAATTAAGCCTTTTAGGGCACAAGGTTCGTTCGTATAATTTATAGCACAGACACAAAAACAAAATAAGCAGTTCTTTTGAAAAACAAGTTCCTTAACTAATCTTCAAGTTAATCTTTGTCTCTTGCCCATATAGGAGAATTATGTATCCCTTTTGTCCAATAGAAGTACCCAGTTCAAATCACATGGAACCATAATTTCCATCCTTTATCCAGAATAGAATCTTCCAACGCCCTCCTAAACATTGGTCTCACAACAGTTTACAGTTCCATTCCGATCTAGGTAATGCGTGTCTAGAGCTCCACTGAACCCAAGCGGCCTAGGAGTTAGACACAACTTCTATGGTTGGCCTTCTAACCATGCGACCTTTGGCCCGTGAATCGAGTAGTGCCCTCTCAGGGTAATCCGCGGTGGGATCTTCAAATTGATCCACCCGTGTAAAATATCCTTCTTTAATTAATCCAATTAAGAATCAACCATAATCAAGGCAATGGACCCTAATAAAATCTTGTAAGAAAACATTCCTTTATTCCCATGGCAACTTGTCATTACAGACCCATGCCATGCATTTGCCACCAACACAAGCCTTGGAGTATTTATCAAAATCACAATGAAATAATTAGTTGATTGAAAGAAAAACATTTAGGGTGTTGTTCAATCAGCCAACAAAAGTAATTGTATTTTTTCCAAACAATACAAGAATAGACACAATAATAATTCCGTCAAATATTCGCTCTCCCCACCTTGGGATCAAAGAGCAATTCCTAATTTTATTCTTTTTAGATTATGCTATTCATAACCCCTTACCGATTTATTTGTCAATGAATAAGCCATACACAAATAAGTGCAATTAGCTTCCCTTAATATATGCACTTTGCAAACTCCCTCTTTCAAATATGTGAGAAGAGACATGTCCCTTCCCATGACTTATTCTCGTACATCATAGTATGGAGCCTAATGTATCTCATGCAAGAATCAAAACAAGCATCTATCAATTTAGAAATACATTACTTACGATCGAAACCATAGTTGGATTGACAGTTATGCCTTCACCCACACTACAACAGAAACGAGGCATAGACGTGCATGTTAGACGCACAAAGTCGGGCGCATCTATCAGAGCGTCTATAAGTGCGTGTAAATGTGCGTGTAAATAGACGCGGATTTTGCGTATTTATATCCGTGCAAATAG
The DNA here is from genome assembly GCF_053477565.2 of Lygodium microphyllum. Taxonomy (NCBI): domain Eukaryota; kingdom Viridiplantae; phylum Streptophyta; class Polypodiopsida; order Schizaeales; family Lygodiaceae; genus Lygodium; species Lygodium microphyllum. Next base: position 921,105 of record NW_028229537.1, on the reverse strand, counting down.
ATACTAATATAGACGCGCTAGCAGACACACAATTATTTAACCACCTAAAATTAGCAATTCACATAATTAAAAAACCAAAGTTAATAATTATTTAACCACTTGAAATTGATTCTTGAGCATGCACATGTGCGCATGATAAAAACCATAGAATTAAGAATACACATTGAATCATTGAATTAAAAAAATAGAGTTAATAATTACTTTTTCATTGCTCTCTAATGAATGATAGTTCCTCTAGTTGACAAGCCTGATATAAGTAATTAGTTGACAAGCCTGATATAAGTAATTAGCGGCAAGTGACAGAAACCTTACAATTAGTAGCAAGCACTACAATATGTATCTCGTAATTTCTCTACGTACTTGAAGATGATAAAAGATACTTCCTTTTTACTATGGAAAATTCAATTTAGCTTTAAAATTAACTATTGATTCTTGAGTATGCACGTGTGTGCATGATAAAAAGCATAGAATTAGGAATACACATTGAATCAATAAGCAAATTAAGTATGTTACAATGAATGATCCATCTCATCTTCAATGAGATCAGCCCTTGCTAAACTATCTACTTCTAGGTCTATGTTACCAAGAGGTAACGAAACAAATAAGTCTATCCCACTATCAGATGTGTTGCTATATTGCTCAATAACTTCATCAATATCATCGACAATCACATTATTGTCTTCTTTTGCATTTCCTTGAACATCCTCGCGAGGTTCATCTTGTACTATATCACGCATATCATCCATTATGGTGTCATCATGCACATCATCATTAATTGTTGGATTTTTATCTACTATCTCCATGTCGGTAATATTACCATATATTGGTTTTAAACGATTAGATATAGGGATGACATACCACCATCGGTTATTGTTTACCATTGGATGATACACAACCTGTATTTGAAAAACAAAAGCAAAAAACTTAAGTACTTATTATATTGTGTATATGTATCACATGTATACATATAAAAAAATTAGCCTTTGCATATATACTTGCTCGCATTCTTGAGGTAGTACTAATGTGTCATTCTTGTTTTGGTGAAATTTTGTAGAGTCAATGATTACAAAACCACTTGGATGACGTATGATTGTGCAATGCTCACCATTTGTTACCACTTCTTTAAACCATTTCACATCCAATACATATATAAACAATCGTCTGAAGTCAAGCTTCAGAATATCTTGGATCAAGCCACAATAACCTTCCATGGTACCATTGGCAGCCTCAAAGTGAGCAAGGATACCACAATCTTGGGTATTTCTCTTTTCATCTATACGTTGAGTTCGAAGATGTTTACCCTCACACCAAAGTGCATTGAATAATGTGCACTAGTAGTAAAACATAAAAGATCAAACATGTCAAATACTTATATAAAATAACAAATTAATTGATAGTATGTCTCACCTTTGATAAGCAACCTTGTGCGTATTCCCACTCTTCTTGAGATATATTAATTTCCTCCTCTTTTTTCATTCTCTCCATTTCCTCATGTAACCAATCTATATCAATATGACGTGGGAGCGCATTTAGATGATCTGGAAACGAGACATTACATCCATATCTAGTGCGAAATTCTTGTCTTTCGCTTTTTCTTCTTGCCCTTACTTCATTATATAGTGTCATCCATTTGCTCATTACATCACTATTGAGCACACAAAAACTATTTAACTTACGAAGTTCTTCTTTTGTTAGCACTTTACTCATTCCTTTTCCTTGAGGTACTATAGAGGTCATCCTCAAGTCTTCATCATCTTTCCATAGTCGTGGTTGAGAGGGATCCACTTCAGCAAGATATTCAGAGATATAAACAAGGGATGATTGCACTAACCAACCCTCAGCCATGCTTCCCTCATGCCGTGCTTTTTGCCTCACAAAATCTTTCAAGGTTTTCATGAAGTGCTCAAGAAAAAACATCCACCTTACATGAACTGTCCCACAAAGTGCGATCTCATCAATCAAATGTACGAGTAAATGTAATTGAGTAGTCAAAATGGATCGAGGAAAAATTTCCTCCACCAAACAAACCACCTCAACAGATAATACTCGAGCATCTTGCAATGTGTTTGGATCAATTTCCTTCGAGCTCATGTATCTGTCAAGATGTATTTGAGAATTGTTTATTTTTGTGTAGAAATTCAAAGATATATAATGAAAAAATACAATGTATACACACCTCACAAGCTCTCCCATCTTGTAAATGATATCACGTACATCTTTGGAGGCACAATGGGATATGCTAGTAGGAAGTACGAACTGAATGTAAACAATATTCATAGATCAAATGATTAGTTGAGGAAAAAGTCATCATACCCTAAAGTTTACACATAGTTACTCCACTAATTACTATATTCATGGTTAGAGATACCCTTACTTGAATCATTTTGTGCCAATCGTGGGACTTCAAACCAGATAGTTGCTCCACACCTCTTTTCTTTTTCTTTATGAAGGCTCCCTTGAGAGATCTCATACATCCTGTGGGTTTTCGAAAGCTATATATTTGTTCCTTCACTATTTTTTCCTTGTTCTTTGACAACATCCAAGGTGCATGGGGTAGCTCAATCTTTCCTCTAGGTCCAATGCGTGGCTAGGCTCATCTCATGCGACCAATGTTACGTAAATCCTCCCTTACATTAACTGAATCATGAGCCCCTATCAAGTGATCCCATAATGTAGATACAACATTTTTGAATATGTGCATGGGTCCAACAGGTGAATCTTGAGTTCAGTCCAGTACGGAAGACGAAAAAATATAGAGAACCTAATAAACAAACAATATATTATGTAAACAATTCATCATGCTAAATACTTTAAAGTCAATCGAGAGAAATGCACTTCTTACCGACTCATGCCGAGTGGAGGGTGGCTGTCGGCATTAATCCATCTCTCCTTCCAATCTCGGATGATTAGAGATATGATTGAATCAATTACTAAAATTCAATGAAATGGGCTGAGATTAATAGGAATAATACTAATCTCTTATCTATTGATCAATTCAGAGAATTAATTAATCAATAATCTCTCATCAACAAGTGGAAAAGCATTAGCAAGTGGATTATTGAGAGATTTCAGAGATTAAGCAAGAAAAGTACCTTGATTAAGCTTGAAGAGGATGGTAAATGTTAGCTCCAATCCAATTAATGGAAGAATTCTTCAAAATCCACCATGAATCCACCATAAAGCTTGAAGGATCCATGAAATCAGTCTATATGAGCTCCAATATGATCAAATTGGTAAAAAATCAAAGCCTTGAGCTTGCTTGAATGCTTGGATACCAAAGATTCAAGCCTCTTGAAGGAAAGCCCCAAAATAAGCCTTCAATATGAGCTCCATTATGCTCCAGAAGCTGAAACCTTTACAATTTGTTGAAGAATCCTTACTGCATTGATCCCATGGGCTAAATTGATGAAGAATCTTTAAGAAATTGTTAAGAAATGAAAGCTTGGATTGAAGCTTTCATGGTTGTCATGGACTGTTCATCTAGGGTTTCAAGAGAGTGAAAGAATGAAGAATAGCCAACTCTCCAGACCAAAGTGACCTCCAAAAGCAAGTGACTAATGCCAGAGATTGATTAGAATGGGCAGGAGGAAGAAGAGCAGCATCTCAATAAGAGTTCCAGGGCTAAAAATCAACGCAAATTGTGCCAACAGTCTGCTATCCACCTGGCCAAGATCTCCTGCAACTTTGGTAATCAATGTCACCTCTGAAGTAAGGAGAATCAAGAAAGAACCATGGTTGATACTGTTGATGCCTGAGAAAAAAGATCTTGAAGGAAATCAACCATGGAAGCTAAAAGAAACTTGTAGGAAGCTCCAAGAAAGGGAAAGAGAAGCCTCTCTTTTCAAAGTAACCACAGTTTGTTTCCAAACTAAGTCCGGTTAACTCTCATTTAACCTTGTTACCTCTAGATAACATGACAATTTGATGACGACCTACCACTTTAGCCATCCTCTGCCATATCTGACCTTGATGATCTCCAAATGTAGCCTCCTGCTAACTATAGATGGTCTGCAACCCGTCACTAGTCATTGTCTTTGTCAAGTACTTATCTGAAATTGATTTTGTTGGATAAAATTTGGATAGAAATAGAAGGAAAAATGGACCAAAGACCAAGGCTCTGATACCACTTGTCAAGAACTAGACTGGAGAGAGAGAAAGAGGAGAGACAAGACTGCAAAAGAGAGAAGAAAGAGTGCATAAGAGAGAGAAATAGAGTGATGAGGAGAGAGAAATACTAGAATAGGAGAGAGAAAGACATGAAAAATAAAGAAGCCACCATTGAAGTTATGAGCAAGGAGAGAGACGGACAATAATGTATTAATGTATCAAAAATATTGGAAAATTTACATACCCTCTCCTTTTATACCAATGTCAGTGTGACATGGCATAACATCAATATTATTTGCATACTAAATACTTATACTTCCCAGCTTCTTACATGTTGAAATTTCTTATAAAGTGGTTTAAGTCCAATTTTTTACTTAATGTCTTAGCTAGCAAATAAGTCTTAATTAATAATAAAATTTATGTATATTTCTTTGGAAACACAAACCATATTTGGTCAAAGGTTAAATCTTTTGTCTTAGAAAAATCATAAACTTCTAACTTTGTATATAAATCTTCATTTTATGATATGAAAGTTCATTTAGCTAGTCAAAGTGTTACGCTAGTTGATTTTGGCCAAAGCCAATATCCATCTTGTCCATATATTGTCAAGATAGATAGAACTTTTGAACAAAAGATATTTATATCATGCATGTACATATGAAAAATGAAAATGGGATGAGTACTTATTTAAAATACTTGTGTCTATTAGTTCACACAAAAAAAAGAACCATCACATCATAGGTTATCCAAACTTATTACTATATGGTATTAGATCAAGTTATTAAACCACACCTAGTTTTAGTGGTGACTCTTTTAAGGTCCTAGTTCGAGAAACTTATACATATCACTTTAAATGATGCTATATCTAAAAGAAGAAACTCATATTATGATATCTTCAAATCCATAACATTATAAATTTTGGTCATGATAACATATCTTCATATAATGTTTAAGGCTCTTCTATTCTAAATTCTCTATGCACTCTTTCAAACCTTTGTATTCCTACATTAAACTTGGAAAATTCCTAGGTATATCCTAGCTATGCCTCCTTGATGTTTCCACCACCATACAACATCACATTTTTTTAGTATGCTAGAAAAGATAGAGGTGAAATCCAAATCTCCTAATAGCCACATAGCTTACACTTCATCACTTAAGCTCCAAGATGTGTGATCTCATATTTGTAACATACAAAGTGCCCTTTAAAGACAAACATATCTAGTTCATGCCTTTTGCTTTTACACTTCCGACAAGTGGTTTTTTCAATTTTGAGGGGGCAAACAACATCAGAATCGAGATCTATATGGACGGGTAGTTCCATGACATTGAAATATACAAAGTTGGGCCCTGTCCTACTCTTCTTGGCTTCCAGATCCAGTAATCACTTCACAACCCTAAACCTTGCGAGGATTAAATGGGAGATCAAACAACCTTGGAATGGAGATTCGAGACTTGCGTTGGATTCTTGACGTCGTTTTGCATCTATATAGACTTCAGATCATCCATCCACCATTGTTTGATTTCCATGAAAATAAGCACTAGTGCTTTAGGGACCTGTCGCTTAAAATCGTATTGATTGCCACGGCCACCTTCGACGAAGTCTATTTTTCAACTAAAATTTTAAATTTTTGGATATTTTTAAGCACTTCACGACATCAAAAACCATCTGTCATTGGCAACCACAGAATAGGGTGACTTAGCCCATCGAATCCCACGAATAGATCTGCACATAAGCAGAACAAAAAGAGCATCAAGCTGATACAAAAAAGATACACAACAAAACACAACAGAGCTCACCCCCTACCATTGACAAAACCAAGGTATAAAATACACAAGGAGTAGGTCTAGCATAAACTAGTAGAAAACCCAAGCTAGTCGCTAACCAACTGCTCCAACACAGCCAAACTAAAAAGATCAATCAAAGAGGTCATTCTAAGTGGTGGTCTAAACTACCTACCTAACTAAGGACAACTCAAATAGGAGCTACTACTTGGTTAGGACTCCTATAGCTTGATCAAGAAATAGTATCTTTTAGCACATTACTCTTTTAGCCTCTTATTTTCCATACTTGGGCATGTAAAAAGGAGGGAGCGGAGTGTAGCGACCCAAGGAGATCAGGGCATCGGCCTCAAGTCCTATCTCAGTACCCAGAAACCTACCAAGCCCTCACAAGGCAACATTGAATCCTTTTCTAATGCTTACTTTTATTATTTCTCCACTCTTCTTGTATTCTTTTTTTTTTCAGCTAGAAGCCACCCCTAGGAAGACAAGGCATCAGCCCCAGATCTTGTCTCATCCCCAAGAACCTATCAAGCCTTCGCAAGGCGATAAACAATAGCTCAAGGATTTTTCTTTCTTTCCTTTTCTATTTTTATAGGGGTTAGAATCCCTTTTTACACACCTCCGTATATTCATATATTGTCTTTCAGATATTTAGGCTTTTTCCTTTTTCCATCATTATTTTAGCAGGCTTCTCTAATTGCCTCACAACTAACAGGAACTCCTAGAACGGCCGCCTAGAAAGTCAGTAGAACAGGGTCACTAGAATTGCCTTCTAAAACAGGTCTTTCAATGCCTAACAATTCCTTTGCAGGAGGCAATGACTACTCGGACCTCCCCCAGACATACCCAGCCTAAACCTAGGACTTCATGCCTCGAGTGCCAGTCCCCAACAAACAAAAGAAAGTAACCCTTACATACACATATATCATTAATTGCTTAAGGGAAATGTAACGTGTCCACCTATTTACTTGCAGGACATGTCTTAGCAGCCCATCGGAAAGAGAGTCTAGAAAGCACCGCCCGGCACTCCCATGGAATGTCACGGGGTTCGCGATCTAGGTCCTCCCGAGTCTACCATGAAGCGGAAGCATTCCGACCTTTCCCACTTAGGACCGACCTGAATCAGGGTTTTCCTAATGGTCAAATTCCTAGAAACATCAGGGTCAAAGCGGATTCATGCTGCACTTGGTTCAAGCCCTCCAAGCCTTCAACTTGAAGCATTAATTATTTTTTCATCTTTAGTTCTTTGAGAAAAGCAATACAAACAGTGCTCCTAAACTGTTCAAACACAATCAAACCTGTGGTTGTTTACATGGCCAACTGCTAAGGAGTGAATCCTTCTCTTCGAATGTGTCCAGCATTCGATCCAGGATCGATTGTGACTTGGCAAGATCCCCAAGGGTTTCGTTGTTTGTGTACCCTTGTATCCTTGGGTTAGGGTTATACCCTGTTAATCCAAATTAACCAACACCTTAGGTTTCTTAAATTAAGATAGTAAATCGTGGGCAATCCCCATTGCCCTAACTTGATCTGTCAATTGCACGTTACCTTAACTTGGCAACTCAGTAGTAGTAGGATGACTACTCATCCTCTTGCAATGTAAGCTTGTACTTGGAACTTGCCAACCTTGTTCCAAGGAGTGGAAACTCTACTTTGTGATTTTACACAAAACCATGCGACATTGCAACTTGTTGCATAGGCATCGCACCTAACTCGTGGGATCATTTCTCCCATCAACGGCGTTCCTTGGTTAAGAAATACGTTTGGTCAAGATGTAGGGTTTGGGTCCTCTTGACCCAACCCAATCCCTAACCTTACTAGGGCAATAACGTTTGGCCCTAGGGTTTCTAAACTCAATCGGATGTTTAGTATTAGGTCATTTGATCCTTAGGGTAAAACCCTAGAGCGTTATTGCATGGGCGTCCAGTTAACCCAAACATTCCGTGAATGTGGGTAGGACCTTTGGGTTTGAGGGTCTCGACTTGGCAAGCAAGTGCAATACTAGGCATAATTTCTAATGTGCTAAACCCTAGCTAGCACTTTGAGGTGTTCATTGTACTAACTACTTATGATTTTAAGAATCCCTTGAGGGTTATACCTGTTGAAAACTAGAGTTGCAGCATTGGAATGTGTGCAGAAGAGGGAGAAGAGAGCTCAAAGTACAAGAATGAAATCTTGCTTAGTAAGTTGCTTAGAGTACAACTTGGGTACACTCTCCCACACATGATAGTGACCCATAGGCTATTTATATAGCCTTTGCCAAGCTAGGGTTAGGGTTTCCCCTGCCCCTAGGGCTATTCACACTCATCTGACCTTATACTCCCTTGCTTATAGTAGGTTCCTATGCCTGCCTTCTAACACCCCCCCTCAATGCCAGGGTGGCATTGGATTACAAAGCATGTAAGAGGTTCTCTCCCTTCTTGGGATGCTTTTATAAATCAGGCTTACAAGGCTGTTTTAGGTAGATGATTTAAAGAGTCAAAACGCTCGATCTTCAGATGGATTGGAGGCATAGTTGGCCACCAATTCTTTGGGTATATCAAGAGTGTTGGGACATTTACTAGTGATATGCCCTTTCTTCTTGCACTTGTTACATTTCATCTTCTCGGGATACTTCTTCAAGCAGGTGTTTACAAGATGTCCTTTTTTCTTACAGAAAAAACATCTAGTGAGAGCTGTATGAACCAATAATTGATCATGGGAATTTGAAGTTGCCTGACTGTTGCTGCTTTCTTTGTGGTTCCTCTTTTCTTCATCCAAATAGGATTGAATGGTACTTGCCAATGTAGGATTTGGAATGTTGGTGAGAATGGTTACAAGAGTAGGAAACGCCTATTTTACAGCTTTTAGGAGAATAGCAATAGCATCTTCTTCATGTATTAGAGCTTGTACAAAGGCAAGCTGTGCCATAAGTCCCTTCATATGAGAGACAAATTTTCCCAAATCTTCTCCTAAACGATATTCCAAGCTAAAGAATTCAATTTTAAGGAAGATTTTAGTATTTTTGCCAGTGGCTCCGTAGAGCTTTTCAAGCTTGAGAGTGGAATTTTGGTGCCGAGAAGTGCTTGAAAATAGCTAAAAATTATGAATATCAAGGGAAAAATATTCAACGTCAAAGGCGGCGGCTCGATCTAGAACAATTTTAAGCGTCAAAGTGCTTTAAAGGCGCCCTAGCAACACTTGTTGATTTTTCATAATTTTTTAGACTGTCATGTGGGTTGACAAGAGTTACCGGCCAATGTGGGATGCTGAGCCGGACGCCCAGGATTTTTCAGAGCTCAATTCGGAGTCCAGACGGGAAAATGGCCAAGAAACCGGTCAAGATGCGAAGAGGTGGACAAAATTTGGCCAAAATGGGCAAGTGACCCTTGGGAGCCCAAAATTTAAATGTAGCATGAAACTTTTCATGCATGAAAGAGAGGAAATCGTGGAGGAGGGCGTCGATTTTCACGCCATGATGTTGACCATGCCCTCTCCTGCCTGTGAGCAACCATGCCCATTGATTATGGGGCCTCATTCCCCTTCGGATGCTGACTCTATCGCTGTGCTTCGCTCCTCCAATGGCGGTCTCTATGAAGATCTCTGATTTCAGTCTTTCTCTCTCCTCCCTCTCTCTCTTCTAAGGGCAGATTCATGTGGTGAAGAAGAAGAAGAAGAATGGATGACGGATGCTTGTCCAATGAAGACCAGATTGCTCCGTGGTTCAAGAGGAAGGAAGATTGCTGATTGTGGACTGTCATGAGCATTAATGGTAGCTAGAAATCAGTCCCGAGATATGGCAAATAAAAACCCGCAACCCGCAAAGAACGGTAATCTTATTTTTACAAAGGAAATTGATGTTTTATGCAAGTTGCTTCATGGATACTTGTTCCCATGGGATGATTATGCATTATAATGTTGTTTACAATGTCATCTAACTGTTTGAAATCAGAAAATCAGAAAATCATAAGTGTTCTGGATGAAATTAATAGTGTAAAACTTGTAAAACACGCGAAATATGGAGAAATTGGGTGTTTTTGAGATAAAAATGGAAAATATAATAAGACACACCAACTAAATTTGTGTTTTGACTGTAAATGAACCTAAGGGCCACATCCCACAACTCATTTTGTATTTTTAGTCATTTAATATTGTAAAAAATATAAGAAAAATAGAAAAAATAGAGAAAAATAAGAAAAAAATGGATTTTGAGTGTCGAAAATTAAGGAAAAATAAGAATCATGTTTGTGGATGTATGGGGGGTCTGAAGTATGAGGTTTAGCCTCAGTTCAGCCCTACCTTTATGTTTTAGTGAGTTTTTATTGCTTTTCATACAATAGAAATGTGGAAAATGAACCCTAAACCTATGCACCATGCACAACCTAAATGGGTGAGGGGTTAGAGTGTATAAAAAGCATTTAAATGCTAAATGAAATGATGAGAAGCTTGCTGGTTTTTTATGCATACCATTTAGGTTGGTTGATATTTAAAAATTAAGAACCTAGTAGCACGAGGGTTTCTCGGTGTTAGGTTCATGCAACGCCCCATACGAGGAATAGTCAAAATCATTGAAAGGAATGTTTTCCACATGTGCACAATGCTGATTTTTCATTGTTTGAGGATATGGGCATTCACAATTTGCATAAATCATAAAAAAATGATAAAAGGTATTAGATAATACCTCCTATATGCATGGCAATTGCTTTCTAGAGGAATATGACCAACGTTGAGTGAGTAAGGTTGCCCAAGCTGTAGACTAGAGCGTTGGGTCTACAGGGAAAGTAAAGTGAGGTATGGTACATTCCTAGATACGATCAATTGGTACCTTGAGTGGAAATATGTGCGATGAAGTGTTATATATGTTTAGCGACGCATCGAGGGGCCAATCCCCAAGGTGTAGGAGAGTGGCAATGAGGTAGCGGCAGCCAGCTGTGGGAGGATCTCCTATGTTTGTACTTCGTGCTATTTGGCAATGTGCTAGGGCTCCCTCTAAGGAGTGTTAATTGGGTTAGAGTTGGACTACGAGATGCAAGATTGATCCTTTATTCATCGATAAGCATCATCTAGCAGAAATCCAAAAGCAAGAAAGAGACGAAAGAGCTAGACGACGTGCTGAAATTCTTAGGAGGTATTCCCCTAAGTGTAGCGGTGTTGAACCCTTACGAGGGAGTGGATCTAGTGGTCTTGGTGCCACAAGCAGTAAGTTTGGAGAAGATGGAAGCTCTAGTGCTCCCCTTTCTTCCATAAGCCAGTCTACATCAAGTGCAGGAGGTGTAACCCCACCGTCCCCTATTTCTAGTGCAAATCCAATTTCCGTCATGGCATAGCCTATTGCAATTCCTGCAGGAACGATGGATTTGCCGGCTCTAGGTTACCCACTACCCATTTTTAATGGGCTAGTTGAGGAAGATGCGGAACTCTACATCAAGGAGTTTCAAAAGCTGATGTTTAACTGTCACATCCAAGAAGAAGGACATTTAATGATGTTCTTCAACATGACTCTCAAAGGAAGAGCTGCCATATGGTATCATGGTTTAGAAGCCGGAACCATATTGAATATTGATTCATTTTATGGAGCTTTTCGAAGGGAGTTTGCCCCTGAAAGGGGTGGGCAATATTGGTTGCGTGCACTTAACGTGACCCGCCAAGAACCACATGAGGATATTCGTGCTTATGCGAAGAAACTAAAAGAGGTTTTCCTAAGTTGGACACCTCTATTCCTATCCCCACAGCTGCCCAATTGCAATATTTTCTGCATGGCTTGGACTTTAATATCCAGTTGTAGTTGAGTAGTGTCCCTTTGGGGGATATAGATACTGCCATTACACGAGCACAAGAAGTGTAATCCCGACTACAAGCAGCCTATGCCTCTCATGCCAATCCGAATATGGGTCTAGCATTGGGAAATAATATGGCAACGGCCAATGGCAATGGTAGCCAAGGGATAACGATGGCTAATCCTAATGGGAGAGGTAACATGATGCACAATGTGCCATTATTACCAACTCCCCTTAGCATGTCGATGCCTACGGGCAGTCAAATGGCTCCAAATGGTGGAGGCCAGGCAGTTAATCCTAATACCATGCCTGTGGTTCAACAACTAGTGCCTAATCGGATCGTCAGGCCGATGGAACGACAGGGTAATGATCAAGGCTACGAGTCGAGCGCTTCCAATGTTCTTGGCGAGGTTGAAGCATTATAACGACATGATTACGGAGCAGTATCGACAAATAGCCATTGATGTCAACTTTCTTAAAAAACAAAAAAAATTTGATAGGAAGTAGACACCCAGATGAGGGTGCACCTTCGAGGTTTAGCTGCAAATGGTGTGGTGGGCAACATTATCCATGAAATTGCCCAAATGTCAAGTGCGACATCTGTGGGAAATCTGGCCATTTAGCAGCCACTTGTGCTGGAGTAAGATTAGTTCCCTCCAGCAAGGTAGTCGGTAACCAGGGCCTATTAATCATCGTGCGCAAGGAAATGATTCCCAGCGAGAAGACAGGCCTAAACAAATACTCCAACGACCAAAGACTACAATGGAGGAGCTGCCTAGTGGTAGTGGGGTTAGTTTGATTGAGGTTGTGCATGTTAATGACGTTGAAACCTCTAATCTGTGAGCTGTCCTTACAAGAGGTCAAAAGGGTAGAGAGGCTGACAAGGATAAGCCTGTCGTCGACGAAAACCCTAAACAAGGCGACAAAGGAACACAAATTCTGGATCCTGCCATGGAAGGGGGACCTCTGAAGCCCGTAAAGAGTAAAGCTAATGTTAAGAATGATAAGGAACCACCGAGGAAGAAGGTGAAAGTTAAAAAAGAGGCAATAAAGCCGATTCAACGACCTAAAGAGCGGATGGTTTGGGCTGAAAAGCGAACTCTACCGAACTATCATAAATTCGATTTGGCAAGCTCTCTTTGCGAAGTCAAGCTAAATGTGAATCTTTCACAACTTATTAAGCTTTCCCCAGGAGTACGCAAGGAATTTAGAAAGATCCTGCATACCGGGTATATCGTAGAACCTTTGGGTATTGCATGAGTTGGTGATGACTAGTTTGAGCATGCTGAGAAGCATTGCCCAAGGGTTGCAGCCTATGTCGATGGGATATTAGTAGATTATGCCATTGTCGACACAGTGAATTCGAGTTAACATTATGAGTTCTGAACTGATGGAAAGGTTGGGTCTTGCGATCCAAAAAGATACCTCCACAATTCTCAAAATGGCGGATGATAGTTTGAGACAGCCAAAAGGTTGCATTACTAAGGTCCATGTCACTGTTGCAAATGTAGAATGCCTGTTGGACTTAGGGAAATTCGTTTTGCAGGGCGTCCAAGTTACCAAGTATTACTTGGACGACTTTGGATCTTGGAAGCGGACTGCCAAGTGGATATACCCACCGGTCGCCTGATATTTGGCAGAGGTGCTCAGCGTGTGGTGATTGATGCATATCCTAAGTCCCCGCAAAGTGAGAGAGCTCCTCTATCTTCCACAGAATTGGAGACATTAGAGGATTTATCTGCTAGTGAGACATCATCGAGTGATGAGTCCAAAGAGGGATCCACCACAGAAGACATCTATTCGATCACTTTGAACGAGCCGATAGAGGCCCAAGTTTGTATAAGAGATGCAGATGTTATCGAGCTAGACCTTGGTACGCTTGATGAGTCGCGATCAATCAAATTAGGTTCTATGCTCAGTTCAGTAGAAAGGGAGGACTATGTGTCCCTAATTCAAGAATTCCGCAATATCTTTGCCTGGAGTTATGATGAGCTGAGAGGCATTCCTCCCAGCCTGGCTGTTCATAGTATTCCTGTAAAAGAGGGCAGTCGTCCTATGCGTCAGAAAGTAAGGCGTATGCCTTTCAAACTCAGGGATGGGCTGTTTGAAGAGTTACAGAAGCTTCGGAGAGCGGGTTTGATTTTTCCTGTGCAACACACAGAATGATGTTCACCAATTGTGATCAGAAGAAAAATAATCAAATCCGATTATGTGTAGATTTTAGAGAGCTGAATAAGCAGACGGTTAAGGATTACTACTCGTTGCCATTCATTGACCAGATTTTGGATCAATTAGCGGTAGGGAGATATATTCGTTTATGGATTGCTTTGCAGGATATAACCAGATGGAAATTGCAGAAGAGGAAAAGTTGAAAACAACTTTTATTACTGTCTTTGGTACTTTTGCGTACCATGTGATGGCCTTTGGTTTATGCAATGCGCCTGGTTTGTGGCAACGAACGGCAGATAAGACATTCGGTGACATATCCCCTGAAGAGTTGAAGGTGTTTATTGATGACTTAGGGACCGCCACCATGAGAGAAAGGCAGTTGATCATTTTAAGAAAGTGCTTTGAGTGTTGCAGACAATTTTGTATAGCTCTTAACCCACGGAAGTGCATTTTTGGTGTACCTTATGGGCTCTTGCTGGGCCATGTGGTCAGTTCGGTAGGAATTGCGACTGATCCCGAGAAGGTCAAAGTCATAGTTGCCATGGGTCCACCACGCACTTCGAAAGAAGTTCATAGCTTTCTGTCTCTTCAATTGGTTATTACCGTAGATTCATAAACGCCTTGGTAGAAAGAACGTTGCCGCTTACAAATCTATTGTCCTTAGCTGTTTGTTTGTATGGAGCGACCCTTGTAAGGTGGCATTCAAGGATGTGAAGCAGGAGCTAGTAAAAGCTCCCATTTTAAAATCACCTAAAAGAGGTGAGGTATTTTATATATTTTCAGCAGCCACCCTGCATAGTATCAGGTGCTGTTTAGCCCAAATCTGGGAGGAAAAGTGGTATCATTCGATAGCCTTTGCTAGTCGAAAATTAGGCATTTCAGAGATCAATTATACATACATGGAGAAGTTGTGTCTGGTGATGGTCTTTGGGACTAAGAAATTCAGACATTGTATTCTCTATGAGAAAGTTGTGCTTTATACGAAGGCGGAGGGGCTTCGATTATTGATGAATAAGCTGCAGTCGCCTGATCGTCTAGCGAAGTGGTTAATCACTTTGTAGGAGTTTGATTATGAGATTAGGAGTAAGCCACCAAGGTTACAAGGTATTGTGGAATGTCTTGTGGACTTTGGGGAGCCAAAAGAATCTGTGGGGCTAAAGGTAGTGACATGGAGTTGTTATTTAAAATAGATACGACGTCTATTCCCTCCTGGTACGCTGCAATAACACATTATTTATCGACAGGAGAGGCTGGATCCGAACTATCTAAAGTTGAGAGAACAAAAATTAAGCAGCAGACATTAAAGTTTGCTTTGATCGCATGTACATGATATCGGTAAGGGGTTGATGACATCTATCGTCGATGTGTGATGCCTGATGAGGTGCCATTCATTTTGGAAGAGTGCCATGATTCCGCTTGCGGAGGCCATTTTGCTGGATGGCTTACAGCACAAAAGGATTTAAGAGCAAGTTACCGGTGGCCTGCCATCTTCCAGGATGCGTTTGCATATGTTAAGAGATGCGATATTTGTCAACGACATGATAGTCGAGAGAATAGAAAAAGACCACTCACCCCTATTATGGCGATACTTCCATTTGAGAAGTGGGGAATAGACTTTGTGGGTCCTATTACTCCGTCGTCGACTGCGCAAAAGATGTATATTATTGTAGCAACTGACTACTTCACAAAGTGGTCAGAAGCACGTGCAACAAGGAAAGATGATGCTAAAGAAACTGCTAGTTTCCTTTTAGAGTAGATAATATGCCGTCTTGGTCCACTGAAAGAATTAGTGTCGGACCGTGGAACCCATTTCCTGAACAAGTTATCAAAAGCTTGACTGAGGCTTGGCAAATCAAGCACAATAAAACGACTCCTTATAATCTGCAGGCAAATGGACAGGTTGAAAGTACCAACAAGCAGCTTGTGGGTATCCTATCGAAAGTCGTATCTGAAAAGAAACGAGGTTGGGACACGAAGCTATATGTGGCAGTATGGGCATATAATACCACGTTCAAGCGAGCCACTGGCCACACCCTGTTCAAACTATTTTATGGTGAGGAGTGTGTTTTACCCTTAGAAATTGAGTTACCGACCATTAGATTCGCAATAAACCATTCTTTGGGTAGTGAAGACGCCCTATTAGAGCAATTTACGACCTTAGCACACCTAGATGAAATTAAGTTGCAAAGTCTATTACATCAAGAGGTGGCTAAACGTCACATGAAACAGTTGCATGACCTAAAAGCGAAGAAGTATACCTTTAAGAAAGGACAACTGGTTTTGTATTATGATGCGCATAGGGAGTTGTTTCTAGGGAAGCTGGAACCTAAATGGGATGGCCCCTACAAGATTGTTAGGTTAGGGAAGAATAGGTCTACATCCCTATTAGCTGATTTACACGGAGTATAGTTTAAGAATAAGGTTAATCTTAATAAGATTAAACCTTATTACTTCTAAGTATGCTAATACAAAGAAAATGCATTGTAGGTCCATGCTAGGAATGAGTTGAGACCTGCGAAAGGGTTTAAAAGACGGTTGATGGGTCGGTTAATCCCTTATTTGGAGCACCCATATCTGGAGCAAATATACCATCAAGGGAAACTCATCTGGTGGAGCAAAGGGTATAAAGTGATTGAGCAGAAGATGTAACCTTTGTGTGGGAGATCAAAGTCTTCTGCCATCACTGCTTACGATTGTTGACGAGTATCCCTGTTGACTTCAATAAAGAAGGTGGGATGGAGCCATCAGTTCATCCTCTCCATATGCTAAACTTTGATTACCATAATTATGAATAGAGGAGTTCGTGATGGCCGACTGTGTAAACCCATTATGGACGTATACATTATATTTTGACGGAGCATCCAGGGGCCCTAATAAAAAAGGGAGTGTTGGAGTAGTAATCCAAGACCCCCGACGAAGAGTTACGATGAAGTTAGCTGCTTATCTCGGGGTAGGATTTACTAACAATATGGGGAGTATAAAACCTTGATTATGGGACAGCATATTGCCAAACAAGGTGGTATTCGTCAGTTGTTAGTAAAAGGGGATTCCCAGTTGATCCTGAATCAGCTAGATGGGACATACACAGTGCGGAATCCCATTCCTTTGTATGTATCATCGGACTGCTATGACCCTACTAGAGGAGTTTGAGAAAGTGTCTTTTCAACTGATTCCACATTACTGGAATCAGTTTGCGGGTTCATTAGCAAATCTTGCTTATGAAGAAGACCTCTTCTTTAATTGTGGTCCTAGTCTGGATATTGTGATCAATGATGAAACAGGACCCGATCGCTTGTGGGGAATGTTATCAGAGCATGCAATATATGGCAAACGATGGTTGATATGGGTGATGCAAAGAGTAGCCGAGACCAATTTACCGTTATTATCTGGGACCCATAGGTTCATTAGACAACATATCATGCGTACGCCTCTTGCTATTTATGCAGGAGGGATGGGTCATAACCTTATGCATTTAGTTTAAGGCTACGAGCCTGTTTTGCCTCCTTGGAAAGAGAGATATTAGACTCTTCCAGGGAGGGATGTGTAGGTGTTATTCTATTTGATCTCATTAGGCCAAGAGGGCCAATGTTGCGAGGTTTTGAATGCTTTATTTCATTAGGCCAAGAGGGCCAATGTTGCGAGGTTTTGAATGCTTTATTTCATTAGGCCAAGAGGGCCGATTCAGTTTTATAGTGAAGTGTTTTATTTCATTAGGCCAAGAGGGCCAGTATTACAAGGTTTTGAATGCTTTATTTCATTAGGCCAAGAGGGCCGATTCAATTTTGTAGTGAAGTGTTTTATTTCATTAGGCCAAGAGGGCCAGTTGTCTGTTTAGTGCAAGTGCAGTTAATGGTTTCTTGTTTGAGTTCTGTGCTAGATAGGTTTGAAGAAGAGCTTGGAAGGAGCCTTTTGAAGGTGGAAGCTTCTTGTGGCCCTATCCAGGTGATATCTTTCCTTTATGAGTACTGTGGTTTTTATGTGTTTGTGTACTTGTTAAGGGGGGTTTGTTGTTTCTTGTTGGGGACCAACGTCCAAGGCATGAAGTCCCAGGTTTAGGTTCAGTATGTTTGAGGGAGGTTTGAATAGTTGTTGCCTCCTCTAAAGACATTTCGTGACACCGAAAGACCTGTTTTAGAAAGGGAGTTCTAGTGACCCTGTTCTGCTAGCCTGCTAGGTAGCCGTTCTAGGAGTTCCTGTTAGTTGTGAGGCAGTTAGAGAAGCCTACCAGAAGGAAAATAATGATGATAAAGGGAAATAAAACCCTGAATATCTTCAAGAAAATAAATAAATACAAAGGTGTGTAAAAAGGGGTTCTAACCCCTCTAAAAATAGAGAAGAAAAGAAATGAAAATGTATACGCAGATGATCATTGCCTTGCGAAGGCCTGGTAGGTTCCTGGGGACGAGTTAGACAAGGGGGCCGATACCTTGTCTTGCTAGGGGTGGCTTCTTGCTGAAAAAGAAGAAACAAGGAAGGTTGGAGCGAAAATAAAAGTGAGTGTCAAAAAAGGATTAAGTGTCGCCTTGCGAGGGCTTGGTAGGTTCTTGGGTACCGAGACAGGTCGTGAGGCTGATGCCCTGTTCTCCTTGGGACACTACGCTCAGCTCCCTCCTTTTTACATGCCTAAGTATGTCAATAAAATAAAACCCTAAAAGAAGAAATGTGCTAAAAGAAAATACTTCTTCATCAGGCTATAGGAGTCCTCGCCTAATAGGAGCTTCTAGTTGTGCTGTCCTTAGTTAGGTAGGTAGTTTAGATCACCACTTAGGGCAACCTCTTTGATAGATCTTTTTAGTTTGGCCGTGTTGCTGCACTCGGTTAGTGACTAGCTTCGGATCTTCTATCAGATTGTGCTAGGCCTACTCCTTGTGGATGTCATGCCTTGGTTTTGTCAGGGGTAGGGTGAGCATTGTGATGTGTTTAATATGTATCTATTTTGTATCAGCTTGATACTTTCTTTGGTTGTTTTGTGCAGATCTATTGTGGGATTCGACGGGCTGAGTCGCCCTATCCCGTGGTCGCCAATGAGAATAGAAGTTTGGTGTCGGGAAGTGCTTAAAAATAGCTAAAAATTACGAATATCAAGGGAAAAATATTCAACGTCGAAGGCAGCGGCTCGATCTAGGACGATTTTAAGCGTCAAAGTGCTTTAAAGGCGCCCGAGCGACACTTGTTGATTTTTCATAAATTTTCAGACTGTCGTGCGGGTTGACAAGAGTTACCGGCCAATGTGGGATGCCGAGCCGGACGCCCAGGATTTTTCAGAGCTCAATTCGGAGTCCGGATGGGAAAATGGCCAAGAAACCAGTCAAGATGCGAAGAGGTGGACAAAATTTGGCCAAAATAGGCAAGTGACCCTTGGGAGCCCAAAATTTAAATGTAGCATGAAACTTTTCATGCATGAAAGAGAGGAAATTGTGGAGGAGGGCGTGAGCAGGAGGGCGTCGATTTTCACGCCATGATGTTGATCATGCCATCTCCTGCATGTGAGCAACCATGCCAATTGATTATGGGGTCTCATTCCCCTCCGGATGGTGACTCTATCGCTGTGCTTCACTCCTCCAATGGCGGTCTCTATGAAGATCTCTGATTTTAGTATTTCTCTCTCCTCCCTCTCTCTTCTAAGAGCAGATTCATGTGGTGAAGAAGAAGAAGAAGAATGGATGACGAATGCTTGTCCAATGAAGACCGGATTGCTCCATGGTTCAAGAGGAAGGAAGATTGCTGATTGCGGATTGTCATGAGCATTAATGGTGGCTGGAAATCAGTCCCGAGATATGGTAAATAAAAACCCGCAACCTGTAAAGAACGGTAATCTTATTTTTACAAAGGAAATTGATGTTTTATGCAAGTTGCTTCATGGATACTTGTTCCCATGGGACGATTATGCATTATAATGTTGTTTGCAATGCCTTCCAACTATTTGAAATCAAAAAATCAGAAAATCATAAGTGTTGTGGATGAAATTAATAGTGTAAAACCCGTAAAACACGCGAAATATGGGAAAATTGGGTGTTTTTGAGATATAAATGGAAAATATAATAAGACACACCAACTAAATTTGTGTTTTGACTTCAAATGAACCTAAGGGCCACAACCCACAACTCATTTTGTATTTTCATTCATTTAATATTGCAAAAAATACAAGAAAAATAGAGAAAATGGAAAAAAATAAGGGAAAAATGGATTTTGAGTGTCGAAAATTAAGGAAAAATAAGAATCATGTTTGTGGATGTATGGGGGGTCTGAAGTATGAGGTTTAGCCTCAGTTCAGCCCTACCTTTATGTTTTAGTGAGTTTTTATTGCTTTTCATACAATAAAAATGTGGAAAATGAACCCTAAACCTATGCACCATGCACAACCTAAACGGGTGAGGGGGTAGAGTGTATAAAAAGCGTTTAAATGCTGAATGAAATGATGAAAAGCTTGCTGGTTTTTTATGCATAGCATTTAGGTTGGTTGATATTTAAAAATTAAGAACCTAGTAGCACGAGGGTTTCTCGGTGCTAGGTTCATGCAAGGCCGCATACGAG
The DNA here is from genome assembly GCF_053477565.2 of Lygodium microphyllum. Taxonomy (NCBI): domain Eukaryota; kingdom Viridiplantae; phylum Streptophyta; class Polypodiopsida; order Schizaeales; family Lygodiaceae; genus Lygodium; species Lygodium microphyllum. The sequence goes on along the minus strand of NW_028229537.1, from coordinate 900,757 downwards.
TAATAGTCAAAATCATTGAAAGGAATGTTTTCCACATGTACACAATGCAGATTTTTCATTGTTTGAGCACATGGGCATTCACAATTTACATAAATAAAAAAAATGATAAAAGGTATCAGATAATATCTCCTGTATGCATGGCAATTGCTTTCTAGAGGAATATAACCAACGTTGAGTGAGTAAGGTTGCCCAAGTTGTAGACTAGGCGTTGGGTCTAAGGGGAAAGTAAAGTGAGGTATGGTACATTCCTGGATACAATCAATTGGTACCTTGAGTGGAAATATGTGCGATGAAGTGTTATATATATTTAGCGACGCATCGAGGGGCCAATCCCCAAGGTGTAGGAGAGTCGTAGTGAGGTAGCGGCAGTCAGCTGTGGGAGGATCTCCTATGTTTGTACTTCGTGCTATTTGGCAATGTGCTAGGGCTCCCTCTAAGGAGTGTTAATTGGGTTAGAGTTGGACTACGAGATGTGATACAAACGCAAGATGTTTAGGAAGATGATGTATGTGTCATCCATGCTCTTGGCCGCGAGGCCGTGGGGTTGTTGAGCGCATGATTGAGGTCCGGCTAGTGCATGAGCCAGTGCTCGCCCGTTTCAAGTCCCATCAAAGTTCATCCCATTTTTCTTTATCAGTGTTTAATTGATCAACATGATGAATCAGGGATTCATCTAAGTGTAACATTATGATTGCTTGAGCTGGTCTTCCTCTATATCAACCAAATTTGCAGAGTTTATAGCTCTACTGCCTTGAATTAGAGGCCAATACCCTCTCTCCATCATTTTGTATTTTATAAGTACCTGCCATGGGTGGAAATATTTGCCATCAAACTTTCGAATTTGAGGACGGACATTAGCATATGTTGTGGTCATTGGGAAGGTCTTACCACTTGTTAGGACAAGGGCAGTGTCTAGTCCCTTACAAACTTTCCACTGAATGCAGAAGCAAATCATACAATTTGAAATGAAATTTGCAATGAAGAGAAAGGTTGAAAATCATATAAATGTAATATTTCAAAGTATGAATGTGGTGGTCCTTTCTTATGTGCAAACTTCTTTCGAGGTTTAATAGTCTTTATAGATTTTAATGAAGTAAAGACTTCAGTCTCCTCCTTGTGGTATGGCTTAGTGGATGAAGCTTGTGTTGGACAAGGTTGGTCTATGATATCAATGCTTGTTGCTGATCATTCCGAGGAGAGTACAATGACACTCATGCTTTTGATTAAACGGGGAAAAGACCGTGTGCACAAGGCCTATGGGAGCTTATCTTAAGAAGCTTCTGTTTCTTATAGAATGACGTGGAGGGGGGGTAATGATTGGAAGGGGGGAGATGACGACGAAGGAGGTAGTTATGATGGTGAAGGCAAAGGAAATGAGGTGGCGGTGGGTCAGCGCAGTGGTGGCAGCCGTTCTATGGCAGCTCCTGGCGAGGCAGCGTACTTCACGACAGCCTCAGCAACCGTCTTCCTTCTCTCCTCTCTCTCCCCCTCCCTCAAGCTTGGGGAGGGGGTGGTTTTATAGATCTAAGGGGCGAGAAAGGTAGCCTCTATGAGTCGGCTGCATGCCACTCCCCATGCCCTCCACGTCTCAAGAGTTCTCACACTCCTCTCCCCCGCCATGCATTGGCTGAGGGGAGGGGGTAATTAATAAAAAAATTTGCACTACCTTAATCATTTATCCATTTACCTTTCTGTAAGGGGTGTTTCTCGTGTGGCTCGTGGTCTTCAAGCTCGGCCTTAATTTGCACAACACAAAGCCAGATTTTAACATTGTGCACAGAGGGAACACTTAGCTATCGACATTAATCGATGCAGGAGATGACTTTACACAGCTTTTGTGCAAGCGTGCAGTAATCAAAGTTCTTTAATATTTCGAGCAAAAATATTACATTCTCTCCCCCTTAGAGGAATCGAGATGTCCTCATCTCAAGAAGAACTGGGGGTATTGTTGGTTGAGAGCACTTTCATCCATCCAAGTGGCATCCTCCTTGGGATAATATTTCCACTGGACGAGGTATTCTCTCAAGGTTATGGATCTCAAATGTCTCTCCCTAACATCTAAGATCCTGTCAGGCCGTAGCTCAAGGACTCCTTGGCTAGGCATTACAACTTTTTGATCATCAAGTATATGACTAGGGTTTGGTACATACTTCTTCAGTAGACTGATATTGAATACATTATGAAACTTTAGGTTCTCAGGGAGTTGAAGTCTGTAAGCATTAGGTCCTAAGCACTTGAGGATCTTGTAGGGTCCACAATACCTTGGACTTAGCTTCTTGCATTCACCTAAGGATAGGGAACTCTTCTTTGGACATACGCGAATGAAGACCATATCTTCTTCAGCAAAGGATCTATCTTGACGTTTCAAATCTGTGTAAGCCTTTTGTCTATCCTTGGCAGCTTGGATGTCCTGTCTTATTGACTTTATTTGGTCATCCATATCTTCCAGCATTTTCTTTGAAGCTTCAACCCTTAAGGTTGGATCTGAGAAGTTTAAAGGACTTCGATAATCATGTCCATACAATGCTTGGAAAGGGATCATCTGAATGCTTTGTTGATAAGAAGCATTGTAGGCAAACTCAACCAGTGGCAAGTATTGAATCCACTTTTTGGGTTCACGGTAGTAGTGTGCTCTTAGCATATCCTCGATGACTTGGTTGACTTGCTCTCTTTGGCCATCGGTTTGGGGATGGTAAGCTATACTGAAACAAATTTGAGTCCCAATGGCTTTGAAGATAGCTCTCCAGAAGTGTGATGTGAAGAGTGAGTCATGATCACTAATGATTCTTCTGGGTAATTCATGTAGTTTTAATATCTCCTTGATAAATAACCTAGCAATGTCTAAGGCTTTATAGTTTGTCTTGACGGGAATAAGATGTGCAACCTTGGAGAGCGTATCAACTGCAACCATAATGGAGTTGTATCCTCCCTGAACTTGGGGCAGGCCAACAACAAAATCCATACTAATGAATTCCCTTTTCATTTGGGGAATGTCAAGTGGTTGCAATTTCCCTGGCATTTTGACATGTTTGGCCTTAATGCGTTGATAAGACAAACACTCTATGACATATTTGAGAATGTCACCTTTAAGTCTCCCAATGATAGCTCTTTCTGACTGCATTGAGGGTCTTGGCATAGCCAAGATGTCCTGAAAAAGGGGATTCATGATCTTCCCATATTACTTTCTACTTGAGCGACTGGCTTGCCAGTATACATAATCTCGTTCTATAGTAGACAAGTCCACCATTGATAGAGAATTCTAGATACTTTGCATGTAACTTCGGGTCTTGAACCTTGATGGGGATCTCCCTTAGCATCTTCTGATAGGTTGGATCATGGCATGCCTCTTCTTTAGCTAGCTCAAGTATTGGGTTTTTTGGCATGGATACCTTTGTGGCTAGAGATCTAGCTATTGATGGATCTTGCAAGATTAGAGAATTTAGAAATGCATTACGACTAAGTGCATCGGCAACTACATTCTCCTTTCCCATCGATATTTGATTTCAAAATCATACTCCTCCAGCACTTCAATCCATCGATGTTGCCTCATGTTAAGCTCATTCTGGGTAAAGATCCACTTACAACTTTTATGATCCGCCACTAGGGTAAACTTATTACCTAGCAAGTAGTGTCTCCAAAGCTTGAGAGCATGGATGACAGCTAACAATTCCAGATCGTGGGTAGCATAATTCTTCTCATGGCTCTTCAGTTTCCTTGAAGAGTATGCTATAGGATGACCTTCTTGTATAAGTACACATCCTAAGGCAAGTGTGCTAGCATTAGTTATCATTTCAAACTCCTTATCAAGATCTGGAAAATTCAGGATAGGTCTTGATACCAAGCTTTGCTTTAGTTTATCAAAGCTAGATTGTTCAGCAGGTGACCATACGATTGATGTTTGCTTCTTCAGTAGATTGGTCAGTGGCACTGCAATTAAAGCATCGTTTTTGATAAAGACCATGTACCATCCTGTCAATCCAAGAAAACTGCATATTTCTTTGATAGTTGTTGGTATTGGCCATTCTAGAACATCTCTGACCTTAGCCAGGTCTACTGAAATTCCTTCAGTTGAAACAATGAATCCCAGATATTCAATCTTTCATTTGAAGAATGCACACTTCTTCTTTTTGGCATACAGCTTGTGTGCCCTCATTGTCTCAAGGACAATGCAAAGCTGGGGTTCATGATCTTCTTCTTGTTTGGAGTAGACTAAGGTATCAACGAAGAAGACGAGTACGAAGTCATCAAGATATGGCCTAAAGATATCCTACATTAACCTATTGATGGTGGCAGTTGCATTTGTTAGCATGAATGACATGACTAGGAACTCAAAGTGTCCATATTTTTTACTAAATGCCGTCTTTGGGATATCCTCTTCCTTGATCCTTATCTGATAATAACCAGACCTGAGATCAATCTTGGAGAAGATCTTCGCACAGACGGTGAAGAAGTTCATCTATTCTTGGAATAGGATACTTGTTCTTAATGGTTGATTGATTCAACCCTTTGTAATCAATACACACCCGAAGCGTTCCATCTTTCTTCTTCTGGAATAGCACTGGAGCTCCCCATGGTGAACTGCTAGGACGAACATAGCCTTGATCTAACAGTTGCTTGAGTTGCTCCTTCAACTCAATTGCTTCCGGGATGGACATTCTATATGGTCTCTTTGCAATTGGCGTGGCTCTTGGCGCTAGCTTGATTTCATGATCAACTTCCCTTTGAGGAGGAAGTTCTGTCAGCTCTTCAGGAAATACGTCTGCGTACTCCTTTATCCATGAAGGTTCTTCACTAGACTCTTGATTCTGATCTAGCTTATTAAGCTTAATCAAATAGATAGGTAGTCCCTTTCTAGCTCCCTTTATTATCTGAGATGCTTTGAGCAATTGAATTTTTGGCTTTCCAACCTCTCCTTGAGTTGTGACCAATTCCCCTTCAGAATTTTGAAAGGAAACTTGGCTCTTTCCACAGTGAATGTGGGCATCATTAGGTTTAAGCCAATCCATTCCGAACAAACACTCATGGATACCTAGGTTCATAACCCTAAATTTGACCGAAGTCGACTTTCCTCCCAGCAGGAATTCCACCTTAGCAGTTTTCTTGGTACAAGTGACTTCATGACCATTTTCTAATTCCACAAGTAAGGTAGGTGCATCTTTTATGGCTATTCCTGATCTTTTTGCACAAAATGGTGAAATAAAAGAATGTGTACTACCACAATCAATCAAGGTTTTGAAGCCTTTACCTTGATAATCCGATGGTGTCTGAATCACTGAAAACTGGCAGCTTGAGCCTTTCTTGTGAAGGGTGGCATGGAGTGTTGCCCTCTCAAAGTCTGCTTCCATAGTCGAGTCTTCTTCATCGCACATCTCCCTGTTGGCTCCTTGGCCACAGGAAGTTCCTTGGAATGGTCCTTGACGTTGTCCTCCGCCAAGCTTGGAACATTGCCTTTTGAAATGACTGGGCTCTTTGCAATGGAAGCAACAGAGGTTAGGGCCATTACCTTGGGTAGAAACAAAATTATTGGCATTGTTGGTCCTAGCTTTCTTCCTTTGTCCCTGGTTCTGACCTTGACCTCTCTTTGCCTGGGACATATACACTCCCTTGTTCTAATTCTTATAAGACCAAGTCTTGTTACTTCTTGGCCTAGTTTGCACTTCCTGTATTATGGGCGTAGCTTGAATGAGTGCGTCCTGAAGATCTGTTGGGCACATTGATTCGAGGTGGGTGTTTATAGGTGGGTTTAATCCGCACAAAAATTTGACACCTATTGTGTCATATCCATTTGTGGCACATACTTCAAAAGAGAGACAAACCTTGAGTAGTATGCATCAAGAGATAGACCAAGCTATTTTAGCTCATAGAACTTGTTCATCTTCTATGTGAGGTAGGCAGGTGGTAAGTATCTTCCTTGCACATCTCTTTTCAGCTTCTCCTAAGTAACGAACCCTTATGAGATCCCTTGGTCTCTGCACCATTGCTTCCACCAAAGTCTTGCTTCTCCGGTAAGCTTCAGCTTGGCAAGCATTGCTTGGTTAGTGGGTGCAGTAACTGCTGCTTCGAAATTATCCTCCATGGATTCGATCCAGATCTCAACATCAGTTTGGACAGACCTTCCCTTGCCATCAAATTCTGGTGGCTTGATTTGCTTGAGAAGAAACTTCTTCTCCTGAATCACGATCGTACTTGGTGTAGGGGTTGGACTAGGGATCTACACTTGAGGTTGTGCCTGGGCATTGAGATTCTTTACATTAAAACTTGCTAAGTGTTTCTCACATTTCATTAACATGTCCAGTTTAGCTTTTGCCAAGTGACCTAATCACTTAACTTCTTTATCAATACCTATAGTCAAGACAATCATTGATAAAAATAAATCTTATTTCATTCATATAGGCATAGCCCTTTGAGAGTACAATATTTCTTGGGGAGATGGAACAAGCTGATACATTAATTCGGGGAGAATAAGATTGTGTTACATTCAGCTACAGAAACTGAATAATAGTATGGATCGGGGTCATGGATTTTCAAGAATCCATAGGCCATTGGAAGATTAGCGTATCCTTTCCTTTGGTACCCGTTCTTTCGTAATGTCCCAACACCTTGATTCTGTTGGCAGGGATTATTCGGGTCACTTCCTCATACACATACATGTTTTGCTTGACCTTCCGTCCTTCGACATGTAGGGTTGCATTTGCATGGGCCTAAACAGAGATGAAAAGCTTCACGATCTTCAGGTCCTCCAACCACTTGATTCTCTTTAGGTTGGTTCGAAGGTATGCAAATCGGTGGGTAGCTATGTAATAGATTCTTGAATCACCCATCCATCTCCGTTCCACGTATAGGGGTGATGGATTATAGATGTGGTCTAGGATATTCATCATATCGATTCTCCGTCAATAATCTGAAGCATGCATCACGGTCATAAACATAACTTGGAACACCAAGAATCTATTCCATGCTTCATGATTTTGCAAGACAGCATCGATAAGTAAGGAAATGTTCTTAACAGCAACATTTGCTCTACTTCTCCACATTAAGTTTTCTTGTAAAAGATAGAACATTTGTTGGTTCGCTCTGATACCAATTGTAACATATCCACCTGTTCACTTGCAGGACATGTCTTAGCAGCCCATCAGGAAGAGAATCTAGAAAGCTCCACCTGGCACTCCCGTGGAATGTCACGGGGTTTGCGATCTAGTTTCTCCCGAGTTTGCCACGAAGCAAAAGCATTCCAACCATTCCCACTTAGGACCGACCTGAATCAGGGCTTTCCTAATGCTAAAATTCCTAGAACGACAGCAGGCATCGAACCCCAGGCAAAGTACTTTACGTAGAAATGTCAAGGTCGAAGCGAATTCATGCTGCACTTGGTTCTAGGAGAATGGGAAATGAGAGGGATGCAAATCTCGACCTCTCTGCCCATAAGGCATAGTCCCATTCTCTTCCCCTAAAACAGCATAAATTGAGACTCTAATATCCTAGATTCTAAGTCATCATTCCTTGCTATTGATTTCGTTTGAGAAAAGTTCCCGACAAACCGGGACCACCCATCCGTAGGACGGACCCATGGCCACATTCACCGCACTTTCCTCAAGGTTGCTTTAGTTGTCTAATTACCTACCACATTTAGTTGGACATGCATAAAATAGCTTCCTTAATTAGCCATTTAGTCACCGGTTCCTTCACGTAATCTTAGCATTGACATAGAAAAACAATGTCAAACAAGTTTCTTTGCATCAATTGATCTTATTTATCTTTGGAATACATCATATAATCTAGCTCGTAGGCTAATCCATAATCTGGCTGAAGGCAATCCAGCAATGCTAAGGGATTACTAATCCAAGTTTCTGCCCGTAGACTAGTATGCGGGCCTCGATATCCAATCCTGAGTCACGTCAGCCTCTTGCGCAGGACCTGGAAGGTAAGGGGTTTACGGCGAGACCCCCCCTTGGAACCCAAGCGTCCTCCTACTCCAAGTAGTGCCCAATGGAGAGACCTCTCACGGCGGGTTCGGTCCACATTCCCGGCACAGCTAACAACCCCCTTGGTTAGGGTCAGGCAGATAGTTGGGGGTAACTGATGCTGCCTCTCCCTCCAGGCCTTCAACATGGAGCATTAATTATTTTTCTATCTTTAATTATTTGAGCAAAGCAATACAAACAGTGCTCCTAAACTGTTCAAACACAATCAAACCAGTGGTCGTTTACTTGGCCAACTACTAAGGAGTGAATCCTTCTCTCTGAATGCATCCAACATCCAATCCAGGATCGGTTGCGACTTGGCAAGATCCCCAAGGGTTTTGTTGTTTGTGTACCCTTGTATCCTTGGGTTAGGGTTATACCCTGTTAACCCAAATTAACCAACACCTTAGGTCTCATAAATTAAGACAGTAAATCCTGGGCAATCCCCGTGGCCCTAACTTGATTTGTCAATTGCTCATTGCCTTAACTTGGCAACTCAGTAGCAGGATGACTACTCATCCTCTTGCAATTTAAGCTTGTACTTGGAACCTGCCAACCTTGTTCCAAGGAGTGGCAACTCTACTTTGTGATTTAACACAAAACCATGCGATGTTGCAACTTGTTGCACAGGTGTCTCACCTAACTCATGGGATCATTTCTCTCATCGATGGCGTTTCTTAGTCAAGAAATACGTTTGGTCAAGATGTAGGGTTTGGGAGTCCTCTTGACCCATTCAATCCCTAACCTTACTAGGCCAATAACGTTTGGCCCTAGGGTTTCTAAACTCAATCGGATGTTTAGTATTAGGTCATTCGATCCTTAGGGTAAAACCCTAGATTGTTATTGCATGGGCGTCCAGTTAACCCAAACATTTGGTGAATGTGGGTAGGACCTCTGGGTTTGAGGGTCTCGACTTTGGGGCCAAGTGCGATACTAGGCAGAATTTCTAATGTGCTAAACCCTAGCTAGCACTTTGAGGCATTCGTTGTACTAACTACTTATGCTTTTAAGAATACCTTGAGGGTTATACCCTTACAAGTGATCTAGCCAAATTAGTCTACTTGTCTTGCAACAAGAAACGATCTCTTCTTAGAGATGCTAAATTTGTTCTAAAGGTGTAAATAGTTGCAAGACATCACATTACATGTAAATATGTGATTCATTACTTCTATGCAACTATAAGGTTTGCAATAAATTTTTCTTTTCCTTGCTAAAATCATGATGATTGACAATTTGGGGAATAACTTGCGTAAAACCTACATGGATTTACATCAAGAGCTTTGCCTACAACCTTTCGTTTAATGCAATTGAATTTCAAGCTTTAATATGACATGCAACCTTTTCTAGATACAACTTTGATAAATGAAGTTCATGCATGACAAATGTCATAAGACTATTTTTTTCTTAATCCATTCTACGGTACTTAATCCATCTTAAGATACAAGCATCTTTGTATGCAACATGCAAGTCCATGGTTTCATTTCCATGCAATGCAACTACTTGGACAACATCGACAACGATTATGCCATAGGAATCTACAAGTAGAAAATTACTACCTAAATGCCTTATGCGCTTTTCTTTTCCACGGCCAATCAGAGATGCATTTAAACAATTTCATCTTTTAACGCTAAGCAATATGCGCTTGGGATTTGCAACTTGGAAATGCAAGCAACCCAATTGCATGACATGCACCAACTCTTGTAAATCGTTCAAGCAGACAATTTTCCAAATGTATTTTAACTAGGCTACGTGAATTAGAAACATGCGTAAATGCATTCTTCCCATGAAATTTAAGCATGCCCAATACAGAATTAAACTTCTAAGAACCTGGATATGAGGACTTGCAGCAATGTCCACGTGTAAACTTGGGTTTGAGACTTCCACGCTTGCGCCTTGCAACTTTGGTTTTGGAGCCATCATTGATGTAGTGGATTTGGACTCCGCGGTTTGTCCTTGCCTCTATGCGATTTTTGAACTTCCTCCAAGATTTGGCAAAACAGCCTCAAAATCTACCTACTTCCCCCTCGTGCAAGAATCCCCTTTACAGATGTGGGTTTTTAAAAAAATGGGAAAAAGGCCGCGTGCAGAAGGCCTATGGGAGCTTATCTTAAGAAGCTTCCAAGAAGCTTCTGCTTCTTACAGAATGACGTGGAGGGGGGGTAGTGATTGGAAGGGGGAGATGATGACGAAGGAGGTAGTTATGATGGTGAAGGTGAAGGAGATGAGGTGGCAGTGGGCCAGCGCAGCGGCGGCAGCTGTTCGATGGCAGCTCCTGGTAAGGCAGCGTACTTCACGATAGCCTCAGTAGCCATCTTCCTTCTCTCCTCTCTTTCCCCCTACCTCAAGCTTGCGGAGGGGGTGGTTTTATAGTGCTAGGGGGCGGGGGGGGGGGGGGGGGAGTAGCATCCACCATGAGTCGACTACATGCCACTCCCCATGCCCTCCATGTCTCAAGAGTTCTCACACTTCTCTCCCCCGCCATGCATTGGCTGAGGGGAGGGGGTAATTAATTAAAAAAATTGCACTACCTTAATCATTTATCCATTTGCCTTTCCGTAAGGGGTGTTTCTCGTGTGGCTCGCGGTCTTCAAGCTCAGCCGTAATTTGCACAACAAGGAGTCGGAATTTAACATTGTGCGTAGAGGAAACACTTAGCTACCGACATTGATCGACACGGGAGATGACTTTGCACAGCTTTTGCGTAGGCATGTGGAGCCCCAAGAGGAACACCAAGGAAAAGGGAATTCTCTTGCAAGAAAATCTATCTTGTAACATCAACAAGCTTGTTTATCATGTTTTATATGATCACAATGAAGAAAAGAACACCAGGCACAACAAATCTTCATACAACATCATGTAGATCTCCCACGGATTTGATAGAATCAACCATATTCTTCAATATCTTCATAAAATTCATCAATAGAACAAAGAAAGCAAAGGAATACACCATATTTGAATGAAAATACATCACATAGTATTCATCTTCAATATCTTCATAGTCTTCTCTCTCAATCTCTCATATACAATCACTCTGGTTGAGTAGAATTGGCTATCTCTGACTCTCTCTCTCTCTCTCCATCAATAATACATCATATCCTCACTACAATCTCTCTAAAATCGCCCTCAATAATCCTTCTTAGGTCGTGGATACCCCTCCCAAGAGGTATGTCTGATATGAAGAGTCACCAGAGCCACTGCAGTTTCTTTTCATAGCTCACTACTGTCACTTTACTCTAGTCTTCACTTGAGTCTTCAGAAGCTACTTCTTTCAGCTCTTTTGCACTTGTATTCACCTCCTTCCAAGACTAGAAAACTTTCCCAAGCTACACTCTCATCCATCAGAACACATACAGAAGCATACAGAACAGACACAGAATAGCTACAGTACAGAACAGAACAGAGCAGAACAGAGACAGAAGCTCTACAAAAGACCTACAGAAGGTTACAAAAGGTCATCAAAACCACATAACTTATTCTCAAACCATTCCAAACTCTCACAAACCATTCAATAAACTTTCACAATATCTCAATCTTCATCAATCAATACTCCATCCCTCTTTACAGAAGACAATCAGAACAAAACAGAGCAAAACAGAACAAAACAGAAGGTATACAGAACCTATCAGAACCTATCAAAACATCACATACCATCAATAAACATCATGATCTTCCAAAACCCAATCATTATCATCCAAAACACTCTCAAACCACTTCCAAATCAATCAATCATCTCATAAAATCAACCATTCAGCTCTCAAAAACAACAAAAATCAGCCAAAAAACAAGTCATTTCAACACTCAACATATCCCCACACTTAGAAAAGAAGCGTCCTCGTGACCCAGGAAAAAGGGAATACAAGTTCAGGGAAAAGCTCAATTTTGATCTTCAATATCTTCTCAAAAAGAATCCATCCACCACGACCCCAACTTATGACCTGTTTCTGATATAAAAATACAAAGAAAGGAAAACCCTTATACATTAACACTTCTGATCGAACTAAAAATCTCAACAAATTTATAAAGGATATAAGAGTTTGCTTCTTCGTCATCAACATCAACTTCAATTCTGCATCCACGACCCCATCACCACAATTCTCCAAAACGTAGCTTGCACACGAAATCCAATAGGAAACCACCACGTTCGTATTACATAAATGAACTCACAACACAAACACTAATACATAACACAACCATCTGAATGACTCCTTCAAAAAGAGAGATTTTCATTAAAAAGCATCCACCATACATGGGAAAGGTATCAATGAAGATGATCCCTCTTAAAATATTGATGTTGTCGGAAACGATCCACAGACAAGGATTCATCTACAAAGTTTTTGGGAGGATTTTGAAAAAACTGGAGACAGCACATCCTTTCCAACAGGACCAAGTATCTGCTAGGCAAACAAAGGGCATGAAAATACAATATATCCAGCTGCTGAGAATCAATGCTTACATTGACATTCATGCACAACTTTGGAATAGGCTTGGAATCATTATGAGAGTGCCTATGCATATACGCCAGGTACCAAGCAAAATGAGCAGTTAATCTCACTGAGGGATCTGCAGACTGTGAATACTGCTAAGCAAAATGAACATAGTTCTTATAAGCTTGACTGGAAGGTGTCCATTCTCTTGGAATGACTGGCCAATTGATCTGAGGTCCTGTAAGGCAATCATCCAAACTCCATCCCCTTCTTCTGGAAATCTGATTATCAAACCCATCACAGTCACTAACCAACTGAGGTGGTTGAGATATAGAAGTGTTAGGAGAGGGTAATGGAATAAGGAAGAGTGGATGAAGGGAGGGATAGAAAAAATCATAAAAGGAAGAAAAGGTTAAAGAAGGAGTGGCAGAAATTGGGAGGGAATCACTAAGGAAGGGTGTTAACTGATAAATAGGAAATGTAGAGGGTACATTAATGGATGGAGAAGAACAGGGCGGAGAAGGGGAAAATACCCTATCCTCAATAAAGAAACAGTATGTAAAAATGGGAATTTGAGGGAAAGATGAAGGTTGGAAAAGAAGGGGTAAAATAGTGGTGGAATTAGATTGACAAAGGGAAAGATATATAGCATAGCAGTGAGCCATTTGTTGGTAATAGAGGAGGGTAGGAATAGAAGGTCCTAAGAGAGATCGTCTATGATAGGCATCAAAGAAGGTAGCAACAAATGGATTATGTTTTGAAAGATAGGCTAAGAGATCCATCCTCAGTTGATTAGTACTCTAGGCAAAGGTAGGAGCTGTGTTTTGTCTTTGATTTAGGACCACAGAATCAATCATGGGATGCCACGAATTATCATGACAATCAGCTACTTTGGAGGAATAACTCTGGAACATGTCAGCTATGCGCAACTCCAAATGATTGACATACGAAACAGCCTCTAAGACCACATCCCCCACATACCATGCCATATCCACCTCATCTAGAATTAACAAGTCTCCTCGTAGATACATGTATGACATCAACATGGTATCTGGCGTGACAGAATCTTCAAAGACCATCCTGACTACCTCTGTCAACAACTCAGCAGACCAAGCCCCACTCCATCCATTCTCTGGAAGAGGTAAATCCATCGTGGAAAGCTTCATGTAGAAGACCAACTTCTGTAAGTGGTAGTGGACAAAGAAAGAATGGTCAGGTAAAACATATTCCTGAAACTGCTCAAATGTAGACCATAACAAGTCCATTCTGGACTGCAATCTTTCCACTTTATCTTGGAATAGAGGGCACAAAGTAGCCTGTCTCTGAAGAGCAGCCAAGTCCTACTGTGAAAGAGAAGGAATCAAGGGAACATTAGGGCTTGGAGGAACAGAGCGGGACTTTGCAAGTTGATCTTGCAACTACTGGATTTGGGAGGCTTGGGATGCCACTGTGGCATTAGCAGTCTGTAAAGCTAAAAGTTTGTCATCTAAGATAGCTTGGAATTCCTGTGCTTCTCTGGACATCCTCTCCTTCTCCTCTGAAAGGCTAGTAACCTATGATTGAGCCTCTATTAACTGGATCTTCAAAGAAGAGATCTCATCGCTTTGGGTGGCAACCAGTTGGGTTTGTTGTTCCATTTGCTTAAATAAATCTGCTAGGGTATCCTTAGCAGAGGCTAACTCAGATGTTGCCTTATGCAACTGATCCTTAGACTGCATGAGTTCTTCATAAAAAGACGCGTACAGCTGTTGAACACAGGCTATCATGGATAATTCAATGGAGCTCTGAATATCTTTACAAAGAAAAGGAATTGCATCTCATGAGACTAGACTGTTCAGGGAGGGAACTGATATCTCCAATGATCCTTCTCGATGTGCTCTGAACAGGTTATTACAAGTGAGATACCCAGGGAGTTCACTGCCAGAGGTAGCAGGGATGGACACTGAAGGAAGTACGGAAGGAGCTTTATCCGCTACCCGCTTCAAGCGTTTGCGCTGTATGACTAGGGGAGGCGGAGAATCATCATCCTCTATGTCAATGGGTTCTGACTCATCTGAAGGGGGAGGAGGAGGTACTGGATCTGATGGAAGAGGTGGAAGCACAGTCTTCTGTAAACCTGAATAGGTCAAGAAGGCAGACAAATATGATCCATATGTGACATTGGTAACATTACCCCTAATGACTTTAACAAAATGCTGATCCATTTTAGTGAGGAGGTAAGTGCTCCAACAATAGCAACTCCTTTCAACACCATCCTGGAAGCGGTGAAAAGCTCTTTGGACAAGTACTGGGATGGGGTTTTGGCAGGCATAAACCTGTCCTGGAGAAACTGACAGATCGTCTTCCATACGGGATCAGTGATCATAGAAAAGGAAACTCCTGAAGAGTTTATCGCCTTCTTAACATCGAGGATTTCCCTTGTCTGCTTTTGCAACAGCTTCAGAATCTCTTCATTAGAGAAGAGCTGACGAGTGGTCACAAAAGGTTCACCTTTGGAGGGTAGAGACAGAGCCTTCCCTAAGCCTCGAGGTGTCAAAGTCATAGAAAGTCCCTGGACTAGTCCTGTCTTCTTGTTGTAAGAGGCCAGAAACTCATCACATAACGACGGATCCTCTGGAAGCAATGGAAAAGAAGTAGCCACAAAAGCAGCAAGGCCCGCCTTCGTGAGAGGCTCAAAAGTAAGTAGGGAAGAGTAATCCCTACTAACTAATGGGACGCACTGGATAGGGGGAGGAGCATGAGAAGGCGCCATTCAGATGGTTACACACACACCACAAACACAGACAATCAAGGAGAATGCCTGCAAAGCAACAGACAAAAATCCAAGGATAAGAGAACAACCAATAAAACGTGACTCGACCAACTAACCCCAAGCAAACCACAACCTAGAAAAAATTTGACATGACCTTGAGACATATGCGACCGAAAGCTTCATGCGATGCATCAGACAAACACCCATAACCCCGTATCAGGCAATAAAAGAAAAAACTGCATACCGTACCCGGAACCGTAACAAAGACAGGAAACCAAAACAATACCATATCCGACACATAGCAAGACTACATCGGTGATAGAACACTAAGGACTGCGCATACCCATCCCACGAAACGGTGGTTCATTAAAAAGGGGAATTAATGTAGTGAGGGGGAATCAATTTAATGAAGGGTTGATTTTAATAAATTATTAAGAATGGGTGAATTTTTATTAGGTGATAAACCTTGGCAAGAAAACGGTGGTTCCTTATCATAAATTAAAATACCAATTATTAGGTTAAAACGGTGCTTTTATTCGAATCCCGGACGTCGATACCCGACTGGGTCTCTAAATGCAAATTCATTGATTACAAATTAAGGTGATGTGGAGCGCTTTTTTGCCAGCGCGTGCTCATGTGACGGCTGGTTCATTTTAATTAAAATTAAAGTGCCTCTGTAGCGCACGTAGCGCGTGCTAAGTGAACGGCGGGTTTATTTTAATTAAAAAGAATGTGTGTGTATAGCACGAATGCGCGTGGAAACTGTGGGTGAATAAAGAGTTCATTTTAACAATTAATTTGTGATTAAGGGGGAAATAAAAATAAATAAAGCACATAAAATAAATATCTGGAAGGGGTGTGTATGTAATGCAGAAATGCGCACGGAAGAGTCCCCCAAAAGAAGTGAATCCAGTAAAGGAAAAGTAAAGACCACTGACGAAACAACAAAGAGAACACCTTAGCGGATGTGTTGATTTGTTTTGTGGTTGGGTTTTTTTTTTAAATTTTTGTAATTTGGGATTATTGATGGTTGGTTTTTGTTTGTGAGGTTATTATGTTTTGTGGATGTGTGTTTTTTTTTTTTTTTTTGTAGTTTGTGGTTTGTTTGTTTGTTTTTTTTATAAAAACAATAGGGGTACCATGTATGGTAATATTTTAAAATGAAAAATAAATGAAAAATGGTCAAGGGGGGTGAGGGGAATTTTGGATAATTTTTTTAAGAATTTTTTACTATTTTTAAATGAATTTTTTACATTTGTTGGTAATTTGGGGGATAAATTAGGAAATATTTAATTTTCAGAAATTGTAGGGTTGGAAATTTCCAACGAACAAACTCCCAAAAATTGGCAAAAAGCAAAGGGAATTTTTAGAAATTTTTCTGAATTATTTTGATCTGAAAATTAATTTAGAAATTAATTAAATCATGTTAATCTGATAAGTAAGTTAAAAGTAAGTCTGTTAAGTTTGGTTAGTCTGTGTAAGTCATGGTAGTCTGCCCAAGTCAAGTCAGGTTAGTTAGAGGGAATTAGGTTAGTCTAGGTTAGTCAAAGTCAGGTAGATAGACTAAGGCAAGGCAAGTCAGGTTAGTCTGGGGTAGGCTAAGTTAGGTTAGTAGACTAAGTTAGGTCTGTGGGGACTAACCTAAGGGGGGTTAGTTAACCTAAGGTGGGTTAGGGTTAGGGTTAGGGTTAGAGTAACTAGGGGTATTTAGAACTAACCTAACTGAGGTTAATAAAACTAACCTAACTAAGGTTAAGAAAACTAACTAGAGTTAGGGTTAAGTAGCCTAACTAGGGTTAGTTAGGGTTAAAGTGAGGGGGGTAGGTTAGGTTAGTTGTAACTAACTAAAGGTGTGTTAGTTAACTAATTATAAGGTTAGTAAACTAACCTAAGATGAGTTAGGGAGGAGGAGGAGGAAGGGGAGGAGGGCGGCGGCGGCGCGTCCGGCGGCAGGCGCGTCGGCTACGTCGGCGTCGACAGGGGCGGCGACTCTAGCGGGAGGCGACGGGCGGCACGGCGCGTCCGGCGACGGCGGCAACGCCCACAATAGCCTACAACGACGGCGGCAGCGGGAGGCGTCGACGATGGCGACCAGACGGCGAGGAGGAGGAGGGAAAGGAAAAAGGGGAAGGAGAAGGGGAGGAAGAGGCGGAGGGAGAATGTCAAGAATCGCGTGGTGGAGGGGGTTGCTCAAGATGCTGCGCCGAACACACACAGAATGTACAAGGAGAAGCTCACTCAAGAGACAAGAAGAGAGATGGAGGCCAAAACGTTTTCTTGCTGATTTTTTCTTCTTCTTCACACTCTTCACAATGTACACAAAGTATAGATAAGATACAAGATAAAAGGAAAGTGCCCTACTAGGTCAAACAATGCATAACCGACTACACTAGTCGACTGGCACTATAACTATGCCAGCTGTAAATAGGTGTAACAACCTAAATATAATAAGTAATGAGTCAGTGGCCATGTGAGAGTCATAATGACCACCGACGTGCTAAGTGTAGACGTGTGGACCCATCTAACCAGGCGATCTATCATCAATGTCCACATGTGTTGAGCTTGTCATCTCAACACTCCCCCTCAAGCTCAACTGCATCTCTGCAACTCCAAGTAAGCTTCGAAACTTTTGAAGCTTCTTTGTACCCAATGCCTTCGTGAAGATGTCAGCTATCTGATCCTGTGTGCTGACATACACCAAGTCAATCTCACCTGCTAGTACCTTCTCTCTCACAAAGTGGTAGTGTACCTCAATATGTTTTGTCCTGGCATGGAACACAGGGTTCCTAGCCAACTGTATACTGCTCATATTGTCACAATAAATGACAACTGGACCTTCCACCTGCACATCCAGATCAGCCAATAAATTTTGCAGCCATACTACCTCACATGCTGCAACAGCAGCACCTCTATACTCAGCCTCTGTACTCGATAAAGCAACTGTAGATTGCTTTTTGATGCTCCAAGCAACTGCTGCACTACCAAGAGAGAACATGTATCCACTGATAGATCTTCTATCAGACATACTACTAGCCCAATCTGCATTTGTGTATCCAAACACCTGTACATCTGTACCTGCCTCATAGAAAAAGTCCATAATGTAATGTGGACTTCACATATCTCAATATGCGTCTGACTGCATCCAAGTGTGGCTTTCTAGGTACTTGCATAAACTGACTCACAAGACCAACAGCGTAGCTCAAGTCTGGCCTTGTAATGGTCATGTAGATCAAACTCCCCACTATCCTCCTGAACATAGTAGGGTCTTCTATCTCATCCCCAACATCAGCACTCAGCTTTACATTCTGCTCCAACGGGACTGAAAGTGGTTTGCATGCTGTCATACCATACTTGGACAACATATCCAAGCCATACTGTCTTTGGGACAGCCATATACCATCATCACATCTGATCACCTCAATGCCAAGGAAGTACCTTAGCTCACCTAGATCCTTCATCTCAAACTTCATCTTCAAACAACCCTTGACTTCAGCAATCCCACTATCACTATCACCTGTAATAATCAAGTCATCCACATAGATGACTATGATGACCAAACCTGCATCTCCTTTTCTCACATAAAGTGAGTGATCAGCATTAGAAACATTAAAACCAATATTGACAAGATACTCTCTAATCTTGTCAGACCATGCTCTAGGTGCTTGCTTGAGCCCATAGAGTGCCTTCTTCAACCTGCACACATACGTGGGATGCTCTAAATCTTCATAACCTGCTGGCTGATCCATATACACTTCTTCCTGCAAATCACCATGCAAGAAGGCATTTTTTACATCCATTTGCTGCAACCTCCAACCTTTGGCTGCTGCCAAAGCAATCACACATCTGACAGTTGTCATCCTAGCAACTGGACTGAAGGTTTCATCGTAATCTATGCCATATGTTTGAGCATAGCCTTTTGCAACCAGCCTAGCTTTGTACCTGCTAATAGAACCATCTGCATTGTGCTTAAGATTATAAACCCATTTACATCCAATAGCTTTCTTTCCCTTTAGCAATGGTACTAGATCCCAAGTCTTATTGGCCTCTAATGCAGCCATCTCCTCATCCATTGCTGCATCCCAATGAGCATGACCAACAGCCTCCTTAAAACATGTAGGCTCAACATCCTCAACTAGTTTCACCATATAAGCATAATGGTGAGCTGCATAACCTTCAAAACCAAATCTTTTAATAGGGTATCTCACCCTGCTAGACCTGTGTACCACTGGATCACTCAATGGAGTCTTTACATCAACGTGTGCTCTCTGCACACCTGGAGTCCTCACTGAAGGAATTCCAAGCTCATCATCTAAGCTCTCTGAGCCACTGGAGTCTCCATCAAGAACTGCATCAATGCCTTCTGACACTTTATTCTTTCCTTTGTCTTTACCTGTAGTGCTACTAGATGCACCCGAAGATGTAGAGGTACTCCTTAGTCTCCCAGACCAAGGACTACTAGATGATGTCTCTGGTCCACTAAGAGTCCGTGATTCTTGCCTTTCAGCCTGCACATGAGTGTCATGATCATCATCAACATCCAATGCATCACCACTAGATGCATACCAACTACTCATTTCATCAAAGATGACATCCCTGCTCACTCTGAACTTACATGTGTCAGGGTTGTAACAGTGATACCCTTTCTGCTCTAAAGAGTATCCAATAAAGACACACTTTTCAGCCTTTGGATCCAGTTTCTTCCGCAACTCATCTGGCACATGAACATACGCAATGCAGCCAAATACTTTCAAGTGTGAAACATCAGGCTTCTTACCTGTAAAACATTCTTCGGGGGTCATACCATGAACTGCGGCTGTGGGAGTTCTGTTCATAATATAAACAGCAGTATGAACAGCCTCAGACCAAAAATGCTTAGGCTTATTCTTTTTAGCCATCAAGGCGCGTGCAACTTCTGCAATATGCCCGTTTTTCCTTTCTGCAACCCCATTTTGCTGTGGGGTATAACTGCATGTGAACTGTCTCTTTATCCCATGAGACCTCAGAAAATCACTGAACTCATTTGAGAGGTACTCTCCCCCTCAATCTGACCTCAGGCACTTTACTTTCAAGCCTGTTTCTCTTTCAACTGCAGCCTTGAAAGTTCTAAAGTGCTCAAACGCTTCACTCTTTTTCTTCATAAAATATACCCACAGCTTTCTAGAACAATCATCAATGAATGTGACAAAGTATGAACTGCCTCCAAGAGATACATTTTGTGTAGGTCCCCAAATGTCTGTATGTACAACATCAAGAATATTTCTGCTTGCATCTCTATCATGTGAAAAAGGTTGCCTTGCCTGCTTACCAAACTGACATGCTTTACATACCTTATGAAATTCTGCAACTCTAAATGTAGGCAAACCTGTAACCAACCCTTTGGACTGCATTAGTTTCAGCCTTTGTACATTTGCATGTCCAATGCGTTTGTGCCAAATTTCAATATCTGCAACAACACCTTTTCCTTTGGCATACATAGCAGCATTCATAGTAGGAATTCCAGCATTTAGAGTGAACATACGTCCAACTCTACTTCCCTTTGCTACCAACCTGCACTTGTCATTGAAATCTTCTACAAAGCAGCCCTTTGCATTAAATCTGACTTGCAGCCCTTGCTCTACCATTTGACCGACTGACACCAAATTCTTTGTAATAGATGGCACATGTAATACATCTGAAAGACTCTTTGTCTTACCATCATGCAAGGACAAGGGAACTTTTCCAATGTGTAAAATTGGGTGGCATGAGTCATCACCTGTCTGCACATAACCTACATTCTGCAAATCCTGCATCTCTCCAAACCATTCTGCATGGCTGGTCATATGATTGGATGCACCTGAATCGACATACCAAACATCTTCATGTGTTCCCTTTCCTGTAACAGCATTCAGCATATGTTGCATAACAAACAGACGTTCATTTTTGTCTTCATTCTGTCGTGAAGACTATGCATAGTTTCCTTGCTGCAACTTACCACTCCGAATATCATCTTTCTTGGCATAACATTGGGCTGCAATATGACCTGTTTTGCCACAGTAGTGGCACACAATACTAGAGTTGTTAGAACCTCTGTTCTGCCATCCACCTCTTCCTCTAAAGCTCCCCCTGCCTCTAAAGTTACCACGACCTCCTGAAACCTGCATATCGCCAAATTGCTGATTCAGTCTGTTTTGCTGGTTGTCACTACCACGTCCTATACCATGGCCTCTTGAAGAGAACCTGCCACGTCCCCTTCCTGAACTAGAGTAGAAAGCCTGGACCTGTTCACCACTTCTTTCAGATATCTCACTCTGCATGTTGATCTCTTCAGTGATCATAAGGGAGACCAACTCATCGAAATCTGGAAATGGCTTTCTGACATATACGGAAGTTACAAAAGACTTCCAAGCCTTTTCATTGTTAAGTCCACCCAAGGTAGACGACACCAAATCATCATCATCAGGCATTACATCAATCGCTGCCAATGCATCTGCAATGCTTCTTACCTTCAGTGCATACTCATTGATAGACATCTTCCCTTTCTTTAATGTATTCAACTCTTGCTTGAGTTGAATCTTCCGTGCCTTTGTATTTACAGAAAACATACTTTCAAGTATGGTCCAAGCTGCATATGCATTCTCTGCATTTCTAATGTGTCCCAACATATTATTGTCAATTACTGCAGACAACCAATACATGACCTTCTTGTCTTTTGCATTCCATTCCTTTCGTGCCTTTATCTCTTCTGTAGTTGGAGGGTCACTCACCTCCGGCTCCTTTTCTTCACCTGAAACGAACTCGTAGAGGCCTTTTCCAATAAGAAAGTTCGTGACACGGAACTTCCATGAAGGGTAGTTGTTCTTGTCGAGCTTCTCAATGATGGGGCTTCCACTGTTTTCTGCCATTATCACAAGAATAATACCAAACAGCAAGCAAATCTTCTGCAATCCTCGACCTGTAGTGCACAACAATACACTAGATAGCCTTTTTCACTGTCTGCTCAACAATACATGCAATCTGCAACCTGTTTGCAGATAAGCCTCGTGTTTACTCACTGGTAAACACCTTTAATCTTACAGATCTGAAATTTGTAACCTGCACACCCACTGTCGGTCGATACAACTGAAGTCACAGCGTACCCTGAAACTGTTGTTCGCAACCTTGCGGCTCAAAAATGGGCTCTGAAACGGCCTCAAATGCCCAAAACAACTGCAATTCCTCACACCAAATCTCACTGCAATCTGAGATTTTTGCTCTGCTCTGCTTCCGGTGCCTCCACAGTCACTATCCAAGAGAAAGAGTGGAAGGATGGGAGAGCTTCTTACCCGTGGCTTGCTTGCTCGAACCTTGCTTCTTCTCCTTTGCTTCAACCTTCGAAATCAGGCTCTCTCAGTGATGCGGCTCTGATACCATGTCAAGAATCGCGTGGTGGAGGGGGTTGCTCAAGATGCTGCGCCGAACACACACAGAATGCACAAGGAGAAGCTCACTCAAGAGACAAGAAGAGAGATGGAGGCCAAAACGTTTTCTTGCTGATTTTTTCTTCTTCTTCACACTCTTCACAATGTACACAAAGTATAGATAAGATACAAGATGAAAGGAAAGTGGCCTACTAGGTCAAACATGTTGAGATATCGAGCTCCACTCGTGATACGCCAGGGTGACCGTTGTGTATTTATGTCACCGACTTGTCAGTTGCAGATGCGGTTGGTACACCGCCCATGAATAATAGCTACATGATAGCTATCCTTATCTACTCTAGTTCGTGGCTCAGTTAGTATGCCACCTTAGTTAGTTGAGTTTGGTTTGAGACTTATATATAGGGTTCTTCTATTTCTTTGTACTTGAGTTCTTTTGGCTTACACAACTAAGAAGAGGAAAACTGTTTTCAGCCTCCATCCTTGTGTGTCTTCCCCCATTGTGCAAGCAAGAAAGCTTCAAGCGAGACTCCTTCCTTCTCTCCCACAATCTTGACATGGTATCAGAGCCTTGTTCGTGGTAAGGAGCTCAAGAAAGCAAGCCAAGCTCGCGGTGTTCTGGTAAGAGGAGCAGTGTTGCTTTCATTTTCTGTTTTGGGAGCAGATCTCTGCAGGTAGCACAGCCGGAAAGTGCAGGAGTGCATTGTCTCAGGTTGAGACGCCCTTCGCGGTGAAGCAAGAGGGCAGTATATGCTGCGGGCAAGGGCTTTAGCCCTTGGCGACCTTGTTTTTTTTATTTGAGGCCATTTCGGGGCCTGTTTTGGAGGCGGAAGTTTTCTGCACGCACTCAGAAAAAGGCCCAGTTTTATGCTGTGCAGCCACTGTTCTACAGGTCGGTGAAAAGTTATTGTAGAAATTGCATCGTATGCTTGTGCGCAGAGACATTGGGAGTTACAGAATCATCCCTGTTGCCTGTTGATGCAAAATCGTCACTAGGAAGTGACTGTGTGGTCAAATACCACTTTCGCCAGTTGTACAGATTTTCCCTTGTGAGGGTGAAGCTATTTTTTTTGCAGTGACAGAATTTTTTGCAGTGTTCTGTAATGGCATCTGATTCTCTTTCACAGATTGTCACTGAAAAGCTTGACAAGAACAACTTCCAAGCATGGAAGTTTAAAATGATAAATTTCCTTATGGGAAAAGGATATTCGGAATTTGTTGCAGGAAATGAAGAAGAACCAGTTCTTCCTGATGTTCCCAATCAACAGCAAATGCAGGCATTTAAAACATGGCATGAGAGAGCCAGGAAAGTTATATACTGGCTGTCTATCAGCATTTGAGACTCTATGATTGTGCATATTCAGGATGCAAGTACGCCAAAGGAGGCATGGGATACTTTGTCAAAAATTTATAGCACAAATACGCAAGCCAGGAAAATGCAGCTCAAGCAAGAGTTGCATAATGTGCAAAGAGAAAATATGAGCATCAATGACTACCACATGAAAGTGAAGAAGATTGCAGATGCACTTGCTTCCATCGGGTCGCCAGTGGAAGATGATGATTTAGTTTCTGTGACCTTGAATGGTCTAGGAAATGATTATGCACAGTTTCGGACATCCATTTCAGTTCGTGAAAGATTTCCTGATTTTGAGGAGCTGATTGCTCTTCTAATTTCTGAGGAGCAAAGAAATGGTGGTGCATCTTCTTCAGGAGGAACTTCAAAAGAAGCTGTCTTCTACTCAAATGCTGGAAGAGGTAGAGGTAGAGGTAGAGGAGGCTGATTTGGAGGCCGTGACAGAAATCAGAATATGCAGCAAACTTAAGAAAACCAGTCCTATGGAGGAGGACGTGGTAACTCTAGAGACAGGGGGAGCCAAAGAGGTCGTGGTGGATGGCAAAGAGGTCAAAATGCAAACAGTAATGTTGAATGCTACTACTGTGGTAAAATGGATCATATGGCTAAAGACTGCTATAAAAAGCAGAATGACATCATGAATGGAAAACTGCAACAAGGAAATTATGCATCTTCTAGCAGACTAGGTGATGACAGAAATGAGCATTTGTTCATGGTGCAGCACATGAACAATTCTGTGACAAGTGTAGAAGAAAGCAATGATGTATGGTATGTTGACTCAGGTGCATCAAACCACATGATAGGTCATGCAGAATGGATGGAGGATGCAAGGAAAATGGAAAAACCAGGATTTGTGGAGACTGGTGATGATACTGCACATCCTATTGTGCAGATTGGAAAAATTCCCTTGTCTATGCAGGATGGGAAAAAGAAATACCTGTCTGATGTATTTCATGTCCCGAATATCACCAAGAATCTGGTTTCTGTCGGTCAAATGGTTGAGCAGGGCTTGCAGGTCAGATTTAATCCTCATGGATGCTTTGTTGAGGATATGAAAAATAAAGGTCGCTTGATAGCAAAAGGAAAGAAGAAGGGCAGAATGTTTACGTTGGATGCAGACATGTCTGAATTGAGTGCAGCAATGTTTGCACATGGGACCGGTGTAGTTGCAGATATTGATATCTGGCATAAACGCATTGGTCATGTTAATGTACAGCGACTTAAATCAATGCAGGCCCAAAATATTGTTGCAGGATTGCCAAAATTCAAGGTTGCAGAAATGCATAAGGTATGTGAAGCCTGTCAGTTTGGAAAACAGGCAAGGAAACCATTTCCTAGACATGTTCAAGAGAGTGAGAAGCCATTGGAATTAATCCACTCTGATGTGTGGACTACTAAAGCTGCATCTCTAGGAGGCTGTCATTATTTTGTTACTTTTATTGATGACTATAGCAGAAAAGTTTGGGTGTATTTTATGAAAAAGAAAAGTGAAGTTTTTGGGCATTTCAAAACCCTTAAAGCTATGGCTGAAAAAGAAACAGGTCTGCAAATAAAATGCCTAAGGTCAGATGGAGGGGGAGAGTACCTCTCAAATGAGTTTGCAAAGTTCTTGCAGGAGCATGGCATAAAGCAACAATATTCATGCAGTTATACCCCACAACAAAATGGAATTGCAAAAAGGAAAAACAGGCATATTGGAGAGGTATCTCATGCCATGCTCAATGAAAAAGACTTGCCAGATTTTTATTGGGCTGAAGCAGTTGCTACAGCAGTCTATATAATGAACAGGACTCCCACTGCAACAATACATGGGATGACTCCAAAGGAGAGGTATACTGGTAGGAAACCAGATATTTCTCATTTGAAAATTTTTGGTTGCATTGCCTATGTACATGTGCCAGATGAGTTGAGATCCAACTTGGATCCAAAAGCTGAGAAGTGCATCTTTATTGGTTACTCTCTGCAGCAAAAAGGGTATAGATGCTATAAACCTTCTACTCGTAAGTTTACAGTGAGCAGAGATGTTGTTTTTTATGAGATGAGTAGCTGGTATAAACCAGTAAATGTGATTGATGATGTAGATGCACAAAATGGTAATGCTGCACAAAATTCACAGCAGCAGTCACAAAATATTAGTGGACCTGGAGCGTCCTCTAGTAGTGGTTCACATTCTTCGCCATGGACAGGCAGATTGAGATCAGGAGAATCTTCTCAAAGTAATACAGATAGTGGTATGCAGGTATCACGAAAAGGAAAAGAGAAGGTTGATCAGTCCATGTTTGATGTAAATGCAGGTCACTCTTATGTGGATGGTGAATCCAGTGGCTCAGAACAGAGCATCGATGATGAGTTGGGTATTCCTTCTATTGTTACACCTGGAGTAAGGAAGACCAGGGATGTTTTGAGAGCACCTGGGAGTGAACCTACTTTGCGCAGGTCTACGAGAGCTAGGTATCCTGTGGATAGGCTGAAATATGATGGATTTATAGCCATTCACTATGCATATATGGTTAAAGTGATACAGGAACCAGAACCCACTTCTTTTGAGGAAGCCATGGGAAAAGAAAAATGGGAGAAAGCCATGGATGAAGAAATGGATGCCTTGGAAGAAAATGCTACATGGGAGTTGATAACTTTGCCTAAAGGTAAAAATGCAATTGGCTGTAAGTGGGTTTATAAGGTGAAGCACAATGCAGATGGTTCTGTGAATAGATACAAGGCAAGATTAGTAGTCAAGGGGTATGCATAAACATATGGCATTGACTATAAAGAAACATTCAGTCCGGTTGCAAGGATGGCAACCGTAAGAGCAGTCATTGCTATGGCTGCATCAAAGGGATGGTCTTTACATCAGATGGATGTAAAGAATGCCTTCTTGCATGGTGATTTGCAAGAAGAGGTCTATATGGAGCAGCCACCAGGTTATGTGCATGCTGTTCATCCTGAGTTTGTTTGCAAGTTGAAGAAAGCCTTGTATGGCTTGAAGCAAGCACCTAGAGCATGGTCTGACAAGATAGGACAGTATCTTGTCACTATTGGCTTTCAGATTTCCAAGGCAGATTTTTCACTTTATGTGAGAAAAACAGAGAAAGGTATTATGCTACTTGTCATTTATGTTGATGATTTGATTCTGACAGGTGACAGTGATGAAGATATCCTTCATGTGAAAATGCTATTGAAGCAGAAGTTTGAGATGAAGGATTTGGGAGAGCTGCGTTATTTCTTGGGCATTGAGGTGATTAGATCACCAAGTGGGATTCAGCTCTTGCAGAGGCAGTATGGATTGGACATGCTGTCCAAATATGGGATGACAGGCTGTAAGCCTATTTCAGTTCCTTTGGAGCAGAATGTGAAGCTGAGCACAGATGCAGGTGAGCTTCTAGAAGACCCTACTATGTACAGACGCATAGTAGGAAGTTTGATTTATATGACTATTACCAGGCCAGATTTGAGCTATGCTGTTGGATTGGTAAGTCAGTTTATGCAGGCTCCAAGGAAACCACATTTGGATGCGGCTAGATGCATACTCAGGTATGTGAAGTCCACATTGAAGTATGGACTATTTTATGAAACTGGGGTTCAGATACAGTTGCATGGATACACTGATGCTGATTGGGCTGGTAGTATTTCTGATAGACGATCTACCAGTGGATATGTGTTCTCTTTTGGGAGTGCTGCAGTCACTTGGAGCAGCAAGAAACAGCCTACAGTTGCCTTGTCAAGCACAGAGGCTGAGTATAGAGGTGCAGCAATGGCTGCATGTGAGGTAGCTTGGTTGCATAAGCTACTTTATGATATGCATCAGTCTATAGATGGACCAGTTGTCATTTATTGTGACAACATGAGTAGTATACACTTGGCAAATAACCCAGTCTATCATGCTAGAACAAAGCACATTGAGGTGCATTATCACTATGTGCGAGAGAGGGTTTTACTAGGTCTTATTGATCTAGTTTATGTCAGCACAGAGGATCATGTAGCTGACATATTCACGAAGGCATTGGGCGCAGAGAAGCTGTGCAAGTTCAGAGACCTGCTTGGTGTGCAGGAATTGGGATTGAGCTCGAGGGGGAGTGTTGAGATATCGAGCTCCACTCGTGATACGCCAGGGTGACCGTTGTGTATTTATGTCACCGACTTGTCAGTTACAGATGCGGTTGGTACACCGCCCATGAATAATAGCTACATGATAGCTATCCTTATCTACTCTAGTTCGTGGCTCAGTTAGTATGCCACCTTAGTTAGTTGAGTTTGGTTTGAGACTCATATATAGGGTTCTTCTATTTCTTTGTACTTGAGTTCTTTTGGCTTACACAACTAAGAAGAGGAAAACTGTTTTTAGCCTCCATCCTTGTGTGTCTTCCCCAATTGTGCAAGCAAGAAAGCTTCAAGCGAGACTCCTTCCTTCTCTCCCACAATCTTGACAAAACAATGCATAACCGACTACACTAGTCGACTGGCACTATAACTATGCCAGCTGTAAATAGGTGTAACAACCTGAATATAATAAGTAATGAGTCAGTGGCCATGTGAGAGTCATAATGACCACCGACGTGTTAAGTGTAGACGTGTGGACCCATCTAACCAGGCGGTCCATCATCAATGTCCACATGTGTTGAGCTTGTCATCTCAACAGAGAAGAGGAGAAGGCGGGGGAAGGGAGGGAAGAAGATGGAGGAGAGGGAGGTGAGGAGAGAAGAGGATGGAGGAGAGGGAGGAGGAGGAGGACGCATGGATAGGGAAGAGAGAGAAAGGGGATGGGAGGCGGTTGGGGTGGGGAGGGAGGGTTGGGGAGAAAGAAGGGTGGGGAGGGGTGGGTAGGGGTAGGAAGGGATGGGCAGGGGTAAGGGTGGGGGAAAATGGGCGGGGTGGGGGTGGGCAGGGGCCCAAGGGGGGTGGGGGGTGCCCAAGGAAAGGGACGCGTACCCCCGTCCTGCGCACGTGCGCGGGGCGGGGTTAAAAAATTTGCCGTGACAGGATTGAAATGGCACCGGGATGACGGTACGGGTCATGCGGACACGACCGGGGTGCGTGGAGATGCGTAAAATCAAAAAAGGGTGCGTTCACGCGCAAAACG
This sequence comes from Lygodium microphyllum, assembly GCF_053477565.2. Lineage (NCBI taxonomy): Eukaryota > Viridiplantae > Streptophyta > Polypodiopsida > Schizaeales > Lygodiaceae > Lygodium > Lygodium microphyllum. The sequence continues at coordinate 871,795 of NW_028229537.1, read as the reverse complement.
GGCGCGCGAATACACGTAAAAATAAAGAAAAATTAATAACTCCCAATCCGGATGTCAAAACGAAATAGCGTAAAAACAAAAAGTGGGCAGGACGACAGGGGGAAAACAAGAAAAATATGTGACAGAGGTTTCGGGAGGGGGAAAGGGCGGTCACATACAGAAAACCCAAAAAACGAACCAAAAGCGCAATGAAAAATTAATATCGAAAAATTCGTGCATCGGAATGAGGTGCAGAAAAAAGGAAAACTGTACAGAAAGATGTGCCCGACAATCCTATCACATCAAAACATAATTACGACGGAGATAAGATGCATTCACATGGGAAAAACCCAAAAAACAAACCCAAAAATGGGATCAGAAATTAATATCGGACGAACCTTTCGCCGGAATGGCATGCAGTAAGAAGAAAAAATGTCCACAGGAAGGAGGGGCACATGGTGATCACATTAAATCGCAGTTCCGCTGGAAATAGGAAGGGTTCACATGCGAAAAACTCCAAAAATACTCCCGAAAACTCATTGAAAAATTAATAAATAAAAATCCAAAAGTCGAAAGAGGATGGAGGAAAAAGGAAAAAGGTGGGGGAAGGTACAGGGGACACGGCTGTCAAATCAGATTGGAATTCCGATGCAAACAGAGCAGGTTCACATGGAAAAATATCAAAAAATACGCAGGAAAAAGTTGTAAAAACATCGGAAAATTAATATTGGACAAACCGTGTATCGGAATGACACGGCGTAAAAAGGAAAAATGTCAAGGGAAAAGTGGTTGTCAGGGCTAGGACGTCAGATCATAGTTCCGAAGTAAGAAAAGCACGTTCACATGGAGAACCGGCTAATTTGCGCAAAATGTGTCAAAAATTAATAACTCAAAAACCGTGCACCAGAACAGGGGTAGGTAAAAAGGAAAAATGGTCAGGTCAAAGGGAGGAACAGGGCTATAAGGTTGGATTTGGACTTCGGTGAATGTAGGGTGCATTCACATAGCAGGACCTTAAAATCAGGGAAAGAAGGAAAACTGTAAGGGAACAGCCCCAAGGGTGGGGGAAACATAACCGGGTGGGTGGGAAGGGACCCCATCAGGGTAAAAGCAAGTCATGGCATACATGCATGAGCAGGTTAAGGCATATGCAGAGGGGTAGGCAATGTAGACGCGCAGGGACGCGTCCCCACACTTAAGACCTTAACGGATAGGGTTAACTGAGCAACAGGGACCTAGGACTACGCCATAGACCATCCACTAACGTCCCCACACTTAAAACATGACTGTCACGAAGAAACCAAAGTGGGAGGGTTAGAAAAACTTGGCCCATTTCGTCAAGAAGCAAGGTTGAGTGTCGATGGCACGTCCAGTGTTGTTGTCAGCGCTGGAGGTACCAAGGCATCTTCTCGGCGCACGTCCTTCATGGAAGGGACCATGCAGCAGTACCCAGGGAGATAGCTGGTTGAAGGAATCGCAGAAAATCCGTCGATGATGAGGGATACTACACTCAACTCGCAGTCACTCAAATGAAATGAAAGAACAGTCACTCGTCCCATGACTAATATCACTCGAGGAAGAATGATTAAAACCCATATCTCATACCCGGTTGAGGAATCGACAAGGGGGAATGGTGTAGAAGGGGTATGCCAGGGTGCACAATTGAGGGTGCATTAGTGCGTCCAACTCGTCTGGCATAGGTGCAAGGAGGAAGGCCAAGGAGCCTTACAGTGCAGTGTACAGAACAGGGTGACGTGTTTTGTGATGACGGCAAAGACCCATCCCGTGGGTGCACAAGGAAACGGGAACATACCTGAATCCAAGTGTCGTAACGTCCCTCAATCTCACCTCTCGGTAAGTGATTGAAGAAACTCCAGTCACACTCAACCCACCCTCTGTCTCATGCTCTGTTGATAAATACAGAAGGGCAGCCCGTTCCTGAAACCCATTGATATAATCCTCACAGTCACTTGTGCAAAGATTGTATGGCTTGTGCGCATTTGATGGTGCAACGGTGCATCCCTCCCTGTGCCGGCATACAGTGCAAGAAGGAAGGCCAGGGAGCCTTATAGTGCAGTGCATAGAACAAATTGTGCTTTGTGCATTGAGAGGCCCATCCCGTGGGTGCAACACTTCATTCACACTTCTCACCTCTCATTTGATTTGAAGGGAAAAGACTGGTCTCTCGCCCCACCCTCTGTCTCACATTCTATCGATAATTATAGAGGGCAACCATACTCACTTCCCCATCCGGTTAGGATGAAAGCTCACGTCACTCGATTGTTTGTCGATGAGGATCGCGTCATCAGTTGTTGAAGAGGCGTACCCAGGGAGGTAGCCATCAAATCAAACGTTGTTTTGAATAGGACATGTCATCTGCTAGAGGACAGTTAGGCACTTTGCAGAGAGACCCAGGACACAGCGTACCAAGGGAGGCAGCTTCGGAATTGGATCCTAGAAATATCAATTAATGAATCCACTTTCTGGACTGCTGGGTGTTACCACCTTTTCCACAACTTCCCACCCAAGGGTGTTTACCACCTTTTCTTGGAACGAGGCCTGCTATGACAGGGAATTTCTTCCTTTTCTCTCATAACAGATTTGTTTTTTTTTTCTTTTTTCATGTTTTCCCCTATTCCCGAGGGTGTTTCCACCTTTTCTCGAAGAATAGGTTGGCATGACAGGGACCTAAGTCCTTTTCTCCCATGACCGATATGTTTTGTTTTTTTTTTCTTTTTCTTTCTTTCTTTCTTTTTTTTTTTCCCGAATTGAACAAGGGAATGGTAGAACTTCCATTTGTCAGAACCCACCTCGCCACTATCGCTGGTGGAAAATAGAGGATAAGAGATTAAGGCTGGAGGGTGGAGTTGAGGGGACAGAGGGTTGTGTCCACTTTATCAAGAATAGCTGAAAAACGGCTATCAGAAGTAGCAGCATAAGAAGTACAGTGCCGCGCCAACGAGGGAAAGGATCAACTGACCGTAATTGTCAAGATCCCCAAGGAGGGAAGTACTTCTTCAGGCGATATCCATTGATCACAAAGGGATCATCAGAGGCATCAACGGTCTGTACTTGGACAGAGCCATTAGGGTTGACGACAAGTACCTTATAGGGGCCCATCCACCGCTGTTGGAGCTTGCCAGGAAACTTGCCAAATCGTGAATCATAGGCTAGGACCAAATCACCCAGAGGGCCTCTGTAAGTCGATCGTCCCAATCACGACGATGTGCGGCGATTGTTCTTGTCAGAATCGAGCAGAGGATGCGATTGGTGACTTCGACTTGGCCGTTGGCTCTGGGATAATAAGGAGTGGACTTGCGATGGCGGATCTTATACAACTCTGTCAACTCTTCCATGACTTTATTAAGGAAATGAGTGCCTCTATCACTTACCAGCTCTAAGGGACTGCCAAAATGGGTGATGATATTCTCGTACATGAACAGGGCCACGCTGTTACCATCGTCCCGCTTTAGGGCTTTAGCTTCACACCACTTTGTAATATAATCCGTACATACGAGGATGTATCGGTTCTGTTTCCTTCTGGTAGGAGGATCGATCGGACCTACGAAGTCGATGCCCCATTTCTCAAACAGCTTCAGGGGAAGGATAGGTTGCAATGGCATGGCACTTGTCTTTGTGGGTTTCCCCATTCTTTGACAAGCATCACATCTTTTACAGTAATCATAGGAATCTTTGTGAATGGTAGGCCACCAATAACCTGCTAGTAGAGCCTTCCTGGCTGTAGCTTCTCCTGCAAAGTGACCTCCACATGGCTCGTCATGGCAAGCCTTCAGAACAATCCCAATTTCATTTTCTGCAACACATCTTCTGAGCACTTCATCTTTGCCTTTCTTATACAGTGCACCGCCTAACAAGGTATAGGGGGCTGATTCCAGTATAAGCTTCTTCCTTTCCCGACTAGAGATACCAGGAGGGTACTGTTGGGTTGCCAGAAGATTGGCAATGTCTGCATACGAGGGAGTTACAGTTTCTACCAAAAATAGGGAAGCATCAGGGAGGTCTGGATCATCCTTCTCCTCATCTGCAGTTTGTGGGATACGCGACAGATGATCAGCTAGAACATGGGAATGACCAGGCTTAGTAATCACCTCAAAGTCGAACTCCTGAAATAGAAGGATCCATCTCATCATTCGTCCTTTCACATCTGCTTTGTTCATCAGGAAGGACAGGGCCTCATGATCCACATAAAATTTAAAGTGGGTAGATAGGAGGTAATGGCGAAACTTTTCCAAGGCAAACACCATTGCCAAGCACTCCAGCTCTGTCACTGTATAGTTCCGTTCCCTATCAGTGACTTTTTGGCTTGCGTAATAGATTGGTTGATCCAACTTCGAGGAGCCCTTTTGGCAGAGGACATCACCTAAACCTTCAATTGATGCATCCGTGTGTACATGGAACTCTTTCGTCCAATCAGGAGGTTGCAGAATGGGTGCCTCAATCAGACACTGCTTCGGAGTGTGGAAGGCTTTGTCACATTCTTCCGTCCAAGTAAACTCTGCATCTTTCCTCAGAAGCTTGTGCAAGGAAGTTGCCTTTGTCGCAAAATGGGCTATAAACCTTCTGTAGTAACCCACATGGCCTAGGAATCCCCTCAACTGTTTGAGGTTGGTGGGTGCTGTCAGAGCTGCGATCTTTTCAATCTTTGCAGGGTCTGTTGATATCCCTTGTGCAGAGACAATGTGGCCCAATAGAACTCCAGAAGAGACCCCAAAGATGCATTTGTCGGGGTTGAGGGAAATCCCATACTCCCGGCATCGGTCAAAGCATTGTTCCAGGTGTTCCCAGTGTTCACGGATCAAACTATAGACACAGAAGTCATCCAAATATACTTCAATGAAGTCATGCAGATGATTTTGAAATGCGGCCATCATGACTCGTTGGAAAGTAGCAGGGGCATTGTAGAGCCCAAATGGCATCACTCGGTAAGCGTAAATCCCCCATTCTGTGGTGAAGGTTGTTTTGGATTGGTCTTCTTCTGCGATTTGGACTTGGTTGTATCCGCTGAATCCATCCAGAAGGGAATAAAGCTCATGTCCTGCCACTGTGTCCAACAGTTGGTCTATAAAGGGATAGGAAAGTGATCCTTCTTTGTTTTGGAATTAAGCTTTCGGAAATCCACACATATTCGCAATTTGCCATTCTTCTTGGGTACAACCACAATGGGTGAAACCCATTCACTATTTGCCACTGAATAGATGAACTCGGCTTCCAGAAGCTGCAGCAGCTCCACTTTCACCAATGTTGAATAATTCGGGTTCATTCGCCTCTGTCGTTGCCGTACTGGCTTGGCATCAGGCTCCAAGTCAATATGATGTTGACATATTGTGGGATCAATCCCCTTTAGGTCTTTGTAGGACCATGCAAACACGTCCAAATTTTCTTTCAGCAAGTTGTACAAGGTTGATAACTCCTCTTCTGGGAGACTGCTACCCACCTTCAAGTGGCATTCAGTGCCTTCTACATCCACAAAGGTTAACTGCCTTTTACCTTCTACTTCACGGATGAAGGTCCCATGGACTGCTTCTGGATACAGATCCGACTCCTTCAAGGGAGTGGTGTCCTCTTCTGATGTCCCACTAGAACCAACTTCTTCTTTTGGTGGAGACTTAGGTTGCTCTTTGAGATGTTGGAATGGGATTAGAGCCATTTCGGGTTTGGTTTCAAGATTAATTACCTCTTGACTTGAAGACTCATCTTCTGATGACGCATCCAGGAACGTCACATAACAGGGACCCTCTGATTTCTGTTGGGTTTGTGGGACTGGTGCTTGTTGGCACGGTGCATCATCATCATCTTTCTTTGGCAAGGATGGGTTAGGACGGCATGAGCCACTGCTAAAAGACGGCTTGTTCTTCTTAACCCACGTCTTATAAGAATTTTGCATATAAGAAGATCCATTTACCAGACCAAATGGTACCATCACCATTCTGTCCCATAGCATGAGACTCTTCTGGCTCACTTTCATAACCTTCTTCGTCCATATCATATCCAACCTCTTCTATCTCTGTCTCTGCTTCTGCTTCTGTCTCTGTAAGAGCTCCGTAACAGAAGAATAGATTCATGTAGTTTTAATATCTCCTTGATAAATAACCTAGCAATGTCTAAGGCTTTATAGTTTGTCTTGACGGGAATAACATGTGCAACCTTGGAGAGCGTATCAACTGCAACCATAATGGAGTTGTATCCTCCCTGAACTTGGGGCAGGCCAACAACAAAATCCATACTAATGAATTCCCTTTTCATTTGGGGAATGTCAAGTGGTTGCAATTTCCCTGGCATTTTGACATGTTTGGCCTTAATGCGTTGATAAGACAAACACTCTATGACATATTTGAGAATGTCACCTTTAAGTCTCCCAATGATAGCTCTTTCTGACTGCATTGAGGGTCTTGGCATAGCCAAGATGTCCTGAAAAAGGGGATTCATGATCTTCCCATATTACTTTCTACTTGAGCGACTGGCTTGTCAGTATACATAATCTCGTTCTATAGTAGACAAGTCCACCATTGATAGAGAATTCTAGATACTTTGCATGTAACTTCCGGTCTTGAACCTTGATGGGGATCTCCCTTAGCATCTTCTGATAGGTTGGATCATGGCATGCCTCTTCTTTAGCTAGCTCAAGTATTGGGTTTTTTGGCATGGATACCTTTGTGGCTAGAGATCTAGCTATTGATGGATCTTGCAAGATTAGAGAATTTAGAAATGCATTACGACTAAGTGCATCGGCAACTATATTCTCCTTTCCCGATCGATATTTGATTTCAAAATCATACTCCTCCAGCACTTCAATCCATCGATGTTGCCTCATGTTAAGCTCATTCTGGGTAAAGATCCACTTACAACTTTTATGATCCGCCACTAGGGTAAACTTATTACCTAGCAAGTAGTGTCTCCAAAGCTTGAGAGCATGGATGACAGCTAACAATTCCAGATCGTGGGTAGCATAATTCTTCTCATGGCTCTTCAGTTTCCTTGAAGAGTATGCTATAGGATGACCTTCTTGTATAAGTACACATCCTAAGGCAAGTGTGCTAGCATTAGTTATCATTTCAAACTCCTTATCAAGATCTGGAAATTTCAGGATAGGTCCTGATACCAAGCTTTGCTTTAGTTTATCAAAGCTAGATTGTTCAGCAGGTGACCATACGATTGATGTTTGCTTCTTAAGTAGATTGGTCAGTGGCACTGCAATTAAAGCATAGTTTTTGATAAAGACCATGTACCATCCTGTCAATCCAAGAAAACTGCATATTTCTTTGATAGTTGTTGGTATTGGCCATTCTAGAACATCTCTAACCTTAGCCAGGTCTACTGAAATTCCTTCAGTTGAAACAATGAATCCCAGATATTCAATCTTTCATTTGAAGAATGCACACTTCTTCTTTTTGGCATACAGCTTGTGTGCCCTCATTGTCTCAAGGACAATGCAAAGCTGGGGTTCATGATCTTCTTCTTGTTTGGAGTAGACTAAGGTATCAACGAAGAAGACGAGTACGAAGTCATCAAGATATGGCCTAAAGATATCCTACATTAACCTATTGATGGTGGCAGTTGCATTTGTTAGCATGAATGACATGACTAGGAACTCAAAGTGTCCATATTTTGTACTAAATGCCGTCTTTGGGATATCCTCTTCCTTGATCCTTATCTGATAATAACCAGACCTGAGATCAATCTTGGAGAAGATCTTCGCACAGACGATGAAGAAGTTCATCTATTCTTGGAATAGGATACTTGTTCTTAATGGTTGATTGATTCAACCCTTTGTAATCAATACACACCCGAAGCGTTCCATCTTTCTTCTTCTGGAATAGCACTGGAGCTCCCCATGGTGAACTGCTAGGACGAATGTAGCTTTGATCTAACAGTTGCTTGAGTTGCTCCTTCAACTCAATTGCTTCTGGGATGGACATTCTATATGGTCTCTTTGCAATTGGCGTGGCTCTTGGCGCTAGCTTGATTTCATGATCAACTTCCCTTTGAGGAGGAAGTTCTGTCAGCTCTTCAGGAAATACGTCTGCATACTCCTTTATCCATGAAGGTTCTTCACTAGACTCTTGATTCTGATCTAGCTTATTAAGCTTAATCAAATAGATAGGTAGTCCCTTTCTAGCTCCCTTTATTATCTGAGATGCTTTGAGCAATTGAATTTTTGGCTTTCCAACCTCTCCTTGAGTTGTGACCAATTCCCCTTCAGAATTTTGAAAGGAAACTTGGCTCTTTCCACAGTGAATGTGGGCATCATTAGGTTTAAGCCAATCCATTCCGAACAAACACTCATGGATACCTAGGTTCATAACCCTAAATTTGACCGAAGTCGACTTTCCTCCCAGCAGGAATTCCACCTTAGCAGTTTTCTTGGTACAAGTGACTTCATGACCATTTTCTAATTCCACAAGTAAGGTAGGTGCATCTTTTATGGCTATTCCTGATCTTTTTGCACAAAATGGTGAAATAAAAGAATGTGTACTACCACAATCAATCAAGGTTTTGAAGCCTTTACCTTGATAATCCGATGGTGTCTGAATCACTGAAAACTGGCAGCTTGAGCCTTTCTTGTGAAGGGCGGCATGGACTGTTGCCCTCTCAAAGTCTGCTTCCATAGTCGAGTCTTCTTCATCGCACATCTCCCTGTTGGCTCCTTGGCCACAGGAAGTTCCTTGGAATGGTCCTTGACGTTGTCCTCCGCCAAGCTTGGAACATTGCCTTTTGAAATGACTGGGCTCTTTGCAATGGAAGCAACAGAGGTTAGGGCCATTACCTTGGGTAGAAACAAAATTATTGGCATTGTTGGTCCTAGCTTTCTTCCTTTGTCCCTGGTTCTGACCTTGACCTCTCTTTGCCTGGGACATATACACTCCCTTGTTCTAATTCTTATAAGACCAAGTCTTGTTACTTCTTGGCCTAGTTTGCACTTCCTGTATTATGGGCGTAGCTTGAATGAGTACGTCCTGAAGATCTGTTGGGCGCATTGATTCGAGGTGGGTGTTTATAGGTGGGTTTAATCCGCACAAAAATTTGACACCTATTGTGTCATATCCATTTGTGGCACATACTTCAAAAGAGAGACAAACCTTGAGTAGTATGCATCAAGAGATAGACCGAGCTATTTTAGCTCATAGAACTTGTTCATCTTCTATGTGAGGTAGGCAGGTGGTAAGTATCTTCCTTGCACATCTCTTTTCAGCTTCTCCCAAGTAACGAACCCTTATGAGATCCCTTGGTCTCTGCACCATTGCTTCCACCAAAGTCTTGCTTCTCCGGTAAGCTTCAGCTTGGCAAGCATTGCTTGGTTAGTGGGTGCAGTAACTGCTGCTTCGAAATTATCCTCCATGGATTCGATCCAGATCTCAACATCAGTTTGGACAGACCTTCCCTTGCCATCAAATTCTGGTGGCTTGATTTGCTTGAGAAGAAACTTCTTCTCCTGAATCACGATCGTACTTGGTGTAGGGGTTGGACTAGGGATCTACACTTGAGGTTGTGCCTGGGCATTGAGATTCTTTACATTAAAACTTGCTAAGTGTTTCTCACATTTCATTAACATGTCCAGTTTAGCTTTTGCCAAGTGACCTAATCACTTAACTTCTTTATCAATACCTATAGTCAAGACAATCATTGATAAAAATAAATCTTATTTCATTCATATAGGCATAGCCCTTTGAGAGTACAATATTTCTTGGGGAGATGGAACAAGCTGATACATTAATTCGGGGAGAATAAGATTGTGTTACATTCAGCTACAGAAACTGAATAATAGTATGGATCGGGGTCATGGATTTTCAAGAATCCATAGGCCATTGGAAGATTAGCGTATCCTTTCCTTTGGTACCCGTTCTTTCGTAATGTCCCAACACCTTGATTCTGTTGGCAAGGATTATTCGGGTCACTTCCTCATACACATACATGTTTTGCTTGACCTTCCGTCCTTCGACATGTAGGGTTGCATTTGCATGGGCCTAAACAGAGATGAAAAGCTTCACGATCTTCAGGTCCTCCAACCACTTGATTCTCTTTAGGTTGGTTCGAAGGTATGCAAATCGGTGGGTAGCTATGTAATAGATTCTTGAATCACCCATCCATCTCCGTTCCACGTATAGGGGTGATGGATTATAGATGTGGTCTAGGATATTCATCATATCGATTCTCCGTCAATAATCTGAAGCATGCATCACGGTCATAAACATAACTTGGAACACCAAGAATCTATTCCATGCTTCATGATTTTGCAAGACAGCATCGATAAGTAAGGAAATGTTCTTAACAGCAACATTTGCTCTACTTCTCCACATTAAGTTTTCTTGTAAAAGATAGAACATTTGTTGGTTCGCTCTGATACCAATTGTAACATATCCACCTGTTCACTTGCAGGACATGTCTTAGCAGCCCATCAGGAAGAGAATCTAGAAAGCTCCACCTGGCACTCCCGTGGAATGTCACGGGGTTTGCGATCTAGTTTCTCCCGAGTTTGCCACGAAGCAAAAGCATTCCAACCATTCCCACTTAGGACCGACCTGAATCAGGGCTTTCCTAATGCTAAAATTCCTAGAACGACAGCAGGCATCGAACCCCAGGCAAAGTACTTTACGTAGAAATGTCAAGGTCGAAGCGAATTCATGCTGCACTTGGTTCTAGGAGAATGGGAAATGAGAGGGATGCAAATCTCGACCTCTCTGCCCATAAGGCATAGTCCCATTCTCTTCCCCTAAAACAGCATAAATTGAGACTCTAATATCCTAGATTCTAAGTCATCATTCCTTGCTATTGATTTCGTTTGAGAAAAGTTCCCGATAAACCGGGACCACCCATCGGTAGGACGGACCCATGGCCACATCCACCGCACTTTCCTCAAGGTTGCTTTAGTTGTCTAATTACCTACCACATTTAGTTGGACATGCATAAAATAGCTTCCTTAATTAGCCATTTAGTCACCGGTTCCTTCACGTAATCTTAGCATTGACATAGAAAAACAATGTCAAACAAGTTCCTTTGCATCAATTGATCTTATTTATCTTTGGAATACATCATATAATCTAGCTCGTAGGCTAATCTATAATCTGGCTGAAGGCAATCCAGCAATGCTAAGGGATTACTAATCCAAGTTTCTGCCCGTAGACTAGTATGCGGGCCTCGATATCCAATCCTGAGTCACGTCAGCCTCTTGCGCAGGACCTGGAAGGTAAGGGGTTTACGGCGAGACCCCCCCTTGGAACCCAAGCGTCCTCCTACTCCAAGTAGTGCCCAATGGAGAGACCTCTCACGGCGGGTTCGGTCCACATTCCCGGCACAGCTAACAACCCCCTTGGTTAGGGTCAGGCAGATAGTTGGGGGTAACTGATGCTGCCTCTCCCTGCAGGCCTTCAACATGGAGCATTAATTATTTTTCTATCTTTAATTATTTGAGCAAAGCAATACATACAGTGCTCCTAAACTGTTCAAACACAATCAAACCAGTGGTCGTTTACTTGGCCAACTACTAAGGAGTGAATCCTTCTCTCTGAATGCATCCAACATCCAATCCAGGATCGGTTGCGACTTGGCAAGATCCCCAAGGATTTTGTTGTTTGTGTACCCTTGTATCCTTGGGTTAGGGTTATACCGTGTTAACCCAAATTAACCAACACCTTAGGTCTCATAAATTAAGACAGTAAATCCTGGGCAATCCCCGTGGCCCTAACTTGATTTGTCAATTGCTCATTGCCTTAACTTGGCAACTCAGTAGCAGGATGACTACTCATCCTCTTGCAATTTAAGCTTGTACTTGGAACCTGCCAACCTTGTTCCAAGGAGTGGCAACTCTACTTTGTGATTTAACACAAAACCATGCGATGTTGCAACTTGTTGCACAGGTGTCTCATCTAACTCATGGGATCATTTCTCTCATCGATGGCGTTTCTTAGTCAAGAAATACGTTTGGTCAAGATGTAGGGTTTGGGAGTCCTCTTGACCCATTCAATCCCTAACCTTACTAGGCCAATAACGTTTGGCCCTAGGGTTTCTAAACTCAATCGGATGTTTAGTATTAGGTCATTCGATCCTTAGGGTAAAACCCTAGATCGTTATTGCATGGGCATCCAGTTAACCCAAACATTTGGTGAATGTGGGTAGGACCTCTGGGTTTGAGGGTCTCGACTTTGGGGCCAAGTGCGATACTAGGCAGAATTTCTAATGTGCTAAACCCTAGCTAGCACTTTGAGGCATTCGTTGTACTAACTACTTATGCTTTTAAGAATGCCTTGAGGGTTATACCCTTACAAGTGATCTAGCCAAATTAGTCTACTTGTCTTGCAACAAGAAACGATCTCTTCTTAGAGATGCTAAATTTGTTCTAAAGGTGTAAATAGTTGCAAGACATCACATTACATGTAAATATGTGATTCATTACTTCTATGCAACTATAAGGTTTGCAATAAATTTTTCTTTTCCTTGCTAAAATCATGATGATTGACAATTTGGGGAATAACTTGCGTAAAACCTACATGGATTTACATCAAGAGCTTTGCCTACAACCTTTCGTTTAATGCAATTGAATTTCAAGCTTTAATATGACATGCAACCTTTTCTAGATACAACTTTGATAAATGAAGTTCATGCATGACAAATGTCATAAGACTATTTTTTTCTTAATCCATTCTATGGTACTTAATCCATCTTAAGATACAAGCATCTTTGTATGCAACATGCAAGTCCATGGTTTCATTTCCATGCAATGCAACTACTTGGACAACATCGACAACGATTATGCCATAGGAATCTACAAGTAGAAAATTACTACCTAAATGCCTTATGCGCTTTTCTTTTCCACGGCCAATCAGAGATGCATTTAAACAATTTCATCTTTTAACGCTAAGCAATATGCGCTTGGGATTTGCAACTTGGAAATGCAAGCAACCCAATTGCATGACATGCACCAACTCTTGTAAATCGTTCAAGGAGACAATTTTCCAAATGTATTTTAACTAGGCTGCGTGAATTAGAAACATGTGTAAATGCATTCTTCCCATGAAATTTAAGCATGCCCAATACAGAATTAAACTTCTAAGAACCTGGATATGAGGACTTGCAGCAATGTCCACGTGTAAACTTGGGTTTGAGACTTCCACACTTGCGCCTTGCAACTTTGGTTTTGGAGCCATCATTGATGTAGTGGATTTGGACTCCGTGGTTTGTCCTTGCCTCTATGCGATTTTTGAACTTCCTCCAAGATTTGGCAAAACAGCCTCAAAATCTGCCTACTTCCCCCTCGTGCAAGAATCCCCTTTACAGATGTGGGTTTTTAAAAAAATGGGAAAAAGGCCGCGTGCAGAAGGCCTATGGGAGCTTATCTTAAGAAGCTTCCAAGAAGCTTCTGCTTCTTACAGAATGACGTGGAGGGGGGGTAGTGATTGGAAGGGGGAGATGATGACGAAGGAGGTAGTTATGATGGTGAAGGTGAAGGAGATGAGGTGGCAGTGGGCCAGCGCAGCGGCGACAGCTGTTTGATGGCAGCTCCTGAAAAGGCAGCATACTTCACGGTAGCCTCAGTAGCTATCTTCCTTCTCTCCTCTCTTTCCCCCTACCTCAAGCTTGCGGAGGGGGTGGTTTTATAGTGCTAGGGGGGAGAGGGGGGGGGGAGTAGCATCCACCATGAGTCGACTACATGCCACTCCCCATGCCCTCCATGTCTCAAGAGTTCTCACACTTCTCTCCCCCGCCATGCATTGGCTGAGGGGAGGGGGTAATTAATTAAAAAAATTGCACTACCTTAATCATTTATCCATTTGCCTTTCCGTAAGGGGTGTTTCTCGTGTGGCTCGCGGTCTTCAAGCTCAGCCGTAATTTGCACAACAAGGAGTCGGAATTTAACATTGTGCGTAGAGGAAACACTTAGCTACCGACATTGATCGACACGGGAGATGACTTTGCACAGCTTTTGCATAGGCGTGTGGAGCCCCAAGAGGAACACCAAGGAAAAGGGAATTCTCTTGCAAGAAAATCTATCTTGTAACATCAACAAGCTTGTTTATCATGTTTTATATGATCACAATGAAGAAAAGAACACCAGGCACAACAAATCTTCATACAACATCATGTAGATCTCCCACGGATTTGATAGAATCAACCATATTCTTCAATATCTTCATAAAATCCATCAATAGAACAAAGAAAGCAAAGGAATACACCATATTTGAATGAAAATACATCACATAGTATTCATCTTCAATATCTTCATAGTCTTCTCTCTCAATCTCTCATATACAATCACTCTGGTTGAGTAGAATTGGCTATCTCTGACTCTCTCTCTCTCTCTCCATCAATAATACATCATATCCTCACTACAATCTCTCTAAAATCACCCTCAATAATCCTTCTTAGGTCGTGGATACCCCTCCCAAGAGGTATGTCTGATATGAAGAGTCACCAGAGCCACTGCAGTGTCTTTTCATAGCTCACTACTATCACTTCACTCGAGTCTTCACTTGAGTCTTCAGAAGCTACTTCTTTTAGCTCTTTTGCACTTGTATTCACCTCCTTCCAAGACTAGAAAACTTTCCCAAGATACACTCTCATCCATCAGAACACATACAGAAGCATACAGAACAGTCACAGAATAGCTACAGTACAGAACAGAACAGAGCAGAACAGAGACAGAAGCTCTACAAAAGACCTACAGAAGGTTACAAAAGGTCATCAAAACCACATAACTTATTCTCAAACCATTCCAAGCTCTCACAAACCATTCAATAAACTTTCACAATATCTCAATCTTCATCAATCAATACTCCATCCCTCTTTACAGAAGACAATCAGAACAAAACAGAGCAAAACAGAACAAAACAGAAGGTATACAGAACCTATCAGAACCTATCAAAACATCACATAACCATCAATAAACATCATGATCTTCCAAAACCCAATCATTATCATCCAAAACACTCTCAAACCACTTCCAAATCAATCAATCATCTCATATCAGAACCTATCAAAACATCACATAACCATCAATAAACATCATGATCTTCCAAAACCCAATCATTATCATCCAAAACACTCTCAAACCACTTCCAAATCAATCAATCATCTCATAAAATCAACCATTCAGCTCTCAAAAACAACAAAAATCAGCCAAAAAACAAGTCATTTCAACACTCAACATATCCCCACACTTAGAAAAGAAGCGTCCTCGTGACCCAGGAAAAAGGGAATACAAGTTCAGGGAAAAGCTCAATTTTGATCTTCAATATCTTCTCAAAAAGAATCCATCCACCACGACCCCAACTTATGACCTGTTTCTGATATAAAAATACAAAGAAAGGAAAACCCTTATACATTAACACTTCTGATCGAACTAAAAATCTCAACAAATTTATAAAGGATATAAGAGTTTGCTTCTTCGTCATCAACATCAACTTCAATTCTGCATCCACGACCCCATCACCACAATTCTCCAAAACGTAGCTTGCACACGAAATCCAATAGGAAACCACCACGTTCGTATTACATAAATGAACTCACAACACAAACACTAATACATAACACAACCATCTGAATGACTCCTTCAAAAAGAGAGATTTTCATTAAAAAGCATCCACCATACATGGGAAAGGTATCAATGAAGATGATCCCTCTTAAAATATTGATGTTGTCGGAAACGATCCACAGACAAGGATTCATCTACAAAGTTTTTGGGAGGATTTTGAAAAAACTGGAGACAGCACATCCTTTCCAACACGACCAAGTATCTGCTAGGCAAACAAAGGGCATGAAAATACAATATATCCAGCTGCTGAGAATCAATGCTTACATTGACATTCATGCACAACTTTGGAATAGGCTTGGAATCATTATGAGAGTGCCTATGCATATACGCCAGGTACCAAGCAAAATGAGCAGTTAATCTCACTGAGGGATCTGCAGACTGTGAATACTGCTGAGCAAAATGAACATAGTTCTTATAAGCTTGACTGGAAGGTGTCCATTCTCTTGGAATGACTGGCCAATTGATCTGAGGTCCTGTAAGGCAATCATCCAAACTCCATCCCCTTCTTCTGGAAATCTGATTATCAAACCCGTCACAGTCACTAACCAACTGAGGTGGTTGAGATATAGAAGTGTTAGGAGAGGGTAATGGAATAAGGAAGAGTGGATGAAGGGAGGGATAGGAAAAATCATAAAAGGAAGAAAAGGTTAAAGAAGGAGTGGCAGAAATTGGGAGGGAATCACTAAGGAAGGGTGTTAACTGATAAATAGGAAATGTAGAGGGTACATTAATGGATGGAGAAGAACAGGGCGGAGAAGGGGAAAATACCCTATCCTCAATAAAGGAACAGTATGTAAAAATGTGAATTTGAGGGAAAGATGAAGGTTGGAAAAGAAGGGGTAAAATAGTGGTGGAATTAGATTGACAAAGGGAAAGATATATAGCATAGCGGTGAGCCATTTGTTGGTAATAGAGGAGGGTAGGAACAGAAGGTCCTAAGAGAGATCGTCTATGATAGGCATCAAAGAAGGTAGCAGCAAATGGATTATGTTTTGAAAGATAGGCTAAGAGATCCATCCTCAGTTGATTAGTACCCTAGGCAAAGGTAGGAGCTGTGTTTTGTCTTTGATTTAGGACCACAGAATCGATCATGGGATGCCACGAATTATCATGACAATCAGCTACTTTGGAGGAATAACTCTGGAACATGTCAGCTATGCGCAACTCCAAATGATTGACATACGAAACAGCCTGTAAGACCACATCCCCCACATACCATGCCATATCCACCTCATCTAGAATTAACAAGTCTCCTCGTAGATACATGTATGACATCAACATGGTATTTGGCGTGACAGAATCTTCAAAGACCATCCTGACTACCTCTATCAACAACTCAGCAGACCAAGCCCCACTCCATCCATCCTCTGGAAGAGGTAAATCCATCGTGGAAAGCTTCATGTAGAAGACCAACTTCTGTAAGTGGTAGTGGACAAAGAAAGAATGGTCAGGTAAAACATATTCCTGAAACTGCTCAAATGTAGACCATAACAAGTCCATTCTGGACTGCAATCTTTCCACTTTATCTTGGAATAGAGGGCACAAAGTAGCCTGTCTCTGAAGAGCATCCAAGTCCTACTGTGAAAGAGAAGGAATCAAGGGAACATTAGGGCTTGGAGGAACAGAGCGGGACTTTGCAAGTTGATCTTGCAACTGCTGGATTTGGGAGGCTTGGGATGCCACTGTGGCATTAGCAGTCTGTAAAGCTAAAAGTTTGTCATCTAAGATAGCTTGGAATTCCTGTGCTTCTCTGGACATCCTCTCCTTCTCCTCTGAAAGGCTAGTAACCTATGATTGAGCCTCTATTAACTGGATCTTCAAAGAAGAGATCTCATCGCTTTGGGTGGCAACCAGTTGGGTTTGTTGTTCCATTTGCTTAAATAAATCTGCTAGGGTATCCTTAGCAGAGGCTAACTCAGATGTTGCCTTATGCAACTGATCCTTAGACTGCATGAGTTCTTCATAAAAAGACGCGTACAGCTGTTGAACATAGGCTATCACGGATAATTCAATGGAGCTCTGAATATCTTTACAAAGAAAAGGAATTGCATCTCATGAGACTAGACTGTTCAGGGAGGGAACTGATATCTCCAATGATCCTTCTCGATGTGCTCTGAACAGGTTATTACAAGTGAGATACCCAGGGAGTTCACTGCCAGAGGTAGCAGGGATGGACACTGAAGGAAGTACGGAAGGAGCTTTATCCGCTACCCGCTTCAAGCATTTGCGCTGTATGACCAGGGGAGGCGGAGAATCATCATCCTCTATGTCAATGGGTTCTGACTCATCTGAAGGGGGAGGAGGAGGTACTGGATCTGATGGAAGAGGTGGAAGCACAATCTTCTGTAAACCTGAATAGGTCAAGAAGGCAGACAAATATGATCCATATGTGACATTGGTAACATTACCCCTAATGACTTTAACGAAATGTTGATCCATTTTAGTGAGGAGATAAGTGCTCCAACAATAGCAACTCCTTTCAACACCATCCTGGAAGCGGTGAAAAGCTCTTTGGACAAGTACTGGGATGGCGTTTTGGCAGGCATAAACCTGTCCTGGAGAAACTGACAGATCGTCTTCCATACGGGATCAGTGATCATAGAAAAGGAAACTCCTGAAGAGTTTATCACCTTCTTAACATCGAGGATTTCCCTTGTCTGCTTTTGCAACAGCTTCAGAATCTCTTCATTAGAGAAGAGCTGACGAGTGGTCACAAAAGGTTCACCTTTGGAGGGTAGAGACAGAGCCTTCCCTAAGCCTCGAGGTGTCAAAGTCATAGAAAGTCCCTGGACTAGTCCTGTCTTCTTGTTGTAAGAGGCCAGAAACTCATCACATAACGACGGATCCTCTGGAAGCAATGGAAAAGAAGTAGCCACAAAAGCAGCAAGGCTCGCCTTCGTGATAGGCTCAAAAGTAAGTAGGGAAGAGTAATCCCTACTAACTAATGGGACGTACTGGATAGGGGGAGGAGCATGAGAAGGCGCCATTCAGATGGTTACACACACACCACAAACACAGACAATCAAGGAGAATGCCTGCAAAGCAACAGACAAAAATCCAAGGATAAGAGAACAACCAATAAAACGTGACTCGACCAACTAACCCCAAGCAAACCACAACCTAGAAAAAATTTGACATGACCTTGAGACATATGCGACCGAAAGCTTCATGCGATGCATCAGACAAACACCCATAACCCCGTATCAGGCAATAAAAGAAAAAACTGCATACCGTACCCGGAACCGTAACAAAGACAGGAAACCAAAACAATACCATATCCGACACATAGCAAGACTACATCGGTGATAGAACACTAAGGACTGCGCATACCCATCCCACGAAACGGTGGTTCATTAAAAAGGGGAATTAATGTAGTGAGGGGGAATCAATTTAATGAAGGGTTGATTTTAATAAATTATTAAGAATGGGTGAATTTTTATTAGGTGATAAACCTTGGCAAGAAAACGGTGGTTCCTTATTATAAATTAAAATACCAATTATTAGGTTAAAACGCTGCTTTTATTCGAATCCCGGACGTCGATACCCGACTGGGTCTCTAAATGCAAATTCATTGATTACAAATTAAGGTGATGTGGAGCGCTTTTTTGCCAGCGCGTGCTCATGTGACGGCTGGTTCATTTTAATTAAAATTAAAGTGCCTCTGTAGGGCACGTAGCGCGTGCTAAGTGAACGGCGGGTTTATTTTAATTAAAAAGAATGTGTGTGTATAGCACGAATGCGCGTGGAAACTGTGGGTGAATAAAGAGTTCATTTTAACAATTAATTTGTGATTAAGGGAAAAATAAAAATAAATAAAGCACATAAAATAAATATCTGGAAGGGGTGTGTATGTAATGCAGAAATGCGCACGGAAGAGTCCCCCAAAAGAAGTGAATCCAGTAAAGGAAAAGTAAAGACCACTGACGAAACAACAAAGAGAACACCTTAGCGGATGTGTTGATTTGTTTTGTGGTTGGGTTTTTTTTTAAAAATTTTTTTAATTTGGGATTATGGATGGTTGGTTTTTGTTTGTGAGGTTATTATGTTTTGTGGATGTGTGTTGTTTTTTTTTTTTTTTTGTAGTTTGTGGTTTGTTTGTTTGTTTTTTTTTATAAAAACAATAGGGGTACCATGTATGGTAATATTTTAAAATGAAAAATAAATGAAAAATGGTCAAGGGGGGTGAGGGGAATTTTGGATAATTTTTTAAAGAATTTTTTACTATTTTTAAATGAATTTTTTACATTTGTTGGTAATTTGGGGGATAAATTAGGAAATATTTAATTTTCAGAAATTGCAGGGTTGGAAATTTCCAACGAACAAACTCCCAAAAATTGGCAAAAAGCAAAGGGAATTTTTAGAAATTTTTCTGAATTATTTTGATATGAAAATTAATTTAGAAATTAATTAAATCATGTTAATCTGATAAGTAAGTTAAAAGTAAGTCTGTTAAGTTTGGTTAGTCTGTGTAAGTCATGGTAGTCTGCCCAAGTCAAGTCAGGTTAGTCAGAGGGAATTAGGTTAGTCTAGGTTAGTCAAAGTCAGGTAGATAGACTAAGGCAAGGCAAGTCAGGTTAGTCTGGGGTAGGCTAAGTTAGGTTAGTAGACTAAGTTAGGTCTGTGGGGACTAACCTAAGGGGGGTTAGTTAACCTAAGGTGGGTTAGGGTTAGGGTGAGGGTTAGGGTTAGGGTTAGGGTTAGATTAACTAGGGGTATTTAGAACTAACCTAACTAAGGTTAATAAAACTAACCTAACTAAGGTTAAGAAAACTAACTAGAGTTAGGGTTAAGTAGCCTAACTAGGGTTAGTTAGGGTTAAAGTGAGGGGGGTAGGTTAGGTTAGTTGTAACTAACTAAAGGCGTGTTAGTTAACTAATTATAAGGTTAGTAAACTAACCTAAGATGAGTTAGGGAGGAGGAGGAGGAAGGGGAGGAGGGCGGCGGCGGCGCGTCCGGCGGCAGGCGCGTCGGCTACGTCGGCGTCGACAGGGGCGGCGACTCTAGCGGGAGGCGACGGCCTCACGGGCCCTGGCGACTGGCGGGCGCGAGGAGGGAGGCAGCGGCCTGCGATGGGGCGGCAACTGGCGTGGCGACAGGCGCCAGGCGGTGACGGGCGGCACGGCGCGTCCGGCGACGGCGGCAACGCCCACGGGAGCCTACAACGACGGCGGCAGCGGGAGGCGTCGACGATGGCGACCAGACGGCGAGGAGGAGGAGGGAAAGGAAAAAGGGGAAGGAGAAGGGGAGGAAGAGGAGGAGGGAGAATGTCAAGAATCGCGTGGTGGAGGGGGTTGCTCAAGATGCTGCGCCGAACACACACAGAATGCACAAGGAGAAGCTCACTCAAGAGACAAGAAGAGAGATGGAGGCCAAAACGTTTTCTTGCTGATTTTTTCTTCTTCTTCACACTCTTCACAATGTACACAAAGTATAGATAAGATACAAGATAAAAGGAAAGTGCCCTACTAGGTCAAACAATGCATAACCGACTACACTAGTCGACTGGCACTATAACTATGCCAGCTGTAAATAGGTGTAACAACCTAAATATAATAAGTAATGAGTCAGTGGCCATGTGAGAGTCATAATGACCATCGACGTGCTAAGTGTAGACGTGTGGACCCATCTAACTAGGCGATCCATCATCAATGTCCACATGTGTTGAGCTTGTCATCTCAACACTCCCCCTTAAGCTCAACTGCATCTCTGCAACTCCAAGTAAGCTTCGAAACTTTTGAAGCTTCTTTGTACCCAATGCCTTCGTGAAGATGTCAGCTATCTGATCCTGTGTGCTGACATACACCAAGTCAATCTCACCTGCTAGTACCTTCTCTCTCACAAAGTGGTAGTGTATCTCAATATGTTTTGTCCTGGCATGGAACACAGGGTTCCTAGCCAACTGTATACTGCTCATATTGTCACAATAAATGACAACTGGACCTTCCACCTGCACATCCAGATCAGCCAATAAATTTTGCAGCCATACTACCTCACATGCTGCAACAACAGCACCTCTATACTCAGCCTCTGTACTCGATAAAGCAAATGTAGATTGCTTTTTGCTGCTCCAATCAACTGCTGCACTACCAAGAGAGAACATGTATCCACTGATAGATCTTCTATCAGACATACTACCAGCCCAATCTGCATCTGTGTATCCAAACACCTGTACATCTGTACCTGCCTCATAGAAAAAGTCCATAATGTAATGTGGACTTCACATATCTCAATATGCGTCTGACTGCATCCAAGTGTGGCTTTCTAGGTACTTGCATAAACTGACTCACAAGACCAACATCGTAGCTCAAGTCTGGCCTTGTAATGGTCATGTAGATCAAACTCCCCACTATCCTCCTGAACATAGTAGGGTCTTCTATCTCATCCCCAACATCAGCACTCAGCTTTACATTCTGCTCCAACGGGACTGAAAGTGGTTTGCATGCTGTCATACCATACTTGGACAACATATCCAAGCCATACTGTCTTTGGGACAGCCATATACCATCATCACATCTGATCACCTCAATGCCAAGGAAGTACCTTAGCTCACCTAGATCCTTCATCTCAAACTTCATCTTCAAACAACCCTTGACTTCAGCAATCCCACTATCACTATCACCTGTAATAATCAAGTCATCCACATAGATGACTATGATGACCAAACCTGCATCTCCTTTTCTCACATAAAGTGAGTGATCAGCATTAGAAACATTAAAACCAATATTGACAAGATACTCTCTAATCTTGTCAGACCATGCTCTAGGTGCTTGCTTGAGCCCATAGAGTGCCTTCTTCAACCTGCACACATACGTGGGATGCTCTAAATCTTCATAGCCTGCTGGCTGATCCATATACACTTCTTCCTGCAAATCACCATGCAAGAAGGCATTTTTTACATCCATTTGCTGCAACCCCCAACCTTTGGCTGCTGCCAAAGCAATCACACATCTGACAGTTGTCATCCTAGCAACTGGACTGAAGGTTTCATCGTAATCTATGCCATATGTTTGAGCATAGCCTTTTGCAACCAGCCTAGCTTTGTACCTGCTAATAGAACCATCTGCATTGTGCTTAAGATTATAAACCCATTTACATCCAATAGCTTTCTTTCCCTTTGGCAATGGTACTAGATCCCAAGTCTTATTGGCCTCTAATGCAGCCATCTCCTCATCCATTGCTGCATCCCAATGAGCATGACCAACAGCCTCCTTAAAACATGTAGGCTCAACATCCTCAACTAGTTTCACCATATAAGCATAATGGTGAGCTGCATAACCTTCAAAACCAAATCTTTTAATAGGGTATCTCACCCTGCTAGACCTGTGTACCACTGGATCACTCAATGGAGTCTTTACATCAACGTGTGCTCTCTGCACACCTGGAGTCCTCACTGAAGGAATTCCAAGCTCATCATCTAAGCTCTCTGAGCCACTGGAGTCTCCATCAAGAACTGCATCAATGCCTTCTGACACTTTATTCTTTCCTTTGTCTTTACCTATAGTGCTACTAGATGCACCCGAAGATGTAGAGGTACTCCTTAGTCTCCCAGACCAAGGACTACTAGATGATGTCTCTGGTCCACTAAGAGTCCGTGATTCTTGCCTTTTAGCCTGCACATGAGTGTCATGATCATCATCAACATCCAATGCATCACCACTAGATGCATACCAACTGCTCATTTCATCAAAGATGACATCCCTGCTCACTCTGAACTTACATGTGTCAGGGTTGTAACAGTGATACCCTTTCTGCTCTAAAGAGTATCCAATAAAGACACACTTTTCAGCCTTTGGATCCAGTTTCTTCCGCAACTCATCTGGCACATGAACATACGCAATGCAGCCAAATACTTTCAAGTGTGAAACATCAGGCTTCTTACCTGTAAAACATTCTTCGGGGGTCATACCATGAACTGCGGCTGTGGGAGTTCTGTTCATAATATAAACAGCAGTATGAACAGCCTCAGACCAAAAATGCTTAGGCTTATTCTTTTCAGCCATCAAGGCGCGTGCAACTTCTGCAATATGCCCGTTTTTCCTTTCTGCAACCCCATTTTGCTGTGGGGTATAACTGCATGTGAACTGTCTCTTTATCCCATGAGACCTCAGAAAATCACTGAACTCATTTGAGAGGTACTCTCCCCTCCATCTGACCTCAGGCACTTTACTTTCAAGCCTGTTTCTCTTTCAACTGCAGCCTTGAAAGTTCTAAAGTGCTCAAACGCTTCACTCTTTTCCTTCATAAAATATACCCACAGCTTTCTAGAACAATCATCAATGAATGTGACAAAGTATGAACTGCCTCCAAGAGATACATTTTGTGTAGGTCCCCAAATGTCTGTATGTACAACATCAAGAATATTTCTGCTTGCATCTCTATCATGTGAAAAAGGTTGCCTTGCCTGCTTACCAAACTGACATGCTTTACATACCTTATGAAATTCTGCAACTCTAAATGTAGGCAAACCTGTAACCAACCCTTTGGACTGCATTAGTTTCAGCCTTTGTACATTTGCATGTCCAATGCGTTTGTGCAAAATTTCAATATCTGCAACAACACCTTTTCCTTTGGCATACATAGCAGCATTCATAGTAGGAATTCCAGCATTTAGAGTGAACATACGTCCAACTCTACTTCCCTTTGCTACCAACCTGCACTTGTCATTGAAATCTTCTACAAAGCAGCCCTTTGCATTAAATCTGACTTGCAGCCCTTGCTCTACCCTTTGACCGACTGACACCAAATTCTTTGTAATAGATGGCACATGTAATACATCTGAAAGACTCTTTGTCTTACCATCATGCAAGGACAAGGGAACTTTTCCAATGTGTGAAATTGGGTGGCATGAGTCATCACCCGTCTGCACATAACCTGCATTCTGCAAATCCTGCATCTCTCCAAACCATTCTGCATGGCTGGTCATATGATTGGATGCACCTGAATCGACATACCAAACATCTTCATGTGTTCCCTTTCCTGTAACAGCATTCAGCATATGTTGCATAACAAACAGACGTTCATTTTTGTCTTCATTCTGTCGTGAAGACGATGCATAGTTTCCTTGCTGTAACTTACCACTCCGAATATCATCTTTCTTGGCATAACATTGGGCTGCAATATGACCTGTTTTGCCACAGTAGTGGCACACAATACTAGAGTTGTTAGAACCTCTGTTCTGCCATCCACCTCTTCCTCTAAAGCTCCCCCTGCCTCTAAAGTTACCACGACCTCCTGAAACCTGCATATCGCCAAATTGCTGATTCAGTCTGTTTTGCTGGTTGTCACTACCACGTCCTATACCATGGCCTCTTGAAGAGAACCTGCCACGTCCCCTTCCTGAACTGGAGTAGAAAGCCTGGACCTGTTCACCACTTCTTTCAGATATCTCACTCTGCATGTTGATCTCTTCAGTGATCATAAGGGAGACCAACTCATCGAAATCTGGAAATGGCTTTCTGACATATACGGAAGTTACAAAAGACTTCCAAGCCTTTTCATTGTTAAGTCCACCCAAGGTAGACGACACCAAATCATCATCATCAGGCATTACATCAATCGCTGCCAATGCATCTGCAATGCTTCTTACCTTCAGTGCATACTCATTGATAGACATCTTCCCTTTCTTTAATGTATTCAACTCTTGCTTGAGTTGAATCTTCTGTGCCTTTGTATTTACAGAAAACATACTTTCAAGTATGGTCCAAGCTGCATATGCATTCTCTGCATTTCTAATGTGTCCCAACATATTATTGTCAATTACTGCAGACAACGAATACATGACCTTCTTGTCTTTTGCATTCCATTCCTTTCGTGCCTTTATCTCTTCTGTAGTTGGAGGGTCACTCACCTCCGGCTCCTTTTCTTCACCTGAAACGAACTCGTAGAGGCCTTTTCCAATAAGAAAGTTCGTGACACGGAACTTCCATGAAGGGTAGTTGTTCTTGTCGAGCTTCTCAATGATGGGGCTTCCACTGTTTTCTGCCATTATCACAAGAATAATACCAAACAGCAAGCAAATCTTCTGCAATCCTCGACCTGTAGTGCACAACAATACACTAGATAGCCTTTTTCACTGTCTGCTCAATAATACATGCAATCTGCAACCTGTTTGCAGATAAACCTCGTGTTTACTCACTGGTAAACACCTTTAATCTTACAGATCTGAAATCTGTAACCTGCACACCCACTGTTGGTCGATACAACTGAAGTCACAGCGTACCCTGAAACTACTGTTCGCAACCTTGCGGCTCAAAAATGGGCTCTGAAACGGCCTCAAATGCCCAAAACAACTGCAATTCCTCACACCAAATCTCACTGCAATCTGAGATTTTTGCTTTGCTCTACTTCCCGTGCCTCCACAGGCACTATCCAAGAGAAAGAGTGGAAGGATGGGAGAGCTTCTTACCCGTGGCTTGCTTGCTTGAACCTTGCTTCTTCTCCTTTGCTTCAATCTTCGAAATCAGCCTCTCTCAGTGATGCGGCTCTGATACCATGTCAAGAATCGCGTGGTGGAGGGGGTTGCTCAAGATGCTGCGCCGAACACACACAGAATGCACAAGGAGAAGCTCACTCAAGAGACAAGAAGAGAGATGGAGGCCAAAACGTTTTCTTGCTGATTTTTTCTTCTTCTTCACACTCTTCACAATGTACACAAAGTATAGATAAGATACAAGATAAAAGGAAAGTGGCCTACTAGGTCAAACATGTTGAGATATCGAGCTCCACTTGTGATACGCCAGGGTGACCGTTGTGTATTTATGTCACCGACTTGTCAGTTGCAGATGCGGTTGGTACACCGCCCATGAATAATAGCTACATGATAGCTATCCTTATCTACTCTAGTTCGTGGCTCAGTTAGTATGCCACCTTAGTTAGTTGAGTTTGGTTTGAGACTTATATATAGGGTTCTTCTATTTCTTTGTACTTGAGTTCTTTTGGCTTACACAACTAAGAAGAGGAAAACTGTTTTCAGCCTCCATCCTTGTGTGTCTTTCCCGATTGTGCAAGCAAGAAAGCTTCAAGCGAGACTCCTTCCTTCTCTCCCACAATCTTGACATGGTATCAGAGCCTTGTTCGTGGTAAGGAGCTCAAGAAAGCAAGCCAAGCTCGCGGTGTTCTGGTAAGAGGAGCAGTGTTGCTTTCATTTTCTGTTTTGGGAGCAGATCTCTGTAGGTAGCACAGCCGGAAAGTGCAGGAGTGCATTGTCTCAGGTTGAGACGCCCTTCGCGGTGAAGCAAGAGGGCAGTATATGCTGCGGGCAAGGGCTTTAGCCCTTGGCGACCTTGTTTTTTTTATTTGAGGCCATTTCGGGGCCTGTTTTGGAGGCGGAAGTTTTCTGCACGCACTCAGAAAAAGGCCCAGTTTTATGCTGTGCAGCCACTGTTCTACAGGTCGGTGAAAAGTTATTGTAGAAATTGCATCGTATGCTTGTGCGCAGAGACATTGGGAGTTACAGAATCATCCCTGTTGCCTGTTGATGCAAAATCGTCACTAGGAAGTGACTGTGTGGTCAAATACCACTTTCGCCAGTTGTACAGATTTTCCCTTGTGAGGGTGAAGCTGTTTTTTTTGCAGTGACAGAATTTTTTGCAGTGTTCTGTAATGGCATCTGATTCTCTTTCACAGATTGTCACTGAAAAGCTTGACAAGAACAACTTCCAAGCATGGAAGTTTAGAATGATAAATTTCCTTATGGGAAAAGGATATTCGGAATTTGTTGCAGGAAATGAAGAAGAACCAGTTCTTCCTGATGTTCCCAATCAACAGCAAATGCAGGCATTTAAAACATGGCATGAGAGAGCCAGGAAAGTTATATACTGGCTGTCTATCAGCATTTGAGACTCTATGATTGTGCATATTCAGGATGCAAGTACGCCAAAGGAGGCATGGGATACTTTGTCAAAAATGTATAGCACAAATACGCAAGCCAGGAAAATGCAGCTCAAGCAAGAGTTGCATAATGTGCAAAGAGAAAATATGAGCATCAATGACTACCACATGAAAGTGAAGAAGATTGCAGATGCACTTGCTTCCATCGGGTCGCCAGTGGTAGATGATGATTTAGTTTCTGTGACCTTGAATGGTCTAGGAAATGATTATGCACAGTTTCGGACATCCATTTCAGTTCGTGAAAGATTTCCTGATTTTGAGGAGCTGATTGCTCTTCTAATTTCTGAGGAGCAAAGAAATGGTGGTGCATCTTCTTCAGGAGGAACTTCAAAAGAAGCTGTCTTCTACTCAAATGCTGGAAGAGGTAGAGGAGGCCGATTTGGAGGCCGTGGCAGAAATCAGAATATGCAGCAAACTTAAGAAAATCAGTCCTATGGAGGAGGACGTGGTAACTCTAGAGGCAGGGGGAGCCAAAGAGGTCGTGGTGGATGGCAAAGAGGTCAAAATGCAAACAGTAATGTTGAATGCTACTACTGTGGTAAAATGGATCATATGGCTAAAGACTGCTATAAAAAGCAGAATGACATCATGAATGGAAAACTGCAACA
This sequence comes from Lygodium microphyllum, assembly GCF_053477565.2. Lineage (NCBI taxonomy): Eukaryota > Viridiplantae > Streptophyta > Polypodiopsida > Schizaeales > Lygodiaceae > Lygodium > Lygodium microphyllum. Next base: position 843,775 of record NW_028229537.1, on the reverse strand, counting down.
AGGAAATTATGCATCTTCTAGCAGACAAGGTGATGACAGAAATGAGCATTTGTTCATGGTGCAGCACATGAACAATTCTGTGACAAGTGTAGAAGAAAGCAATGATGTATGGTATGTTGACTCAGGTGCATCAAACCACATGACAGGTCATGCAGAATGGATGGAGGATGCAAGGAAAATGGAAAAACCAGGATTTGTGGAGACTGGTGATGATACTGCACATCCTATTGTGCAGATTGGAAAAATTCCCTTGTCTATGCAGGATGGGAAAAAGAAATACCTGTCTGATGTATTTCATGTCCCGAATATCACCAAGAATCTGGTTTCTGTCGGTCAAATGGTTGAGCAGGGCTTGCAGGTCAGATTTAATCCTCATGGATGCTTTGTTGAGGATATGAAAAATAAAGGTCGCTTGATAGCAAAAGGAAAGAAGAAGGGCAGAATGTTTACGTTGGATGTAGACATGTCTGAATTGAGTGCAGCAATGTTTGCACATGGGACCGGTGTAGTTGCAGATATTGATATCTGGCATAAACGCATTGGTCATGTTAATGTACAGCGACTTAAATCAATGCAGGCCCAAAATATTGTTGCAGGATTGCCAAAATTCAAGGTTGCAGAAATGCATAAGGTATGTGAAGCCTGTCAGTTTGGAAAACAGGCAAGGAAACCATTTCCTAGACATGTTCAAGAGAGTGAGAAGCCATTGGAATTAATCCACTCTGATGTGTGGACTACTAAAGCTGCATCTCTTAGAGGCTGTCATTATTTTGCTACTTTTATTGATGACTATAGCAAAAAAGTTTGGGTGTATTTTATGAAAAAGAAAAGTGAAGTTTTTGGGCATTTCAAAACCCTTAAAGCTATGGCTGAAAAAGAAACAGGTCTGCAAATAAAATGCCTAAGGTCAGATGGAGGGGGAGAGTATCTCTCAAATGAGTTTGCAAAGTTCTTGCAGGAGCATGGCATAAAGCAACAATATTCATGCAGTTATACCCCACAACAAAATGGAATTGCAGAAAGGAAAAACAGGCATATTGGAGAGGTATCTCATGCCATGCTCAATGAAAAAGACTTGCCAGATTTTTATTGGGCTGAAGCAGTTGCTACAGCAGTCTATATAATGAACAGGACTCCCACTGCAGCAATACATGGGATGACTCCAGAGGAGAGGTATACTGGTAGGAAACCAGATATTTCTCATTTGAAAATTTTTGGTTGCATTGCCTATGTACATGTGCCAGATGAGTTGAGATCCAACTTGGATCCAAAAGCTGAGAAGTGCATCTTTATTGGTTACTCTCTGCAGCAAAAAGGGTATAGATGCTATAAACCTTCTACTCGTAAGTTTACAGTGAGCAGAGATGTTGTTTTTTATGAGATGAGTAGCTAGTATAAACCAGTAAATGTGATTGATGATGTAGATGCACAAAATGGTAATCCTGCACAAAATTCACAGCAGCAGTCACAAAATATTAGTGGACCTGGAGCGTCCTCTAGTAGTGGTTCACATTCTTCGCCATGGACAGGCAGATTGAGATCAGGAGAATCTTCTCAAAGTAATGCAGATAGTGGTATGCAGATATCACGAAAAGGAAAAGAGAAGGTTGATCAGTCCATGTTTGATGTAAATGCAGGTCACTCTTATGTGGATGGTGAATCCAGTGGCTCAGAACAGAGCATTAATGATGAGTTGGGTATTCCTTCTATTGTTACACCTGGAGTAAGGAAGACCAGGGATGTTTTGAGAGCACCTGGGAGTGAACCTACTTTGCGCAGGTCTACGAGAGCTAGGTATCCTGTGGATAGGCTGAAATATGATGGATTTATAGCCATTCACTATGCATATATGGTTAAAGTGATACAGGAACCAGAACCCACTTCTTTTGAGGAAGCCATGGGAAAAGAAAAATAGGAGAAAGACATGGATGAAGAAATGGATGCCTTGGAAGCAAATGCTACATGGGAGTTGATACCTTTGCCTAAAGGTAAAAATGCAATTGGCTGTAAGTGGGTTTATAAGGTGAAGCACAATGCAGATGGTTCTGTGAATAGATACAAGGCAAGATTAGTAGTCAAGGGGTATGCACAAACATATGGCATTGACTATAAAGAAACATTCAGTCCAGTTGCAAGGATGGCAACCGTAAGAGCAGTCATTGCTATGGCTGCATCAAAGGGATGGTCTTTACATCAGATGGATGTAAAGAATGCCTTCTTGCATGGTGATTTGCAAGAAGAGGTCTATATGGAGCAGCCACCAGGTTATGTGCATGCTGTTCATCCTGAGTTTGTTTGCAAGTTGAAGAAAGCCTTGTATGGCTTGAAGCAAGCACCTAGAGCATGGTCTGACAAGATAGGACAGTATCTTGTCACTATTGGCTTTCAGATTTCCAAGGCAGATTTTTCACTTTATGTGAGAAAAACAGAGAAAGGTATTATGCTACTTGTCATTTATGTTGATGATTTGATTCTGACAGGTGACAGTGATGAAGATATCCTTCATGTGAAAATGCTATTGAAGCAGAAGTTTGAGATGAAGGATTTGGGAGAGCTGCGTTATTTCTTGGGCATTGAGGTGATTAGATCACCAAGTGGGATTCAGCTCTTGCAGAGGCAGTATGGATTGGACATGCTGTCCAAATATGGGATGACAGGCTGTAAGCCTATTTCAGTTCCTTTGGAGCAGAATGTGAAGCTGAGCACAGATGCAGGTGAGCTTCTAGAAGACCCTACTATGTACAGACGCATAGTAGGAAGTTTGATTTATATGACTATTACCAGGCCAGATTTGAGCTATGCTGTTGGATTGGTAAGTCAGTTTATGCAGGCTCCAAGGAAACCACATTTGGATGCGGCTAGATGCATACTCAGGTATGTGAAGTCCACATTGAAGTATGGACTATTTTATGAAACTGGGGTTCAGATACAGTTGCATGGATACACTGATGCTGATTGGGCTAGTAGTATTTCTGATAGACGATCTACCAGTGGATATGTGTTCTCTTTTGGGAGTGCTGCAGTCACTTGGAGCAGCAAGAAACAGCCTACAGTTGCCTTGTCAAGCACAGAGGCTGAGTATAGAGGTGCAGCAATGGCTGCATGTGAGGTAGCTTGGTTGCATAAGCTACTTTATGATATGCATCAGTCTACAGATGGACCAGTTGTCATTTATTGTGACAACATGAGTAGTATACACTTGGCAAATAACCCAGTCTATCATGCTAGAACAAAGCACATTGAGGTGCATTATCACTATGTGCGAGAGAGGGTTTTACTAGGTCTTATTGATCTAGTTTATGTCAGCACAGAGGATCATGTAGCTGACATATTCACGAAGGCATTGGGCGCAGAGAAGCTGCGCAAGTTCAGAGACCTGCTTGGTGTGCAGGAATTGGGATTGAGCTCGAGGGGGAGTGTTGAGATATCGAGCTCCACTCGTGATATGCCAGGGTGACCGTTGTGTATTTATGTCACCGACTTGTCAGTTACAGATGCGGTTGGTACACCGCCCATGAATAATAGCTACATGATAGCTATCCTTATCTACTCTAGTTCGTGGCTCAGTTAGTATGCCACCTTAGTTAGTTGAGTTTGGTTTGAGACTCATATATAGGGTTCTTCTATTTCTTTGTACTTGAGTTCTTTTGGCTTACACAACTAAGAAGAGGAAAACTGTTTTCAGCCTCCACCCTTGTGTGTCTTCCCCCATTGTGCAAGCAAGAAAGCTTCAAGCGAGACTCCTTCCTTCTCTCCCACAATCTTGACAAAACAATGCATAACCGACTACACTAGTCGACTGGCACTATAACTATGCCAGCTGTAAATAGGTGTAACAACCTGAATATAATAAGTAATGAGTCAGTGGCCATGTGAGAGTCATAATGACCACCGACGTGCTAAGTGTAGACCTGTGGACCCATCTAACCAGGCGGTCCATCATCAATGTCCACATGTGTTGAGCTTGTCATCTCAACAGAGAAGAGGAGAAGGCGGGGGAAGGGAGGGAAGAAGATGGAGGAGAGGGAGGTGAGGAGAGAAGAGGATGGAGGAGAGGGAGGAGGAGGAGGACGCAGGGATAGGGAAGAGAGAGAAAGGGGATGGGAGGTGGTTGGGGTGGGGAGGGAGGGTCGGGGAGAAAGAAGGGTGGGGAGGGGTGGGTAGGGGTAGGAAGGGATGGGCAGGGGTAAGGGTGGGGGAAAATGGGTGGGGTGGGGGTGGGCAGGGGCCCAAGGGGGGTGGGGGGTGCCCAAGGAAAGGGACGCGTACCCCCGTCCCGCGCACGTGCGCGGGGCGGGGTAAAAAAATTTACCGTGACGGGATTGAAATGGCACCGGGATGACGGTACGGGTCATGCGGACACGACCGGGGTGCGTGGAGATGCGTAAAATCAAAAAAGGGTGCGTTCACGCGCAAAACGGGCGCGCGAATACACGTAAAAATAAAGAAAAATTAATAACTCCCAATCCGGACGTCAAAATGAAATAGCGTAAAAACAAAAAGTGGGTAGGACGACAGGGGGAAAACAAGAAAAATATATGACAGAGGTTTCGGGAGGGGGAAAGGGCGGTCACATACAGAAAACCCAAAAAACGAACAAAAAACGCAATGAAAAATTAATATCGAAAAATTCGTGCGTCGGAATGAGGTGCAGAAAAAAGGAAACCTGTACAGAAAGATGTGCCCGACAATCCTATCACATCAAAACATAATTACGACAGAGATAAGACGCGTTCACATGGGAAAAACCCAAAAAACAAACCCAAAAATGGGATCGGAAATTAATATCGGACGAACCTTTCGCCGGAATGGCATGCAGTAAGAAGGAAAAATGTCCACAGGAAGGAGGGGCACATGGTGATCATGTTAAATCGCAGTTCCGCTTGAAATAGGAAGGGTTCACATGCGAAAAACTCCAAAAATACTCCCAAAAACTCATTGAAAAATTAATAAATAAAAATTCGAAAGTCGAAAGAGGATGGAGGAAAAAGGAAAAAGGTGGGGGAAGGCACAGGGGACACGGCTGTCAAATCAGATTGGAATTCCGATGCAAACATAGCAGGTTCACATGGAAAAATATCAAAAAATACGCACGAAAAAGTTGTAAAAAAATCGGAAAATTAATATTGGACAAACCGTGTATCGGAATGACACGGCGTAAAAAGGAAAAATGTCAAGGGAAAAGTGGTTGTCAGGGCTAGGATGTCAGATCATAGTTCCGAAGTAAGAAAAGCACGTTCACATGAAAAACCGTCTAATTTGCGCAAAATGTGTCAAAAATTAATAACTCAAAAACCGTGCACCAGAACAGGGGTAGGTAAAAAGGAAAAATGGTTAGGTCAAAGGGAGGAACAGGGCTATAAGGTTGGATTTGGACTTCGGTGAATGTAGGGTGCATTCACATAGCAGGACCTTAAAATCAGGGAAAGAAAGAAAACTGTAAGGGAACAGCCCCAAGGGTGGGGGGAACATAACCGGGTGGGTGGGAAGGGACCCCATCAGGGTAAAAGCAAGTCATGGCATACATGCATGAGCAGGTTAAGGCATATGCAGAGGGGTAGGCAATGTAGACGCGCAGGGACGCGTCCCCACACTTAAGACCTTAACGGATAGGGTTAACCGAGCAACAAGGACCTAGGACCACGCCATAGACCATCCACTAACGTCCCCACACTTAAAACATGACTGTCACGAAGAAACCAAAGTGGGAGGGTTAGAAAAACTTGGCCCATTTCGTCAAGAAGCAAGGTTGAGTGTCGATGGCACGTCCAGTGTTGTTGTCAGCGCTGGAGGTACCAAGGCATCTTCTCGGCACACGTCCTTCATGGAAGGGACCATGCAGCAGTACCCAGGGAGATAGCTGGTTGAAGGAATCGCAGGAAATCCGTCGATGATGAGGGATACTACACTCAACTCGCAGTCACTCAAATGAAATGAAAGAACAGTCACTCGTCCCATGACTAATATCACTCGAGGAAGAATGATTAAAACCCATATCTCATACCCGGTTGAGGAATCGACAAGGGGGAATGGTGTAGAAGGGGTATGCCAGGGTGCACAATTGAGGGTGCATTAGTGCGTCCAACTCGTCTGGCATAGGTGCAAGGAGGAAGGCCAGGGAGCCTTACAGTGCAGTGTACAGAACAGGGTGACGTGTTTTGTGATGACGGCAAAGACCCATCCCGTGGGTGCACAAGGAAACGGGAACATACCTGAATCCAAGTGTCGTAACGTCCCTCAATCTCACCTCTCGGTAAGTGATTGAAGAAACTCCAGTCACACTCAACCCACCCTCTGTCTCACGCTCTGTTGATAAATACAGAAGGGCAGCCCGTTCCTGAAACCCATTGATATAATCCTCACAGTCACTTGTGCAAAGATTGTATGGCTTGTGCGCATTTGATGGTGCAACGGTGCATCCCTCCCTGTGCCGGCATACAGTGCAAGAAGGAAGGCCAGGGAGCCTTATAGTGCAGTGCACAGAACAAATTGTGCTTTGTGCATTGAGAGGCCCATCCCGTGGGTGCAACACTTCATTCACACTTCTCACCTCTCATTTGATTTGAAGGGAAAAGACTGGTCTCTCGCCCCACCCTCTGTCTCACATTCTATCGATAATTATAGAGGGCAACCATACTCACTTCCCCATCCGGTTAGGATGAAAGCTCACGTCACTCGATTGTTTGTCGATGAGGATCGCGTCATCAGTTGTTGAAGAGGCGTACCCAGGGAGGTAGCCATCAAATCAAACGTTGTTTTGAATAGGACATGTCATCTGCTAGAGGACAGTTAGGCACTTTGTAGAGAGACCCAGGACACAGCGTACCAAGGGAGGCAGCTTCGGAATTGGATCCTAGAAATATCAATTAATGAATCCACTTTCTGGACTGCTGGGTGTTACCACCTTTTCCACAGCCAGCTTCCCACCCAAGGGTGTTTACCACCTTTTCTTGGAACGAGGCCTGCTATGACAGGGAATTTCTTCCTTTTCTCTCATAACATATTTGTTTTTTTTTTTCTTTTTTCATGTTTTCCCCTATTCCCGAGGGTGTTTCCACCTTTTCTCGAAGAATAGGTTGGCATGACAGGGACCTAAGTCCTTTTCTCCCATGACCGATATGTTTTGTTTTTTTTTTCTTTTTCTTTCTTTCTTTCTTTTTTTTTTTTCCGAATTGAACAAGGGAATGGTAGAACTTCCATTTGTCAGAACCCACCTCGCCACTATCGCTGGTGGAAAATAGAGGATAAGAGATTAAGGCTGGAGGGTGGAGTTGAGGGGACAGAGGGTTGTGTCCACTTTATCAAGAATAGCTGAAAAACGGCTATCAGAAGTAGCAGCATAAGAAGTACAGTGCCGCGCCAACGAGGGAAAGGATCAACTGACCGTAATTGTCAAGATCCCCAAGGAGGGAAGTACTTCTTCAGGCGATATCCATTGATCACAAAGGGATCATCAGAGGCATCAACGGTCTGTACTTGGACAGAGCCATTAGGGTTGACGACAAGTACCTTATAGGGGCCCATCCACCGCTGTTGGAGCTTGCCAGGAAACTTGCCAAATCGTGAATCATAGGCTAGGACCAAATCACCTTCTTTGAACTCCTTGTGCTTGATGAAGCTATCATGGTAAGCCTTGCGTCGAACTTGCGTGGCTTCCATGCACTGTAGAGCCATCCTACGAATTTCATCCAAACATTCCAAGTGCAGGAGACGGCATTGCAGTGAATCATCATCCCCCAAACGCTCTTTGATGGCCACTCTCAAAGAGGGTAGTTCCAATTCAACAGGAAAAACAGCTTCTGTACCATACACCAGCTGGAAGGGTGTCTGTCCTGTTGCTGCTTTATGGGAGGTTCTGTACGCCCAGAGGGCCTCTGTAAGTCGATCGTCCCAATCACGACGATGTGCGGCGATTGTTCTTGTCAGAATCCAGCAGAGGATGCGATTGGTGACTTCGACTTGGCCGTTGGCTCTGGGATAATAAGGAGTGGACTTGCGATGGCGGATCTTATACAACTCTGTCAACTCTTCCATGACTTTATTAAGGAAATGAGTGCCTCTATCACTTACCAGCTCTAAGGGACTGCCAAAATGGGTGATGATATTCTCGTACATGAACAGGGCCACGCTGTTACCATCGTCCCGCTTTAGGGCTTTAGCTTCACACCACTTTGTAATATAATCCGTACATACGAGGATGTATCGGTTCTGTTTCCTTCTGGTAGGAGGATCGATCGGACCTACGAAGTCGATGCCCCATTTCTCAAACGGCTTCAGGGGAAGGATAGGTTGCAATGGCATGGCACTTGTCTTTGTGGGTTTCCCCATTCTTTGACAAGCATCACATCTTTTACAGTAATCATAGGAATCTTTGTGAATGGTAAGCCACCAATAACCTGCTAGTAGAGCCTTCCTGGCTGTAGCTTCTCCTGCAAAGTGACCTCCACATGGCTCGTCATGGCAAGCCTTCAGAACAATCCCAATTTCATTTCTTGCAACACATCTTCTGATCACTTCATCTTTGCCTTTCTTATACAGTGCACCGCCTAACAAGGTATAGGGGGCTGATTCCAGCATAAGCTTATTCCTTTCCCGACTAGAGATACCAGGAGGGTACTGTTGGGTTTCCAGCAGATTGGCAATGTCTGCATACGAGGGAGTTACAGTTTCTACCAAAAATAGGGAAGCATCAGGGAGGTCTGGATCATCCTTCTCCTCATCTGCAGTTTGTGGGATACGCGACAGATGATCAGCCAGAACATGGGAACGACCAGGCTTAGTAATCACCTCAAAGTCGAACTCCTGAAATAGAAGGAGCCATCTCATCATTCATCCTTTCACATCTGCTTTGTTCATCAGGAAGGACAGGGCCTCATGATCCACATAAAATTTAAAGTGGGTAGATAGGAGGTAATAGCGAAACTTTTCCAAGGCAAACACCATTGCCAAGCACTCCAGCTCTGTCACTGTATAGTTCCGTTCCCTATCAGTGACTTTTTGGCTTGCATAATAGATTGGTTGATCCAACTTCGAGGAGCCCTTTTGGCAGAGGACAGCACCTAAACCTTCAATTGATGCATCCGTGTGTACATGGAACTCTTTCGTCCAATCAGGAGGTTGCAGAATGGGTGCCTCAATCAGACACTGCTTCGGAGTGTGGAAGGCTTTGTCACATTCTTCCGTCCAAGTAAACTCTGCATCTTTCCTCAGAAGCTTGTGCAAGGAAGTTGCCTTTGTCGCAAAATGGGCTATAAACCTTCTGTAGTAACCCACATGGCCTAGGAATCCCCTCAACTGTTTGAGGTTGGTGGGTGCTGTCAGAGCTGCGATCTTTTCAATCTTTGCAGGGTCTGTTGATATCCCTTGTGCAGAGACAATGTGGCCCAACAGAACTCCAAAAGAGACCCCAAAGATGCATTTGTCGGGGTTGAGGGAAATCCCATACTCCCGGCATCGGTCAAAGCATTGTTCCAGGTGTTCCCAGTGTTCACGGATCAAACTATAGACACAGAAGTCATCCAAATATACTTCAATGAAGTCGTGCAGATGATTTTGAAATGCGGCCATCATGACTCGTTGGAAAGTAGCAGGGGCATTGTAGAGCCCAAACGGCATCACTCGGTAAGCGTAGGTCCCCCATTCTGTGGTGAAGGTTGTTTTGGATTGGTCTTCTTCTGCGATTTGGACTTGGTTGTATCCGCTGAATCCATCCAGAAGGGAATAAAGCTCATGTCCTGCCACTGTGTCCAACAGTTGGTCTATAAAGGGATAGGAAAGTGATCCTTCTTTGTTTTGGAATTAAGCTTTCGGAAATCCACACATATTCGCAATTTGCCATTCTTCTTGGGTATAACCACAATGGGTGAAACCCATTCACTATTTGCCACTGAATAGATGAACTCGGCTTCCAGAAGCTTCAGCAGCTCCACTTTCACCAATGTTGAATAATTCGGGTTCATTTGCCTCTGTCGTTGCCGTACTGGCTTGGCATCAGGCTCCAAGTCAATATGATGTTGACATATTGTGGGATCAATCCCCTTTAGGTCTTTGTAGGACCATGCAAACATGTCCAAATTTTCTTTCAGCAAGTTGTACAAGGTTGATAACTCCTCTTCTGGGAGACTGCTACCCACCTTCAAGTGGCATTCAGTGCCTTCTACATCCACAAAGGTTAACTTCCTTTCACCTTCTACTTCACGGATGAAGGTCCCACGGACTGCTTCTGGATACAGATCCAACTCCTTCAAGGGAGTGGTGTCCTCTTCTGATGTCCCACTAGAACCAACTTCTTCTTTTGGTGGAGACTTAGGTTGCTCTTTGAGATGTTGGAATGGGATTAGAGCCATTTCGGGTTTGGTTTCAAGATTAATTACCTCTTGACTTGAAGACTCATCTTCTGATGACGCATCCAGGAACGTCACATAACAGGGACCCTCTGATTTCTGTTGGGTTTGTGGGACTGGTGCTTGTTGGCACGGTGCATCATCATCATCTTTCTTTGGCAAGGATGGGTTAGGACGGCATGAGCCACTGCTAAAAGACGGCTTGTTCTTCTTAACCCACGTCTTATAAGAATTTTGCATATAAGAAGATCCATTTACCAGACCAAATGGTACCATCACCATTCTATCCCATAGCATGAGCTCATCTGCTTCTGATGCTTCTGGAACTTCTCCATACATATCCTCTTTAGTTGGGATAGACTCTTCTGGCTCACTTTCATAACCTTCTTCGTCCATATCATATCCAACCTCTTCTGTCTCTGTCTCTGCTTCTGCTTCTGTCTCTGTAAGAGCTCCGTAACAGAAGAATAGATTCTCTATTTCCTCTCCTGCCTCTGTCTCTGGCTCTGCTATGGCCATGTAACAGGGAGAGCAGTACATCCATGCTTCTATCTCACTATCAGAAGTGATTTCAGAAGTCATTCCCGGTTCATGCAGGAAGTATTCACCCATTGATAATGGCTTTGCATATTTTGAAAGTCGGCTTACAGTATCCACTGTTAAGGAATGTGCCACTGTTTTCTTGGGAAGGATCTGTTTGACAGCATCTTCGTCTGCTGATGTTCCATCTGTAGCCTCATTAGGGAAGTTAGAAGATAATTCCAAGGAGGTGGATCCATGTCCTTTTTGAGAACCATATAGTTTCAGCACCACTTTGTTGGGCCCTCTACCCAAGGTCAAGGTTCCTTTGAACCAATCCGTCCTTGCTCGGGCTTCAAAAAGCCATGGTCTGCCCAGTAGCAGAGGATAGGATGTGCCATAAGAGTTTGGCTTCACCACCAAATAGGTTAGCCAATAATCTTTTCCAGCCACTGTAGTCTTCACATATGGAAGAATGCCCAAAGGCTTGATTCTGCTCTGATCCGCCAGTCTGATGAGCCATTGGGTTGGTTGCACACCTTGTAAGCCTAGATCCTTCATTGTAACATCCGTCATAATGTTTACTGATGAACCACCATCAATCAGTGCATTTGCAATAAAGCAGCCTTCTATCCACACACCAGTATCTGGGGTACCCGGATCTAGGAAAGCATTTGCCACATCCACTTCTTTTACAGGCTCTGGAGCCTTGTTGGACTTTGTTGCTGTTGAGGGAGCAATCCTTAAACCACGTCTTCTTGTTAGTATACTTTTGAACCTTTTCCGGCAACTGGGGGACAACATCAATAATTGTCGAAATGTGAGGTTTGGTTTAAAGGTATCTAGATCTCTGACTAGATTGTATTTCTTAATAGGATCGATTGGCTTCTCTAACCGATTAGGAAATGGGGCAACACCCATTTTCATTTTTCCTCTTTCTTCCAACAGAGGAATTACAGGAACTTCTTCTGCCACTTGTGGCACTTCCTCTTCTTCTGTATCCTGGACCTCTGGTCCTGTCTCTGTAACTCTCTGTGGCACTGTACTGCTCTGTACGGCACTATTAGGCTCTGTTCTATTCTGTTCTTTTGGTGGAAGATTGAACTTCACTGTTCTGGAAGGAGGGTTATTTTCTTTCTGGATAGGTGGTTCCTTCTGCTTTGCACGCGTGATGGCAGCAACTTCCAATTCCACCAAATTGGAGGTAGGCTCTTGGACCTTGGCTGGACTATCAGTAGCACTGTTTTTCACTGGGGCTGGGCTTGGACAGTCTTTTGCAGTGTGGCCTTCTCCTTTGCATCGACTGCATAAGGGCTTGTAATCCACTGACCTTCGAGGATTTGTACAATTTGGTGAGATGTGTCCCTTTTCTCCGCATCTGTAACATTCCACTTCTGATCTATGACCGCCGCCAGACTGTCTTCCTCTGTAACTTTGAGAGGGAAATCTTCTGGGTCCGAAATAAGGACCAAACTCTCTAGGCTTGGGTCCAATATCCTGTGTTGTCATTTTGGATTCCAACAAGTTGAATCTTGCGTCTTCTTCCTTCCTTCTCCTATCATGCATCTCCTTCAGAGAGCAAATGTCCTCTGTATGGTTCTTCCGCAAACAGCAGGAACAGAAGGCCCCAGGAATAGTTGGTTTTCGTGTACATTCGGTGGCTAAATGGCCTGCTTGATGACACTTACCACACCAAGTATTTGACCGCATCACATCTCTTCCTGCTCCTACAACGTTGGATATGCTCGCTGTGTTTACTTTCAGCGTCTGTAGCTGCTCTGTAATCACATCCATCAACTCCTTTTTGATGTTTGCAACTGAGTTAGATAAGTAGTCCTTCAAGCTTTCACCTCCTGAGGCACTGACAGGAGGGTTTTGAGGAGTCTCTGTAATCACTGCATAAACGGGTTGGGCTGGTACAGAGGGGTCTCTGTTCTGGTTCTGATTCAGAGCTCCTGTTCGAACTGTTGGCTATTGGCTCCAGTTGGTAGGATTCCAATGTTGCTGCTGATTTGGCATTGAGGAAATTGGTTGGGACCATTGTTGTTGTGGTTGAACCACCATTTGAGGCATGGATTGTGGCCACTGTGGATTTGGTGCACTATACTGTGATACCGGGGGCATCTGTTGGTAGGGATAGGGAACAGTCCCAGGAATTGCATTAGGTGGGTACATCATTCCTGGCATCAGAGGAGGTAGGACTCCTCTTCCTGTATTCATTGCTAATCGAGCTTCCACTTCATCGTACAGTCTTGCACCTTCTGTTGCAGCTTGCAGTGTGGCTGGTCTTTGCAGCTCCACAAACTTACGGACTTCTGGTTGTAATCCTCTGAGAAACACCCCCTTTTGAATGCCATCATCTAGATTATGATTAGTCCATCTCTTCAGGATGGATTCCATTCGTGAGACATAGGATTCTACTCTTTCTCCAGAAGACTGACTTAGGTTCATGAATTCCTCTCGCATCCGCTCTTCAAAACCTTCACGCCTGAATTTAGTGAGGAAGGCCAACTTCAGGTCGTCCCATGTGCCAAAAGTTCCTGCTGCTTGTCTCTCATACCACTGAAACGCCGCACCCTTGAAAGTGGCGGGGAATATTGCTATCCAATGCTCAAGGGTTCTGGCATTGTTAGCCACACACGCTACCATAAACTCTGCTACATGAAGATCGGGGTCTTCATTGTACTCTCCCTTAAAAACTGGCAATGGAACTACATTCGCTGGCCTGTCATCAATATTTCCAGGACGGATCTGGCTTGGAAGTGGACCTCCAGCAGGAGGAAGGGCTTGATGTGCCATTGGGACTTCTATAAAGAGTTCCGCAAGGGCGTCAAAGGCGGCTGATGCGAGCTCGCTCTCGGGACTCGATCCTACGGGATCATGTTTGCGGGCCTCGAGATCCTAGCACCCAAGCATCCTCGTGCTCCAAGTAGCACCCACAAAGAGACCTCTTGCGGCGGGTTCGGTCCACGTACCCAGCGTAGCTAACAACCCCCTTGGATAGGGTCAGGCAGACAGTCGGGGGTAACTGATGCTGCCTCTCCCTCTAGGCTTTCAACTTGAAGCATTAGTTATTTTCCAGCATTAGTTCCTTGAGCAAAGAAGAACAAACAGTGCTCCTAAGTGTACAAACAGAAACACTCCAGTGGTCATTTATACGGCCAACTGCTAAGGTGTGAATCCTTCTCTCTGAATACATCCAGCATTCGATCCAGGATCAATCGTGACTTGACAAGATCCCAAGGGTTTCGTAAGTTGAGTTGCTTGTATACCCTCTTTTCTTGGGTTAGGGTTTATACCTTGTTAACCCAAATTGTCAATACTTTAGGTTTCCATATATTATGGTCAATACATCCAAATCGTGGAAAACCCCATTGTCCTCACTTGATTGGTCAATTGCTTGCTAGGCAAGTCATAATTTCCCTACCTTGGCAAATTCAGCCCCAAGGAAGGGTGATGTAGCAGGATGACTACTCATCCTCTAGAAAAATTAGACTTGTACTCAGAACTTGCCAACCTTATTCTAGGAGTGGCAATACTATTTTGATTTAGGCACAAAACCATGCGACATTGCAATTTGTTGCACGAGATAGGTGTCGCACCTAACTTGTGGGATTATTTCTCCCATTACACGGTACTCCTTGGTCAAGAATACATTCGACCAAGATATCGGGTTTGGGAGTCCTATTGACCCAATCCAACCCTAACCCTACTAGGCTGATAACGCTTTGGCCTTAGGGTTCCTAAATTCATACAAAAGTCTAGTATTTGGTCAATTGATCCTTAGGGTGAGAACCCTAGATCATTCTTGCATGGGCATTTAGCTAACCCTAACATTCCTTGAATGCGGGTAGGACCTTTAGGATTGGAAATACTAGGCTGGCATTCCAAGTGCAATGCTAGGCAAAATTTTAACATAGCTTAACCCTATCTAGCACATTGAGGTGTTTGTCGTACTAACTATTTACGCTTTTATGAATCCCATGTGAGTTACACAATTACAAGTGATTTAACTAATTGATCTAATTGTCTTACGACAAGAGGTGATCTTTCCTTAGAGATGCAAATACTTATCCTAAAGATGTAAATAATTGCAAGATAGGTGAGATGCATCATTCCATGCAAATATGCGATTTCAAGACCATAGACCTTTTCCTTCTATGTAGCTATAAGATCTACAATGAACGTTACTTTTCCTTGCCTAAACTATAATGATTGAGGATTTACAGCTAACTATTATAAAGCCTACGTTGATGCAACGAAATCAAGGTTTTAATATTTTTAATGAAGATGCATTAAAACTTTGATAAAAGGACTCCATGCATGAGCAAATACCATGAGTCCATCTTTAAATGAATCCTTCCTTTAGCACTTAACCTGAGTCAAAATGAACTACCATCACATGCAATTTGCAAGGTACATAAATCCTTTCCATGCATTGTAACTATTTGGACATCATTTAATGTCCGTCTATGAATACGTTAATTGCAAGACACAACCAAGAATTTAATTTCATAAATGCGTTATGAGTTATATGTCCTATCCCTTGAGAGATGCCACAAGGACTCCTTCACACAATTATGTCATATAACTTATGCATCATGCATTGAAATTTGCAGCTACTCTTGACCACGGAGGTGCAGGCAAATACAAGTGCTTGACATGCCACAAAGCTTTGTAAATTGACTGAGTAAATGCATTTAATTTTCCTAAAAGCCAACATGCTTAGTGCATCCCTTTCATGCAAGAATACAATTGGAACCTGGGCATTAAGATTCGGGGCATTGTCCACTCGCGTACTCGGAGTGAAGCTCTCGTGTATGCTCCTCTCGTCTTTTTTTTAGGAGCCATTGACGTAGTAATTTTGTTTCAGCAACTCACCCTTGGGTCACTTTCGTGTATGGGATCCTCTCTAACCGAGATCTTATCTTTCATATAGGACACGGCCCTTGCAAATACGGTTTTAAGAAAACCCGGGGAAGGCACAGGAGAACAAGGTTATGGAGGCTTTAATAGAAGCTTCCAAAGAAGCTTCCAAGCTTTTGTCATAGGGAAGTGACGTGGAGAGAGAAAATGATTGGGAGGATGAAGAGGATGGAGGTGAAGACAACGACGATGATGATTATGAAGGTGATGATGGTGGTGGTGATGATGATGATGATGATGATGGCAGGGGTGCGGCAGCAACAGCCTGGCGGCAGTAGCGTGTAGTAGCGTGCAGTAGCAATATGGCGGCGGAAGCTCTCTGGCCAGCAGCATGGCACAGTCCAATCTCCCTCCTCCCCCTTCCCTCTAGCTTGGGGGGTTCTTATAGGCTTGTGAGGGGGGGGGGGGGGTAGGCATACACACAACAAGCAGTATGCCTCCTTTCCCCCATGCTCTCCTACTCCACACCCACTCCTCTCACACTCCCTCTTCCCCGCCATGCAACGGCTGAAGCAGAGGGGAGTTTTAAATTTTTTTTTCCAAAATTTATCCATTATCCCTTTTCCCCCTTGAAGGAGTGTTCCTGTGTAGACCTACGGTGGCTCGCGATTTTTTTCAAGCCATAGCTCTTATGCACAATGCAGGATGGAGTTCGTTGATTCATGCGGAGGGAGCAGTTAGCCACCAACATTTTTCCGTTTTTCAAGAGATTACTTTAAGTTGCTCTTGCGCAAGATGTGCAGGGTCTAGGATCATTAATATTTCGTGTGAAAATATTACATTCTCTCCCCCTTAGAGGAAGCGAGATGTCTTCATCTCGAGAAGAACTGGGGGTATTGTTGGTTGAGAGTACTTTCATCCATCCAGGTGGCATCCTCTTCGGGATAATATTTCCACTGAATGAGGTATTCTCTCAAGGTCCTGGATCTCAAATGCCTTTCCCTAACATCTAAGATCATGTCAACCCGGACTCCTTGGCTAGGCACTACAACTGGTTGATCATCAAGCATGTGACTAGGGTTAGGCACATACTTTTTCAATAGGCTGATATGGAATACATTATGAATTTTTAGGTTTTTGGGGAGTTTCACTCTGTAAGCATTAGGCCCTAGGCACTTGAGAATCTTGTAGGGTCCACAAGACCTTGGACTTAGCTTTTTGCATTCACCCAAGGATAGGGAACTCTTCTTTGGACGTACGCGAATGAAGACCATATCACCTTTAACGAAGGATCTATCTTGACGTTTCAAGTCCGCATAAGCCTTTTGTCTGTCCTTGGTGGCTTGGATGTCCTGTCTTATTGACTTGATTTGGTCATCCATGTCTTCCAGCATCTGCTTTGAAGCTTCAACCCTCGAGGTTGGATCCGAAAAGTTTAAAGGACTATGATAGTCGTGCCTATACAATGCTTGAAAAGGGGTCATCTGAATGCTTTGTTGGTAGAAAGCATTGTAGGCAAACTCAACCAGTGGCAAATATTGAATCCACTTTTTGGGTTCGCTACAGCAGTGTGCCCTAAGCATATCCTCAATGACTTGATTGACTCGTTCTGTTTGACCATCAGTTTGAGAATGATAAGCTAACCTGAAACAAAGTTGAGTCCCAATGGCCTCAAAGATAGCCCTCTAGAAGTGTGATGTGAAGAGAGAGTCATGATCACTAATGATTCTTCTAGGTAACCCATGTAGTTTGAAAATCTCCTTGATGAATAACCTTGCAATATCCGAGGCTTTATAGTTTGTCTGAATAGGGATAAGATGTGCGACCTTGGTAAGCATATCTACCACAACCATAATGGTGGAGTTGTATCCTCCCTAAACTTGGGACAGGCCAACGACAAAGTCCATACTAATGAATTCCCATTTCATTTGAGGAATGTCAAGTGGTTGCAATTTTTCTAGCATTTTGACATGTTCTGCCTTAATACGTTGACAAGACAAACATTCCGTGACATATTTGAGAACGCCACTTTTGAGCCTCTCCCAGTAATAGCTCTTTCTGACCGTATTGAGGATCTTAGCATAACCAGGATGTCTTGAGAAAGGGGAGTCATGGGCTTCCCAAAGTATATTCTGCTTGAGTGATTGGCTTGCTGGTATACATAATCTCATTCTATAGTAGATAAGTCCACTATTGATAGAGAATTCTTAATACTTTGTTTGTAGCTTCGGGTCTTGATCCTTGATGGGGATCTCCCTTAGCAATTTCAGATAGGTTGGGTCATGGCATGCCTCTTCTTTAGCTAGCTCAAGAATTGGGTTGTTTGGCATGGATACCTTTGTGGCTCGAGATCTTGTTGTTGATGGATCTTGCAAAATTAGAGAATTCAGAAATGCATTGCGACTGAGTGCATCGGCCACTACATTCTCCTTTCCAGGTCGGTATTTGATTTCAAAGTCATATTCCTCCAGCACTTCAATCCATTGACGTTGCCTCATATTGAGCTCATTTTGGGTAAAAATCCATTTAAGACTTTTGTGGTCCGTCACTAAGGTAAATTTTTTGCCCAGCAAGTAGTTTCTCCAAAGTTTGAGAGCATGGATGACAAATCGGATTTTGACATATCAGTAGGTACTAGGGGAGATTGTTATGATTGTTATTGCATTTGTATTGAAGAAAAATGAAAAAGTATTTGAATTATTGTGTAATGCTTTAACTAGATGCTCAATGGCATGATTAGAGTTGGTAATCGTAAGTTATGTCCTCCATCACAGCCTTAAATGAAGTGGAATCTTCGATCCATCACCTTAAACTTTATACAGAAGGGTTTTCTGTACCAGCTTCTTTCACCCATACCGCAATTGAAGCATTTAAAGGGGAATTTGGCCAGCCAACAATTCCAAATCATGGGTCGCATAGTTCCTTTCATGGCTCTTCAATTTCCTTGAAGAGTATGCTACGGGATGACCTTCTTGCATAAGCACACATCCTAAGGCAAGTGTGCTAGTATCAATTATCACTTCAAACTTCTTACTAAGATCCGGAAGTTTCAAGATGGGTGCTGATACCAAGCTTTGCTTTAGTTTGTCAAAGCTGGTCTGTTTAGTGGGTGACCATACAATTGATACTTGCTTTTTCAGTAGATCAGTCAGAGGCACTGCAATCAAAGCATAATTTTTTATAAAGACCCTGTACCATCCTGTCAATCCAAGAAAACTATGTATTTCTTTCACAGTAATTAGTGTTGGCCACTCCAGAACGTCTCTAACCTTGGCCGGATCTACTAAAATTCCTTTCGCTAATACAATGAATCCCAAATATTCGATTTGTCATTTGAAAAATGCACACTTCTTCTTCTTGGCATAAAGCTTGTGTGCCCTCATTGTTTCGAGAACAATGCAAAGATAGGATTCATGATCTTCTTCCTGTTTGGAGTAGACTAGGGTATCGTCAAAGAAGACGAGTATGAAGTCATCAAGATAGGGCCGAAACATATCCTACATTAACCTGTTGAAGGTAGTAGGTACATTTGTTAGCCCGAATGACATGACTAGGAATTCAAAGTATACATATCTTGTGCTGAATGCCGTCTTTGGGATATCTTCTTCCTTGATTCTTATTTAATAATATCCAGACCTGAGATCAATCTTAGAGAAGATCTTTGCACCTTGAAGACGGTCAAGATCAATCTTAGAGAAGATCTTCGCACCTTGAAGACGGTCAAGAAGTTCATCTATTCTTGAAATGGGGTATTTGTTCTTAATGATTGATTGATTCAACCCTCTGTAGTCAATGCATAATCAAAGCGATCCATCTTTTTTCTTGTGGAACAGCACTAGAGCTCCCCATGGCAAACTACTAGGATGGATGTTGCCTTGGTCTAATAGTTGCTTGAGTTGCTCCTTTAGCTCAATCACTTCCGAGATGGACATCCTATATGGTCTCTTTGCGATTGGTGTAGCTCTTGGTGCTAGCTTGATTTCGTAATTGACTTCCCTTTGAGGAGGAAGTTCAGTCAGCTCTTTAGGAAATATGTCTGCATATTCCTTTAACCATGAAGGTTCTTCCCTAGAGTCCTGATTCTGATCTAGCTTATTTAGCTTAATCAAATAGATAGCTAGCTCCTTTCTAACTCCTTTTTTTATCCGTGCTACTTTGGCCAGTTGAATTTTTGGCTTCCCAACCTCTCCTTGAGTTGTGACTAGTTCCCCTTTAGAATTTCGAAAGGAAACTTGGCCCTTTCCACAGTGAATGTGGGCATCATTGGGTATTAGCCAATCTATACCGAGCAAACATTCGAGGACACCTAGGTTCACAACCCTAAATTTGACCGAAGTCAACTTTCCACCCAATAGGAATTTCACCTTAACAGTTTGCCTGGTACAAGAGACCTCACGACCATTTGCTAATTCCACAGGTAATGTAGGTGCATCTTTTGTGGCTATTCCTAATCTTCTTGCACAAACTAGTGAAATGAAGGAATGAGTACTGCCACAATCAATCAAGGTTTTGAAACTTTTACCTTGATAATCCAATGGAGTTTGAATCACCGAGAACTAGCGATTCGGGCCTTTCTTGTGAAGAACGGCATGAACTATTGCCCTCTCAATGTCAACTTCCATGGAGGGGTCTTCTTCATCACACATCTCCTTGTTGGCAACACTGGAGGTTCTCCTTCTAGTCATAATAGTGGCTCCTTGTGCATGGGCGGCTCCTTGGAATGGCCCTTGACGTTGTCCTCTGCTAAGCTTGGGACATTGCCTTTTAAAGTGACGAGGCTCGTTGCAATGGAAGCAACGTAGATTGCAGCCATTACCTTGGGTAAGAACAAAGTTGTTAGCAATGTTTACCCTAGCTTTCTTCCTTTGTTCCTGGTTTTGGCCCTGCGCTCTCTTGGTCTGAGACCTATACACTCCCGTGTTTTCATCCTTGTAAGACCAAGTCATGTTATTTCTTGGCTTGGCCTGCACCTCCTGTATTATCGGTGCATCTCGAATGAGCGTGTCCTAAAGGTCTATTGGGCGCATTGATTCTAGGTGGGTGTTTATGGGTGGGTTTAATCCGGCACAAAACTTTGACACCTGTTGTGTCATATCCATTTGTGGCGCGTTCTTTAAAAGAGAGACAAACTTTGAATAGTAAGCATCAAGAGATAGACCAAGCTACTTCAGTTCTTCATAGAACTCATTCATCTTCTGTGTGTAGTAGGCAGATGGTAGCACAGCTCTTTTAAGCTTCTCCCAAGTAACTGATCCTTCTGAGTGTTGAGATTCAGCAATCACACTCATTGACAGCCTCTTTGTATGGAGCTTCAGGGCCAAGGACATGCAGGGTTACCTATCCCATATGCACAGTGGTGCCTACTGCAGTTTCCTACTTTCCTATAAAGCATTGTACTTGCTTCCTTTTCTTAATGCAATGATAGTACTCTTTTCTTTCAGTGAAGTGTCAATGTCATTGTCCACATACACAAGATTGTGTTTATGAGTCCAAGTCTCAATCTTGGAATCTAATTCACTTGTGTAACAAATAGTGTCTTTGTCTTCTCCATCATGAGTCCACACTTCTCCTTCCATCCACCATAACTCACTGCCATGCTCTAGATCCCGTATCTCTCACATGGTATCAGAGCACAACTGAGCATGTCTTAGCATGTTTCAGGTCCTCTCTCTGCTCTCTCAGTCTCTCATAATCTCTATCCAGCTCAGCTCAAGTGTTTGACTTCATCTCCAACTCCATTTTCACTCTCTACCCCTTGGTAGCCATAGCCAACCTGCAACCTACCTCTGTGGAGGAGATGGATCTCCACTTACAGGGCATATCTTCACTTGCTTTCTTCTAGAGAAATGTTCCTTGACTCAGGACGCTGCATCCTGTCGCTTCAAACACCAACATTGGTGACCTACATATCCAACATTGCATGATTTGTCAGTCGCAGTCCAGAAATAGCGCCTTCTATTCGTACAGCCCGATGTCCATCTGCGCAGCGCGATCCATCCTGGGTCTTTAGGGCTTTTGAAGCCTATCACTTAGGCTATCTTCAGATTGAATCTTGAGATATATGGTTCAGGCTATGAGCTGGAATCCTTGAAAAACCAGTCGTGCAGAAACCCTAAAAAAAGACCACCATAGCTTTTTGAGCTCAAGCTCCTCTCTCACTTCACCTTCTCTCTCCTGCCACTTAAATCTAGGAGGGGAGATCTCACTAAGCTACTAAATTTCTCAACAACAAGACAAGAATCAAATCAAGGAGGGGAGATCTGTGAAGCATTTTTTGAAGAACCATTGAAGATTTGAAGACTCAAGGAAGAAGATACAAACACAGTGTCCAGTGACACTCATCTAGTGCTCTTAGCACTTGTGTCTTGTGACACAACCAACTTTGCTGCAAACTGAGAATTTTTTGGAAACTGATTTGTTGCTGATCTTGCAACCTCAACATGGGAAAAGACTCTCCAAATGCTCGATTCAAAGGAGTCGGGTTCCACACTTGGCAAACCCGCATCAAGCTCATCCTGATGAAGAAGGGTCTTTGGGCCATCACAAATGGCAAAGAGAAGAAATCTCGAGATGTGGACCTTGCAGTTACTTGGAAAAAGAATGATGACAAGTCACAAGCCATCATCAAATTGGAATTGGACGACAGCTACATTCATCATGTGGATGCCTGTGACACGTCCCATGACACTTGGGATAAATTGGATACCCTATTTGGTGCACAGTCAAAGTCGTCTAAATATGGTCTATTAATTGAATTTTTCCAACTTGATATGAAGCCTCATACATCCCTGGCATCCCATCTGAACTACATGGAAAGCCTGCTTACTCAACTTGCAGGGATAAAGCTAAAAATGGATGAGGGTGTTTGTATTGGTGTCTTGTTAAAAAGTCTGCCTCCTGCCTATGATAATGTATCAACCACTCTAACCAATATGCCTGATCCTCAACTTGTTGATATTAAATCCTCTCTGCTAGAGGAAGAAAAGAAACTTAAAAGCAAAGAAGAGCCTAGCACTTCAAAGGATGAACAAATGTTATATGTAAACAACAGATACAAAGGTAAAAAGGAACCCCTCTTCTGTGACTTCTGCAAAAGGATCGGACACACTGAGAAGTTCTGTCATGCTAGAAAGAGATCCCAAAAAGCCTATCTTGCAGCTGTAAAAGAAGAAGAAGACCATGGACCAAAAGATGAAGAAGAAGATGAAGATGAAGACCACCAGGATCGGAAGGACAAGACTCATCAGTCCTTCTACTCTCATTACTCTGATAGACTGTTTTAAAAGCCTTGTACTTCCTTGCCCTAATGCTTCCTGCCATAAGATTTGTAAACTCCTTATGTAACTTGGCATTACAGTCCCTGTACACTTTGTGAGGCCCCTGTTACAGCCTCTGGATGTCCATCATGTTTTGGTGCCCACACTTAGCCTTTTCTGCAACAGCCTCTGGTGTCTACCATGTTTTTGGTGTGCCCACACTTTGCAGGTGGTTCTCATTACAGCCTCTACACACTTTGTGCCTTTCTAGTTGTGATTGAGGAGGGGTGTTGAGATTCAGCAATCACACTCATTGACAGCCTCTTTGTATGGAGCTTCAGGGCTAAGGACATGCAGGGTTACCTATCCCATATGCACAGTGGTGCCTACTGCAGTTTCCTACTTTTCTATAAAGCATTGTACTTGCTTCCTTTTCTTAATGCAATGATAGTACTCTTTTCTTTTCAGTGAAGTGTCAATGTCATTGTCCACATACACAAGATTGTGTTTATGAGTCCAAGTCTCAATCTTGGAACCTAATTCACTTGTGTAACAAACAGTGTCTTTGTCTTCTCCATCATGAGTCCACACTTCTCCTTCCATCCACCATAACTCACTCCCATGCTCTAGATCCCGTATCTCTCACACAGAGATCCCTTGGTCTCTGCACCATTGCTTCCACCAAAGTCTTGCTTCACCGGTAAGCTTCAGTTTGGCAAGCATCGCTTGGTTAGCGGGTGCAGTACATGTTGCTTCAAAATAATCCTCCATGGATTCGATCCAGATCTCGGCATCAGTTTGGACAGTCCTTCCCTTTCCATCGAATTCTGGTGGCTTGATTTGTTTGAGAAGAAACTTCTTCTCCTGAATTATAGCTGTACTTGGTGTAGGGGTCGGACTAGGAGTCTGCACTTGCAGTTGCACCTTGGCAATAAGATTCTTTACGTTAATTACTTGCTAAATGATTCTCACATTACATTAACATGCCTAGTTCAGTTTTTAGCCAAGTGACCTAATCACTTAACTCCTTTATCAACACTTACAGCCAAGACAAATAGTGATAAAAAAATCTTATTCATTCATGTGGGCATAGCCCTTTCGAGTACATTTACTTGGGAAGGTAGAGCAAGCTGATACATTAATTTGGGGAGAATAAGATTTTGTTATATTCGGCTACGAGAACTAAGTAATAATATGGAGTGGGGTCATGGATTTTTAGGAATCGATAGGTCATAGGAAGCTTGGGGTATCCCTTCCTTTGATACCCGTTCTTCTCATAACGTCCCAACACCTTGATTTTGTCGACAGGGATTATTCGAGTCACTTTCTCGTACACATACTTGTTCTGCTTGACCTTTTGACTACCGACATGTAGGGTTGCGTTTTCGTGAGCCTCGACAAGGATGAACAGCTTCACGAACTTTAAGTCCTCCATCCACTCGATTCTCTTCAAGTTGGTCTGAAGGTACACAAGTCGGTGGGCGGCTATGTAAAAAATTCCTAAATCACCCGTCCATATCCATTCCACGTACAGGGGTGAAGGATTGTAGATGCAGTATAGGCTATTCATCATACCTAGCCTTCGTCGATAATCCGAAGCATGCATCACAGTCATAAACATTACCTGGAACACCAAGAATTTGTTCCATGCTTCATGACTCTGCAGGCCAACATCCATAGGTAAGTAAGGAATTGTTCTTAACAGCAACATTTTCTTTACTTCTCCTCATTGAGTTTCCTTGTAAATATTAGATCCTTGTTGGTTCACTTTGATACCAACTGTAACGTGTCCCCCCTGTCCACTTGCAGGACACGTCTTAGCAGCCCGTCGAAGTCTAGAGAAAGTGCTGCCCGGTGCTCCCAACGAATGTCACGGGGTTTGCGATCTAGGTCCTCTTGAGTCTACCACGAAGCGGAAGCATTCCGGCCGTTCCCACTTAGGACCGGCCTAAATTAGGGTTTCCCTAATGGTCAAGTTCCTAGAAAGTAACTAGCATCGAGCCCTAGACGAACTATTTGTGTAGAAATGTCAAGGTCAAAGTGGATTTATACTGCACTTGGTTCAAGGAGAATGGGAAATGAGAGGGATGCAAAGCTCGACCTCTCTGCCAGTAAGGGATAGTCCCATTCCATTTCCCTAAAACAATATAAATCCAGACTCTAGCTTTCTAGATTCTAGGTCATCGTTTATCTTGTTGTCAATTCCTTTGAGAAAAGTTCCCGGCCAACCGGGACCACCCTTCCGTAGTATGGACCCATGGTTGCATCCACCGCACTTTCCTCGAGTTGCTTTAGTTATCTAATTACCTACCACATTTAGTTTGACAAGCAAAAATAGCTTCCTTAATTAACCAATTAAACACTGGTTTCTTCCCATAACTTAGGCACTGTCATAGAAAAACAATTTCAAGCAAGTTCCTTTTCAACATTTGATATTTATTTATCAGTTATTGGAATACATCATATAATCCACCCGAAGGCTAATCCATAATCCACCCGAAGGCAATTCCAACAATCCTTAGGGATTACTATTCCAAGTTTCCACCCGTTGACTAGTATACGGGCCTCGAGATCCATTCTCGAGTCATGTCGGCCTCTTGTGCAAGACCCGGAGGCAAGGGATTTATGGCCAGATGTAACGTGTCCACTAGTGTTATCCAGGACACGTCTTAGCAGTCCATCCAAAAGGAAGTCTAGAAAGCTCCGCCCGGCACTCCCTTGGAATGTTACAGGGTTTGCGATCTAGGGCTTTCCACGTCTGCCACGTAGTGGAGGTATTCCGGCTGTTCCCACTTCGGATCGACTTGAATTAGGGTTTTCCTGATTGGTCATTTCCTAACAGCAACTAGCATCGGACCCAAGCGAACTACTTTACGGAAAAACACCAAGTCAGAAGTAGATTCACACTGCACTTGGTTCAAGGAGAATGGGAAACGAGAGGGAGGCAAGCTCAACCTCTCTGCCATAAGGCATAGTCCCATTCCGTTCCCCTAAAATAGTGTAAATCAAGATTAATCATAACTCTA
Source organism: Lygodium microphyllum (assembly GCF_053477565.2). NCBI lineage: Eukaryota > Viridiplantae > Streptophyta > Polypodiopsida > Schizaeales > Lygodiaceae > Lygodium > Lygodium microphyllum. The sequence goes on along the minus strand of NW_028229537.1, from coordinate 817,765 downwards.
GGTCAACGTTTTTTTTTCGTGTTCTTTGATGATCCTCCTGTTGTCCATCGGGATTTGAGAAAATTTCCCGGCCAACCGAGACCACCCATCCGTAGGACGGACCTATGGCCCATCCTCCACACTTTCCTCAAGTTGTTTTAGTTATATAATTACCTAACACATTAGTTGGACATGTAACAACTAGCTTCATTAATTAACCCGTTAGGCACTGGTTCCTTCACGTAATTTTATCACTTGACATAGAAAACCAATATCAGACAAGTTCCTTATTAACAAGTTATCATATTTATCTTTGAAATATAAACAGTCCAGCCCGTAGGCTTATCCACAATCCTCCCGAAGGCTATCTAGCAATCCACAGGGATTACTATTCCAAGTTTCCGCCTGTAGACTAGTATGCGGGCCTCGAGATCCAATCCCAAGTCACATTAGCTTCTTGTGTAGGACCCAAAAGGCGATGGATTTATGGCGAAAGCCCCCCTGGCACCCAAGCGTCCTCCCGCTCCAAGTAGCAGGTTCAGTCCACTTTCCCGGCGCGGTCAACAATCCCCTTGGTTAGGGTTAGGCAGGCACTTGAGGGTAACTGAAGCTGCCTCTCCCTTCAGGCCTTCAACTTGAAGTATAGATATTCATTTATCTTTTTAATTCATTGGTCAAACAAAGCCAAACAATACTCTAAAATCTTGAGCAAGCACAAACATTTCCATTGATGGTTTTTGTTGGCAAACTGCTAAGGAATGAATCCTTCCTTTCGACTGCGTCTAGCACTCGATCCGAGATGACTTGCAACTTGGCAAGATCCCCTATATCCTGGGTTAGGGCATACCCTATTAATCCAACTTGGTCAAACCTTGAGTTCATTGGTTACTTCAGTCTATCGGCTGGTCTTTAGTTTCTAAGCAATCTTCCTTACTCAAGAAGGATACTAAAGTATTCATCCTCTTACAAGATAACTTGTGTAAGGATCCGCCAACCCCATTGCGAGACTTTGGCCATTCTCTTGTGATCCAATCACAAGATCATATGACTCCGCATTTGCTATGCAAGCATCGCATAGAACTAGGAGACAATCAAAGGGCTAGTGGGTGGGCAAGGGACCCATTAAGGTAAAGTAAAGACATGGGATATATACAAATTTAGTGAATGACATATGCAAGATGTATGCTCAGTAGACGCGCAGGGACACGTTTCCACACTTAAAACCTTATTGGGTAGGGTAAAATTACTCCGCATAAACACAAGATGTGACACTAGATTGTACATTAACATCCCCACACTCAAAACATGACCATCACTTGCAAACAGAAGATGTAGGGTTAGAAAAACTTAGCCCAGTTTGTCGAGCATTACTATTGACTATTGACGTCGCATCCTGTGTCGTAGTCGGTTGCAAGATGTCTTCACAACATACATCCAACATGATAGAGACCACACAACAACATCCAGGGAGGGAGATTTGCTAGTGAAGGGGCAAGAATTTAGGTGATGAGGAAGGATATTATGATCAGCGCACAATCACTCAAATGGGGAGGAAAGAACAATCACTCGCCCATAACGTACATCACTCGATAAATCCCATAGAGAACCCCATAATGTACACCTAGTTTAGAAATCGACAAGAAAAATGGGACAGAAGGAGTATGCCAGAGTGCATAGTTGATGGTGCATAAGTGTAGCCAACCCTGTCTGGCATAGGTGCAAGCAAGAAGGCCAGGGAGCCAAACCCCCCCTTTATAATTAAATGAAAATTTTTTAACGCCCCCTGTCAACACCGCCAGTTAGTGGAGGGAGGGGGTGTTGCAATGGCCATTGATACCAAGAGAAGGCGAGATGATGTGGTGGGCAGTGGAGCTTGTTGAGATATCAAGCTCCACTTGTCATATGCCAGGGTGACCGTTGTGCATTTATGTCACCGACTTGTCAGTTGTAGATGCGGTTGGTACACCGCCCATGAATAATAGCTAGATGACAGCTATCCTTATCTACTCTAGTTCGTGGCTCAGTTAGTATGCCACCTTATTTAGTTGAGTTTGGTTTGAGACCCGTATATAGGGTTCTTCTATTTCTATGTATTTGAGTTCTTTTTGGCTTACACAACTAAGAAGAGGAAAACTGTTTTAAGCCTCCACCTCTTTGTGTATTCCCCCATTGTGCAAGCAAGAAAGCTACAAGTGAGACTCCTTCCTTCTCTCCCACAATCTTGACATGGTATCAGAGCCTTGTTCATGGTAAGGAGCTCAAGAAAGCAAGCCAAGTACGCGGTGTTCTGGTAAGAGGACTAGTGTTGCTTCCATTTTTCTGTTTTGGGAGCAAGTCTCTGTAGGTAGCACAGCCGAAAAGTGCAAGAGTGCATTGTCTCAGGTTGAAATGCCCTTCGTGGTGAAGCAAGAGGGAAGTATATGTTGCAGATAAGAGCTTTAGCCCTTGGTGACCCTGTTTTTTTGATTTGAGGCCATTTCGGGGCCTGTTTTGGAGGCGGAAGTTTTCTGTACGCACTTAGGAAAAGGCCCAATTTTATGTTGTGCGACCACTGTTCTACAGGTCGGTGAAAAGTTATTGTAGAAATTGCATCGTATGCCTGTGCGCAGAGACATTGGGAGTTACAGAATCATCCTTGTTGCCTGTTGATGCAAAATCGTCACTAGGAAGTGACTGTGTGGTCAAATACCACTTTCGTCAGTTTTGAAGATTTGCCCTTGTGAGGCTGAAGCTGTGTTCTTTGCAGTGACAAAATTTTTTGCAGTGTTCTGTAATGGCGTCTGATTCTCTTTCACAGATTGTCACTGAAAAGCTTGACAAGAACAACTTCCAAGCATGAAAGTTCAGAATGAGGAATTTCCTTATGGGAAAAGGATATTGGGAATTTGTTGTAGGAAATGAAGAAGAACCAGTTCTTCCTGATGTTCCCAATCAACAAAAAATGCAGGCATTTAAAGCATGGCATGAGAGAGCCAGGAAAGTTATGTACTGGCTGTCTATCAACATTTCAGACTCTATGATTGTGCATATTCAAGATGCAAGTACGCCAAAGGAGGCATGGGATACTTTGTCCTATCAAAGTTTGATGGAGACATAGGAGCTCTGGCAATTTAGGCAATTACTACTTTCCATAGTCTGCCTACACCTCCTAGGCATTATCATTGTCATCTAGGACTTTTTCGAGGTCACTCGTATTTTTTCTAGCATTTTCTCTTTGGTTACCAACATTAAATGCTAATTGGCTAGCTTTTATGGCCCATACAAGATTAGTTTGGCCAATTTTCTAGAGATTTGGCTATCTATATCTAGCTCCTCTTGGGCAGACACACACACTCTTTAGTCTTCAGTCACCCTTTGTAGGTGCACACTCCAATATTCTAACTCTCTGTATTATGCTTCCATCATCATCAACCTAATCTACTACTTGCATTGAGTCTTTGGTTGTGTGGAAGGATTGATTAGTCCATCATCATTGTATGAGAATTCTTCTTTATTTGGTGCAATATTCTTTTTTTACCCCCCACTTTCTCTGTTTCTCTCTCTCTACTTCTCTCTATGTTCATGTTTGTCTGATATTGCACACTCTCACATGGTCACATTACCTAAGTGAGGATGGAGTCTAGATATTTCTTGTATGTTTTCATTATGGAGGAGTAGCCTATCCACATGGTAGAGAGTTTAATTCTAACCTCTTTTCTCAATTTTGTAGGGATCACAATGTTTATGTGAAATACATCCATCTAAACATACCTTTAGAGAATGGCTTGGTGGAGTGTGTGAATCCGACCATGCTAGAGATAGCTCGATTGATATTGGAGCATGGTGGTCTTCCTCATTCCCTTTGGGTGAGCTAGTGGCTATTGTGGTTCACATCTACAATAGATCTGTAACTTTTATATTATAGGATATGACCCGCTACGAGGCTATTTTTGGTTGAAAGCCTTCCATTTCTCACTTCCACATATTTGGATGTGATGCATTTGTCCATATGGAAAAGAAGAAAAGGAAGACAAAGCTTGACTCAAAGGCCATGAAGCTCATCTTTGTGGGCTACAACACTACTATGAAGGGCTATCGACTCTACGACCCAATGATATCAAAGCTTGAGAAGAGCAAGGATGTGATTGTTGACAATGCTTCGGCCTCTGATCATCCTATTGATGGTTCTATTCCAAGTGATTATTCTTCATTAATAGACTCTTCTCCACCCTCAGTTTCTGTCCTTCCTTCTAAGTTGCCTCTTCACACCCCTTGTATTTGATTCCTCCCCCACCTCCCTCTCCATCCTCCACTCTAGCTTGCCTATCACATTTGATCGATATGATTACCATTTCTTCGTCACATACTTCCATCCCTTTAGCCTCCCCTCTCGAGTATTCTAAGGTTGATGAAGTATTAGAGGGGGATCCTTCTTCAAATGAGAAGGATTTACCTTCCCTTGTGAGGGAGAGTCCTTACCCTAGACAAATGCATTACAAGTACCAGAGACTACTTACTCTCCCTTGCAACATGATGACCCTATTCATGTCCCTTACTGATACTGATTGCTCATGTAGGATTCAATTGTTTCTCACATTCCTAGTACTCCTTGTGGTCCACTTAGAGATCAACTCGCTTACAGACCCAGTGGAATAGTTCACTTTGTGTGAACTATGTTCTTATGTCATAGATTGTTCATACTAATGAGCCTACTATAGTTGAGGAGGCTCTTACATAGGATATTTGGTGCCAAGTCATGTAGGAAGAGCTCGATTCTATCAAGTGTAATCACACTTGGGAATCGCTTTCATGTCCCTCGAAGTGGAAGGTGATATATGCAAAGTGAGTCTATAAGACCAAGTACCTTGCAAGTGCCTTCTTGGACAAGTACAAAGCTAGGCTAGTTGCAAGGGTTTTTCTTAGAGTCTAGGTTTGAACTATTTTGAGACTTTTGCATCTACAACTGGAATGTCTACTATTTAGCTTATTTTAGCTCTTGTAGCCCACCATTATTGGGCTATTTATCATATAGACATTGAGTGTGCCTGCTTGAATGGTGTCATTCAGGAGAAGATTTATGTTTCGTAGCCTCTTAATTTTCTTGTGCAGGGGAAGGAGGACCATGTCTATAGATTGTGAGAGGTCCTCTATGACCTGAAGTAGGCTCCTCATGCTTGGTATGATAGCATTGATTGCTTCTTTCTTTAGAGTGGCCTCCATGGATCATCTCACGATCCCAAAATACACTTCACAATTGAGAGTGAAAAGTGTTTTTCCTCTTCTTGTGCGTGGATGATCTTATTATTATATGGATCTCTACTCGGGAGATTGCTCATATTCCGAAGATTTTATGACAAGAGTTTGACATGATGGATCTTGGGATCCTCCACTTCTTCCTTGGATTGAATATTTATTATATAGCACATTGCATTTTATTTTGCAGCATAGTTACATTTTCAAGATTCTCTTGGAGTTATAGCGTCGACCTATTTCTTGCCTGCGGACCTAGAATCCAAGTTTTTCGTAGCTAGGTGTCTTATTGGCTCCCTTATCTCACTTATTTACAGTCAAATGGATTTTTCTTTTATCATGGCATTGTTGTCTTCTTTCATGAAGACTCCCACTTAGTAGCATTAGAGAGCGGCCTTGTGCATCCTTTGCTATTTACAGGGGACTCAATCCTATGGCATCATGTCTGCAAAGGGGGTTACTCTCTTAAGTTGGGATTACTGATTTTGATTAGGAAGGTGATGTGGATTTTTGATGATCCACTAAAGGTTATTTCTTCTCCCTTGGATCAAGAGTTATCTCATGGAGTAACAAGAAGCAGTCTATTGTGGCCCTTTCTTTTATAGAGATGGAGTATTGTGCATTATGTTCTATAGCTATGGAGGTAATTTGGCTTTGCCACATGTTGAAAGAGATTGATTTTCCTTTACTTGGACCTACGGAGCTGCGTGTGCATAATCAAAGTGCTCTAGCTCTAGAAAAGAACCCTATGTTTCATGCTTGCACAAACCACAATGAGGTTCAATACCACTATGTTTGAGAGTGGATCCTAGATTCCAAGTTAGCAATGACCTACTATCACACAAAGGACAATGTGGTGGATCTCTTCATGAAACCTTTGCCTCAAGCTTCTATGCTTCATGATATGAGGTTGTTGGTCTTTAGATACTCGAATCTAAGAGGGGGTGTTAGCCTACCTATGTTAGTTACGTCAGGTTGTGAGCTCTTGTTAGAGTGTGATGGAGACATAAGAGCTCTAGTAGTTTAGGTGTGTTTTCTTTATTTCTGAACTTCTTGTGAGGCCAATTACTACTTTCCATTGTCTGCATGCACCCGTAAGCAGACATTGTCATTGTCATTTGGGATTTCTTTAGGGTCACTCCTACTTTTTTTTGGCATTTTTCCTTCAATGACCAATATGAAATGTTGGTTGACCAACATTTATGGCCCCTACAAGAGAAAGTTGACCAGTTTTTTGGAGATTTGGCTATTTATAGCTTGGTCTCCCCTTGGTAGAGATACTGACTCTTCAATCTTTAGTTTTCCCTTTGTAGATACACACTCTAATACTTCGATTCTTAGTGATTGGTAATGCCATCATCATCAGCTTAATCTAGTGCCCTCACTGATGCTTTGGGCTACATATAGGGACTAATTAGTCCATCATCATTGCATCAAAATTATTCTTTAGTCAATAAAATATTCTTCATTTATCCTATGCTTCCTCTCTAATGTTTGATACGACATGGCCTAGAATGAAGTTATGTTTTATCCAAAATGGAAATATTAATGGATTTAGTGGGAATTGATACTACCTACATTGCTCAAAGATCACTTGAAGTTTCTAAAAGTGGGACTGACATAGAGTTTACCAAAAACTGCTTTGAGATAGGTTGTGGATATCACAGTCTTCTAGGCACTTGATTATGGCTTCATACCCATACCTACTACAATTTGTGAAAGTATGAGGTCTTAGATCTCGACCTATCCACATAGTGCATCCATTGTACATGTAGGCTTGTGGGTCACTTCATTGCTTGTTGAAGCCTTGCAAGTTATAGCTTTAGGCCCACTATTTCTTATGTGTGGCCAAAACCCTTCCCTTTATCTCATGTTTTTACAATGGAATGTTCACCATATGCTATGAATCTCTTGATATTGGAGATGGTATCAATTGGCTAAATGGATTTCACATTCATTTCCTTTAGTAGGTCATCTACACATATCGCTTGTTCAAAAACCCTTGCTAACACGTCTCTTTGTAGCTTGAATTAATCCCCAGTGCTTTATAAAGCTCTTTGTTCCTGATCCTATTTATGAATACCATGAAGATGGATTTTTATGTGGGTCTCTCAATCATTGGAATTCTCTTATAGAGGCTCCGGATGTGGGTGATATAGTTGAGGATTTCTTGTGTATCCTTTTATCTGACATCCATTATCTTAACAATGAGATTGTCAAAATAACATACTTCAAAAAATCTCTTGATCAAGAGATCCTTGAGCATGTCAAAGTCATTGCACTCCATGTTATCGATACTAGTGTACAACCTACATCCCTTTTCCATTAGGCACAACCAAAAAACTTGTATACATTGATCAATATCTTGGAGGTTATTGGCCTCACAAACTTGGTCAAACAACTTTATGAAGTTGTAAGGGTCATCTCCTGCTTTCTACTTCTTGACTTGTTTTGTGACTGTTGGGACTTTTATTTGGCTCCTAATGTTGTGGGTGCAATTCTTACCCATCCAATATTGAAGTAGCTATTGCTTTGCTACTTCATGGTTGTCCAAATGATCTAGAAACCTCTTAATTAAAAGTTTGGTTGTTGTGAGATCTGTCTCAAGTGCTTTTTCTCTATCGGCATTTGCTCCTTGGTCCGGTTCTTCATACAAATGAGATTATGCACTAGACTTGGTTTACTTCTACCTCTTTTCTTTGCCTATCAATTCTTTTGAGTGCTAAAATCTAGAAACATGCTCTAATAGGTCCTTTCCAAGCCTTCTTTGCTCTTCTAATTCAGTGAGTATTTCATTCATCGATCTCCCCCCATGTACTACCCTTGTCTTCTGATCATATTGCTCTAATAGTTCGTTGAATTATCCATGCATTGGTCAATTTAGGATCAAATAGACTTTCATATTTGTGGTGGATGTTGGCTAGTCAAGAGCACTAATTCCTAGATTGAATTCTTAAGGTATTTTCTAATGGTGGGTCTCTTGTTCCAAATGGGTTTCCCCTCCCGAATCTATTTGCTACACTTTATAGCTTAGGGGAGATTTGAATTTTTAAACTTTGGTATTAATCGCAGAGGTATAGCTTAGGGGAGATTTGAATTTTTAAACTTTGGTATTAATCGCAGAGGTTCTAATGGTAGTTGGCTCTTTTTGAATGGGCTTTATACCTAAGAAAGAGGCCTAGCAAGTATGGTTGTCATTGGAGTCAGTATGTGAGAGTTATAGGCCTTGGAAGGTCAATGTTTGACTAGGACTACATGCACAAAAATAGTATTACAAGGTGTCTAGAATTATTTTGAGGTAGAATCTTTCACAATTGGTCCTAGTGTCTTCACAGCAATTGTATATCAACATTGGGGTCATGGTTTTACAAAAGAAAGCTCAGTGATCCAATTTACAAATCAAAAGTTATTAGTAGATTTCTACAAGGTGGTCTGGATTAACAATTTTCAAATCGGGGAGTAATGTTCCTTTGATGGATACAAAGTACTTCCATTGATATTTGGTTGGAAAAAACCAACTTTTGAGTCTTGAATCAAGATCTAGGTCTCTTGTTTCCATTCCCATTGGCACTACTCATACTCAGTGTGAGGATTAATAGGATACTACACTTAAATCCCTCTCTCAGAGTGAACTTGAATAGTTACGAGTTATCATTAAGCATTCCTATCATCAATTTTTTTTCTAATTGATTCTCATAGCTTATGAAACACAATCCTAAAATGCATGCATGATTTCTAGTATGTGATTGATGTCATAATTGTCAAGAAAAGGTATGCTTGAAAGGAATTGGCTCCTACAAAGTTCATCCATTCTAATACCAAGCTAGGATTGTGCACCCTTGCCTAGGTCATTTCTTAGTGGCAATATATTTGGAGCTAACATATTGATTGTTTCTTCTTGAATGACCAGGGTCTCAATAAGGTGAATGAGGCTAGGTAAGGAGAGGCTCGGGGGGTTCACTAAATATATATTCTCTATATAACGTGCGTTCATGGCCTATTTATAAATATCCTAATCTGTGAAATTTCTTTAAATAATACACAACCCTTTTCTATTCAATCTGTAAGTAACCCCTTTATATGATACCCTTCTGTATGTAAAAAATGTACAAAAATGGTGTTTTAAAAACCCCTTATTTTGAACTCACGTTATATATACATATATTCATGAGTGACCCCCCGAGAGGAGAGGGCTACCCTTAGATAAAGAAACCTCATGCACCTAGGGTTTAGCACAATTAGGATCTTGAATTTTATAGACATCCATGTTCTTGACTTTATAGCACCCAGGTAGAAGCAAGCTAAGCATTAGATATCCTTTCTTTATAGAAAGCCATGGTAGGATGTTGTAGTTTACAAGGACTATAGGCCACACACTGTAAGAAGTTGAGCAGAGGTTGAATGGATTCACGCCATCTATAACAAAATCGAGTTAAAGATTCCTTGACTCTTGTACAAAGCCTAGAAAGATAGAGTCAATGTGACTCCATTCATGTGAATCGATACTGATATTCATTGGACTCCATCTATGGATCTATTTTGTGCATTGCACGTTGTCAAGCTCACCATGCTTGGGATGGAATGCCATCTCTGTGTAGACATTCCCAAGGCATATCTAATATTGTTGTATGTGATATTCAATTACAGTGTGAATATAAAGCATGATTGGTACACAATTTTCTTATTGTTAGCTCAAATTCTGAGATTTCTTAGTTAATGATCTCATTGAAACTTGCCGAAGAGTCACACGTGGTCTATAGACAAGCAACGCTTTCATTGAATTACCAGCGTGTACCGAGTGTAAGGACATGGGACACATTGATTGAGATACGTCTCATGATCATTATCATTGTAGATTTCATCTATGTTATGGAAGACAATATGCTTTTCCTCATTGTTTCTCTTCCCCCATTTTAGACTCTACTTGTCTTTCTCGCTCTCTATTCTTATATTTTCCTCCATCCCTCTATATTCCCCCTTTCTCTATATTTCTTTTCCATCTATCTCTCCACAAAGAAAAGTAAATAGAGAGAAAAAAAAGGGAAGCACGGTCTCCCTCCCTCTCTTTATCTCACTCTTTCTCTCCATCTCTTCATTTTTCTCTCCCTATTCCTCTTTCCCCTGTTTTTATCTCCTCTCTCTCTCTCTCTCTCTCTCTCTACTCCCTATTCCTCTTCTCCCTTTCATTTTCCTTTCCCTGTTCCTCTTCCCCCCCTCTATTTTTAGCTCCCTCTCTCTCTCTACTACCTCCCTCTATCTCTCTATTTCTCTCTTTCCATCCCTCTCTCTCTCTCTCTCTCTCTCTCTCTCTCTCTCTCTTGTTTTTATAAAGTCCTTCTTACCCTCTTTAATATTTCTCTTCTTCGTTCTCTCTTCCTCCCCCTCTCTCTCCCTTCCTTCTCCTTTGCACCCTTCTCCTTTATGTACGGTGGTGGTAATGATGACAACAAGGATGAGCTCTTTCTCTTTCTTTTTCTCTCCCTCTCTATCTCAAAGCTTTGAGCTATCTCGCTTTCTCTTTCATTCTCTGTCACAAATGTTTTCGGTGAATGTCACGCTCAGGTTTTTTACACTTTTTTTTCTCAAAGTGATATTGCTAATGGTATCGCTATTAGTGTTGCAAATACGTATTAGCAACACCACTATTTTTGCATCAAAATTGGTCGTCGCTATCGCCCCATTCCCTTGTAGTGATTGACCATGATGTCACATTTTGATATGATTGTGGTGTAGTAAGATACATAGACTATGGCCCCATCGAGATGTAGAGACAATGTTATAGAGAGGGTCAATGAAGAATCCATAGACAAGGTGGGACTACAACATGAAGCAGTTTTGTAAGCGATGGTTTCACAAAACAACAACTCACCTAATCAAAATAATGAAGTTTTTAGATAAATTAAGTTATCATATCTGTAATAAACTTAACCCAATTGAATATATAAAAAATACTTCAAACGAATTAAAGCTAAGATTATTAAGTATAGTAGAAATGATATTTAAAAATTACACACTAAGTATTTGAAGGATATGATTTCTAGAAATAGCCAAATATCTATACAAACAATACATAAAAATAGCTAAAAGAAGATATGATCGGCAACATTGAAGGAGAACTTGAGGAAAGTAAAAAAAAAAACCCTAGCAAAAAGATCAAATAACCTTGTTAGGAAAGATTAAAGTAAGAAAGCCAACAACTTGACATTGAGAAAACCTCCCAACTGGATCGTACTTTTTGCTCTCAAGCTAGAAAAACAGCACGTTCTACACGGCGCTACCATATTCGCCGCAAGAGAAGGTGGCGCTCAGGGGACCACGCAGCGGGAGGGGTGGCGAGTGCAGATACTCGAAGACCATACTCATGCCCTCCTTCATCTGAACCTGCGGCGGGGGTCGGATGATGCACGTGCCGTCGCCTGCTGCCGTGAAGGTAATGCGGTTGACGATGCCGGGCGTGGACCACTCGGGCCCGCATGCGAAGCGTGCCTCACGCAAAACGCAAGCGGGCAAGCAACCGCGGAAGGTCAGAGTCACCACCGTCCGTGGAGGGTCTGGCCCCAAGTCACGCTGCGTTAGCAACACATTCCGCACGCTACATCTGGCCGAGGTCCTGTTCGTCGTAGACGTCCTCATGAGCTCCTCCTGTTGCTCCTGCATGTCGACCACGGCTGGATAATTCCACCGTGCAGGGCCTGCTTGGTCTGATTCTGCTAACTCCGCGGCGCCACGGCCAGCTTGTAACGCGCTGGGTGTCTCTCTACCGCCGAAAACAGGACTGCCAGCCTCTATAATTATGAGCATAATCACCAGTATTGCCCAGGGGAACATTCGCCATTGAAGTAGCTCCGGACTCGCCATCTCCTTGCAACAACCCTTGCCTGTGAGGTGCTTAGCCTTCGTCGTCGACTCTGATTTAATGATCACATCGCAGGCTGCGGGATAATTTATACGTGACTCCTCCCTCACACACTCATCATGACTCATCAGTCGGCAGTCATGTCGGCCCTTCCGCGTCTGCGTTGGACACGTATTTATTTCTCAACTAAAGCAGGCAAAGGTAATTAACATCTCCTCTAGTGTATTCTCACGGGGGAGAGTAAGCTTTAATCTGGCTAGAGGTGGAGTTTTTTCAGAAAAATGTGGTGTCACATTACAATAATGCACATTTAGATCTTCCCCCAAAGAGCTGGGACCACTCTTAGCAAGAAATCTAGCTAACTTTCCTAAGAACTTGCAAATACCCACGAAGAAAGAATTGGATTGCATGTGAGAAGCGAGCTTTTCGAGCGAGCTTTTTTGGAAACCTCAAGATTTGTTGCACATAGTTCGCTTGGTCCTCTTTTTCTTTTGGGCATATATCAAACACCAATGCTAGTCCTCCATTGCCACCACCTCCACCATATCTTACTCTCTCCCTTCTCATTAGAACCACAACCAATTCTCCTCTCTCTCCTCTCATATGTTGGGGACCAACTAGAAACATCTCACTCCCCTAAATAATGTCACCACCACTAGTACAACTATTACACCACCACATCTTACTCTCCTCCTCATCAAAACCACAATGGATTCTCCTCCCTCTCTCTTCTCATATGTTGGAGACACCAACCTCCGACATCTCATTCTCCTCAATAACATTTCTCTCTCTCTCTCTCTCTCTCTCTCTCTCTCTCTCTCACATATCTTGGAGACTCACAATATACATCTCCCTCTTCTCCTCCCCCTCAATAACACCCTCTCTCTCTCTATCTCTCTGTTTTCTCTTTTTTACTCCAAATTCTCACTCTCTCTCTTTCTCTAACATCACATTAGTAGTTATCTCTTCTTAATTACTTTACATCAATATATTAAGCTTATGTGATTATTTTTTATAATATTATCACTATATATATATATATATATATATATATATATATCACACTCTATATATATTCACATCTCCCCTCTCTCAAATATTTGCATATATGTTATAATTACATCATAATGTATTAGTACTTCAATTGTGCATACATGAGAAAAATTAGATACACTTACACATCTCTCTCTCTCTCTCTCTCATTGTCTCTCTCTATGAATACATTAGTAGTTCTCTCTCCTTAACTTATTTACATTACTAGATTAAGCTTATGTGCTATATTTGATAATATCATCACAATGTTAATGATTCAATTGCACATAGAAATGAGATATCATACAATGTATACATTCACATCCCCCTTTTTTCCCTTCTTTGCACGTATTTTATAATTATATCTTGATGTGTTAGTACTTTGATTATACAAACATGAGCAAACTATAGACACATTCACTTATACTTACACATTGCTCTCTCTCTCTCTTCCTTATTTGATTAAGCTTACATGTGGATTGAAATTATGCATTCCTTTACAATAAACCCTCGCAACCAATTACTTCACAATCTCCTTAAAATATAGCTCTGTATCGCTTCATTACTTGTAGCTATTATTTCTTCCAAGAGTTTTTTATTTTAAACTCCAAACTTCAATAATCAAATATTTTAATATGCTAATATATTTCACATTGTACTTGTCGGAAATGAGCTGGATCTAGGACATGGCAATGAGTTATGGTGGATGGAAGGAGAAGAGTAAACTCATGATGGAGAAGACAAAGACATTGTTTGTTACACAAGTGAATTAGGTTCCAAGATTGAGACTTGGACTCATAAACACAATCTTGTGTATGTGGAAAATGACACTGACACTTTACTGATACGAAAAGAGTACTATCATTGCATTAAGAAAAGGAAGCAAGTACAATGCTTTATAGGAAAGTAGGAAACTGCAGTAGGCACCACTGTGCATATGGGATAGGTAAGCCTGCATGTCCTTGGCCCTGAAGCTCCATACAAAGAGGCAGTTAGTGAGTGTGATTGCTGAATCTCAACACCTCTCCTCAATCACAACTAGAAAGGCACAAAGTGTGTAGAGGCTATAATGAGAACCACCTGCAAAGTGTGGGGACACCAAAAACATGGTAGACACCAGAGGCTGTCGCAAAAAAGGCTAAGTGTGGGCACCAAAACATGATGGACATCCAGAGGCTGTAATAGGGGCCTTATAAAGTGTACAGGGACTGTAGTGCCAAGTTACATGAGGAGTTTACAAAGCTTGTGGCAAGAAGCATTAGGGCTAGGAAATACAAGGCTTTTAAAACAGTCTATCAAAGTAATGAGAGTAGAAGGACTGATGAGGCTTGTCCTTCCGATCCTGGTGGTCTTCATCTTCATCTTGATCTTCATCTTTTGGTCCATGGTCTTCTTCTTCTTTCACAGCTGCAAGATAGGCCTTTTGGGACCTCTTTCTAGCATGACAGAACTTCTCAGTGTGTCCGGTCCTTTTGCAGAAGTCACAGAAGAGTGGTTCCTTTTTACCTTTGTATCTGTTGTTTACATATAACATTTGTTCATCCTTTGAAGTACTAGACTCTTCTTGCTTTTAAGTTTTTTTTCTTCCTCTAGCAGAGAGGCTTTAATATCAACAAGTTGAGGATCATGCATATTGGTTAGAGTGGTTGATACATTATCATAGGCAGGATGCAGACTTTTTAACAAGACACCAATACAAACATCTTCATCCATTTTTAGCTTTATCCCTGCAAGTTGAGTAAGCAGGCTTTCCATGTAGTTTAGATGGGATGCTAGGGATGTATGAGGCTTCATATCAAGTCGGAAAAATTCAATCAATAGACCATATTTAGACGACTTTGACTGTGCACCAAATAAGGTATCCAGTTTGTCCCAAGTGTCATGGGACGTGTCACAAGCATCCACATGATGGATGTAGCTGTCATCCAATTCCAACTTAATGATGGCTTGTGCCTTGTAATCATTATTCTACCAAGTAACTGCAAGGTCCGCATCTCGAGGTTTCTTTTCTTTGCCATTGGTGATGGCGCAGAGTCCCTTCTTCATCAGAATGAGATTGATGCGGGTTTGCCAGGTGTGAAACCCAACTCCCTTGAACCGAGCATTTGGAGAGTCTTTTCCTATGTTGGATGGCTGAGGCAGTAGCAAATCAGCACCAATTTCTTAGATTTCACCACTAGAAGAGTTGGTTGTGTCACAAGACACAAGTGCTAAGAGCACTAGATGAGTGTCAATGGACACTATGTTTGTATCTTCTTTCTTGAGTCTTCCAAATCTGCAAAATTCTTCAAGATCTTCAAAATCCAAATATTCCCCTCCTTGATTTGATGCTGGGAACTTCAGATTTAGTATGCTTTAGCTTGGTTTAGTGGCAGGAGTGAGAACCTAAGAGAAAAATGAGCTTGGGAGATTTTGGCTATGGTGGAATTAGAGTTTCTGAGACAGGGGCCTGGTTTTTTAGTCTGTGTGGGCTGTAGCCTTGATCATTTTCCAAACTTTTTTTATGGATAGAGAGCTTATGACATGGGCTTTCAAAGACCTAAGGTCGTGGACCAGATTGCGTTGCGTGGGAGACGAACAGCTGTACAAACGGGATTGGCGCAGATCTGGACAGTGAAGACAAAAATTCGCAATTCCAGGGCTGTCGGTTGCCAATGTGCCTTTGTGATGTGCAAGGAAGGAGCACAAAGAGTCAAGAAATGATCCTCCAGAAGAGAGCTTGGGGAGATATTGCCTGGTTCAAGAGATCTAAGAGCTCCAAGGAAGCAGGATCCTGGAGGCTATGGTAGCCATTGGAGCTTCATTGAAGGTAGAGTGAGAATGGAGCTGGGAGTGAAGTCATGAACTCAATCCGAGCTGAGGAAAGATAAAGAAGAGCTGGAAGAGTAGAGACGAGGCTAGGCCATGCCCAACTGAGCTCTGATACCATGTCGAAAATGAGCTAGATCTAGGACATGGCAGTGAGTTATGGTGGATGGAAGGAGAAGAGTAAACTCATGATGGAGAAGACAAAGACACTATTTGTTACACAAGTGAATTAGGTTCCAAGATTGAGACTTGGACTCATAAACACAATCTTGTGTATGTGGAAAATGACACTGACACTTTACTGATAAGAAAAGAGTACTATCATTGCATTAAGAAAAGGAAGCAAGTACAATGCTTTATAGGAAAGTAGGAAACTGTAGTAGGCACCACTGTGCATATGGGATAGGTAAGCCTGTATGTCCTTGGCCCTGAAGCTCCATACAAAGAGGCTGTTAGTGAGTGTGATTGCTGAAACTCAACAGTATTGCATGAACTTACTACAAAAACTATAAAAAATAATACAAAATTCAGAAGTACATTTGCAAGTTAGTGAACTACTATGTGCAAAGTAAATGAATATATTTATTGTAAACATTCAATTGCAATCCAACTCCATTGCTGGAGGGTGAAATTAGTATTCTCTAACAAAATTCTAGGCTCCCCCGTCAAAACTTGCTAGCTCAATTCAATAGGGAAATGTGTATTTTAAGAGGATGGTATTCAAGGGATTTTCCTCAACTGAATAGGGAAGCATACGTTTGAAAAGAATGGTATCCATGTGATTTTCTTGAAATGAAAATGGATATGTAAAGGAGTTAGGTGGGTTACATTGTATCTTCTTTATGTTACCATCCATAAATAGTATCACTGTAGGGATAAAGTGTGGCCAATCAATGTCATCAAAACATGTTAAAAATTATAGATTCATCCTTACTCTTTATCGAAGAATGAGTTACGAGAATAAATGGACTGGAGATCTCACTTTCCTCTACCATCAACCATATTCTCTTTAGAAGAATACATGAAAGTGTGACATATTCTAAAGAATACATGTTGAATTACTTACCAGAAATCTGGATCCTTATGTCTCTTACACATTTTTTCCTTTGAGTATTTTTTTTATAATGCCTTATCATTGGAAGGGAATTCACCTTTAGGTAGTCAAGGAAGATATGACATCTTCGGTACACCTCCTCATTCGACTACTACTCAATCTGGTTATCCTTATATATGAGATACTCCTCCTTCAAGTGCACCTAATCCTTACATTTCCGTGGCAAAGTTTACAATATCCCATTCTTCAATTTCTCATACATGAAATTTTCATTCATAGTTCTATTACATATACAGAACACATGGACAATATATTATTCCAAATATACTTCTATAAAAGGATACTAAGTTATGCTTATAGAGAAGTCTCCATGCTGCTAAGTTGTACGACTTTTGAGACTCAATATCATCATCTGGTTTGAAATTCTATTTATCTCCTATGTGAGATAGAAGAACAGATCTTTGTCCACTTAAATATTGTTGTAATTTTCCCATTAAAAATGAGAGAGAGAAAGAGAAAGAGAGAGAGATTATGTGAGTTAATCATCATCTCTTTAAGGGAACGTGAACTTTTTTTAATTGAACAGGGGTTGCTAATAATCTTTGAGAGAGAGAGACAGAGAGAGAGAGCTTGGAATTATAACTCCCTTTTATCATCTCTCTAAGGGAAAGTGGAAATTTTTGTCGGCAAATAGGAGTTATCGGAAACCCCTTCTCGACGAAAAAAAATTCATAAGCTACCTCCATATCTTTGAGGGGACTTATGAAATTTCTTTTGGCTAGGAAGGAATTGCTAAGAGCTTCCTATTCAATGAATTTTTTTAGAAAAGGACTTGTGCAAAAAAAATTCATCGAGAAGGGGTTGCTAGAAAACCCCCATTCGTTGAAAAAAAACTTCACAAGTCCCCTTAAAGAAATGATGGAGGAGACTTGTGAAATTTTAGAGTTTTGATAAAGGTCTAAGGCTAGTAATATAGGAGAAGTTCAAAGGTAGTATTATGGTATAATAGGAGAGACTTGCTAGAATTTTTTAAAGCCACGAGAGAGAGAGAGAGAGAGAGAGAGAGAGAGAGAGAGAGAGAGAGAGAGAGAGAGAGAGAGAGAGAGAGAGAGAGATTGTATGTGTATGTGTATTTTGATAAAAATTCAAAGCTATTAATGTGTAAGAAAGGCCCATTTATAATATTGTAGTATTGAGAGAGAGAGAGAGAGAGAGAGAGAGAGTGTGTGTGTGTGTGTAAAGATCCAAGGCGATTAATGTAGGAGAGGGTCTAAGGTAGTATTATAGGAGAGAGTGCTAGAAATATTTCCTCTTTCCTCTTGGTCCTCTCCACTTTCCTCAACTCGATTCTCCATTCTTCCTTCTTCTTCTTTACTTTGCTATGGCTGTAATAAATTGATTGAAATACTTTATAAGGTCTAGATCACATAACTTAACAATTTGTATGTCAAAAAAGAAAATTATGGATAATATTTGCATGGCATGAATAGTGGAAGAGGGATATTGATCTAAAACATCAGATTGTTTGTGTCAGTCTATTGGCATGGCCATTGGTTACTTACTTTGCCCTTTTGATCATTGAGTTGCCCTAATAGCACCATAGCAAGATCGACTTGGAATGATTAAGTTTTGAATTTTCTCTCATTTTGTTTTAAAATCATATGGGCTTCCAGCAAAGCCACGTCATTAGCAGTTCTTTTTCTCTCCTTTTATGCGTACCTTATTTTTATGTGCTAGGACTTGAAGACTACAAACCAAGGCTAAAGATTGTATATAAAGGGGCTACAATGGTTCATCACCTCAAAATCCCAAGGCTTATGGTCCAACCTTATCAAATACAACACAAGGTGCCTAGGAGGCAACAATAGAATACAATAAGAAAAACTAGTAACAATAGCTTTGGAAGAAGAATTACTAACATTGAATTAGTTAGGGATTCAATTTCCTTACACTCTTTAAGGTCAATGGTATTAGGATCAAGTAACTTGATAACTTCTTGAGTTTCAACCACATTGGTAGCCAAGGATAGCAAATGAACCAAATTATTTTGAAATTTTGTATTTACAATCCAATCAAGAAAGAGATGTAAAATCCAAATCACAAGAATCCTAGAAATTAATTTTGGGTAAACATATCAAAAGGCAATTGAGCATATCTTGTTTGCCATTTGTTAGGATCAAGTCTTCATAGCATGTTTCTACCTTGGCTATGACCATCACTTAAAGTAGCTTCAACCTATGGATTATTGTTCGTGATACACTTAGCTTATTCTACTATTTATGCTATCTACATCCCAAATCACTCAACTCATATTCACACTACTATGACTGCCATAATATGGTGATAATAAATGTAGATCAAAAAGCTCTAGGTTAGCTTGACTACATCCTAGCATGGCCTATATCTCAAAGAAAATGTTAGCTTGACATACTCTAAATCTTTCAAGAGCTTCTTGACACATGAGAATCGAATGACTACCTCTCACATAGTATCTTGCACACAAATGGAAGCATTTGTTTGTAGTGAGTGGCATGGGATTCCTTTAATCCCATGAAGAATTCACTTTGCACAACCCATGATCCCAGTGAGTGCTCCTTTGATTCTCAACCCTTTACAATTTCTACATGTAAAAGGGAAGCGTGGGTATAGCAAGAAAGTGCTTGGAGAGAAGATAAGTAGAGCTTCACCCTCTTGTTTCCTCACCCTTACTCTCCTACTCTCTTACTCTCAATGTGTCACTCTCATCCTCACTCTCTCTGTAATGAAGGAGGCAGGAGAGAGAGAAGGAAAGGAGAGAGAGTGTGTGTAGAAGAGAGAGAAAGATTGTAGGAAGAGAGAGAAAGAGAGTGACGAGGAGAGAGAAAGACTAGAAAAAGAGAGAGAAAGGCAGAAAGAGAGAGAAAGAAGCCATGAGAGCTTGGAGAAGGAGATGAAGATGAAAGGAGACTTGTATTAAAATCTGATAATGAAAAATCAAGTCCCTAACACCTTATATACTAGCCAGTGTAGCTAGTATTTCCCCATTATTAGATCCCCCTCTCTTATATAAGGTGTTAGGGAAATACTAGCTACACTGGCTAGTATATAAGGTGTTAGGGACTTGATTTTTCAATGGGAAAATGAAAGGTTGAACTCCAGTAGTTCTCAGTATGCCTTCTTGTGCTCCATAGCTCTTCCCATTGAGTAAGCAAGCTCCATTGACGGTAAAGAGTCCAATCTTGAAGCCCCGGGACCCAATCTTGAAGGGAACTTGAAGAAAATGAAGATCATGGTCCATGGCTATGGCTGCCCCAAATGTCTAGCTTGCAATGTTTCTTCCATCTTCAAGTATGGGCCTCTAGATGCTTGCTTCTTCAAGGATTCCTGTAGGTACAAGTTCCTAGGACCAAGGAATGCAAAGCCCTCAAGAATCATTGTGAATGCTGAAGGAGAATCCATGGCTGTCCATGGCCTGCACTTATTAGGGTTTCAGAGGCTGAAGGATGTTCAAGAGGATGAAAATGTGGCTTCAATCTTGCAAGAATCAACTGCCAGATGCTGAGGAAGAAGGCCAAGATGAAGGAGAGGCTTGGTATGCTATTGATTTTGCTCAGGTAGCTGCTCAAAATTTGCGTCGCAAATTACGGGCTGTGCATAGGAAGGAAGGAGGCAGCTTAGTCACTCAATTAGGTATTTGAAATTAAGCATAGGGCCCCCTAGAAGCTGTGGTAGAAGGCATTTGATCACTGGGGATGGGAGGAAGAAGATCTCTGCTATTGTTCTCCTCCATGGAAGCTTGGCAGGAGCTTGAGAATGAAGAAAGAGAGGATTGCATATGAAAAGTAACCAAGACTAACTCTTCCCTACTTCTTGTGACTATTGTTCCTAAAATTTTACCTTCAAATTTGGCCCAGAATGACCCACGACCTAATAAATGTGGTGTTCCAGCTTCCAATCTTGGTCCAAGGACTCCATTAATTCTCTTGACTACTATCCTCTTGGTCCTTGACCTGTGGCTCTTCAGTGCTCCTCCATTTTTGTGCCTGTCACACTGTGTACCTGAAGCTTCTTGGATTTTAAAACTGAAAATGATGGTAACTGAGCATGTAAAGTAATTAAATGGATCAGAACTAGAGCTCTGATACCACTTGTAATGAAGGAGGTAGGACAGAGAGAAGGAAAGGAGAGAGAGTGTGTAGAAGAGAGAGAAAGACTGCACGAAGAGAGAGAAAGAGAGTGACGAGGAGAGAGAAAGACTAGAAAAAGAGAGAGAAAGGCAGAAAGAGAGAGAAAGAAGCCACGAGACCTTGGAGAAGGAGATGAACATGAAAGGAGACTTGTATTAAAATTTGATAATGAAAAATCAAGTCCCTAACACCTTATATACTAGCCAGTGTAGCTAGTATTTTCCCATTATTAAATCCCCCTCTCTTACACTCTCACAATCAAAGTAGGAAGACACGTTTACAAATTTTCCATATACATGAATAGCTTATTCTATTCATTTGATCCTTTCTATACATGATTTCTAGGGTTAGGGTTTCCCCATCCTTCTTGTATATCCAACCCCCTTTAGGCCCTTAACACATGTCATTTCTCATTATATGATTTTCCTATGGTGAGAATGAACTAGGACCTTTATGGGTTTTCCACGAGATCTTATGCTATCATTACCAGTGGCAGTAGATCATACTTGACTTGCAAATTTACAAAATAAATCAATACAATTATTGCAACCATTTAGCAATTGGAATGTGCATGTGCTTGATGCACATTATATTGTGATATACTATTTCTAAAAATTTAGGCTCCTTTTCATGCTTGCTTGCACCTTGCATGGTATGTACTTCTTTGATTAACCTTAAACCCCTCCTACATGAGTGCTAGTTCCATGGAACTCTCCATCATAGGTGCAATACTTTAGCTTGCACCAAAGACGTGGATGCTAGAACACCATATTAGAGAATTGGGGAATTTTCCAAGTCCCAATTTCAAATAAGTAATAAATATTTGACCACATGGCTAAATCTTGATGATCCATATTTGAAAGTGGGATTTGGAAATATGGATTACATAATATTTAGGGTAGACTCTACCTTTAAGTAAACAATAAGATTTTATCATGTGGTCAAATAGTAAAGGTATAGGGGGTTCCCAAAGTGCATGAAAATTCCAAATTTCCCTCATATTGTATTCTAGGGAGGGTTGGGCATTATCATTGGAGGAGTCGTTCAAATTGTCGATGGCATAGAAACTTTTTGTTAAAGGGTAAGTTGTTGGAATGGTGGTAGGAGTCAGTAGCTATTCTTGGGGATTCTCTTCGTGGGTCTGATGATGATTATTCTCCTAGCAAGCTCACATAGTGATCAAAGATCAAAATTATTGGAATAGAAGATCTTGAACAACAACTCATTGTGCACTGATCCTTGGAATATTTAGTGCCTACGATTGGAAACCTTTTCTATAGTCTCTCCCTAAGGGATGATGCTAGTATTCTTATTGTGCATAGGACATATTATATTGGTTCAGGAGATAGATCAAAATGCAAGAAAACTTGAAGTGTTTTCATGCAGTTGAGGACCTAAATTGTATATAAGTCATGGTGTTGATATTATGTGAGTGCACAAAAACACTTAGATATTACTTAGTTGAAAGATACCTATTCTAATTCCTTATAGATGTTTTGTTGATGAAGGGATAGAATAAGCATTGTGTACTTGAACAAGTTTTTGAAGAGGTCAATATTAGTTGGATAAGATGTGTCATCACTAGATAGCGTGAGAATAAGGGTCTTGAGTAATTGAATGGTCTCTTGTTCCAGTGCTTTTCCACCTAACTTATTGGGGTATTGATGTTGTCTAAGAAAGGAAATGTCCAAGTGACCTAGGGTGACAAGTCTAACCAACTCATGATTACTAGATAGGTCTCGCCCTTGATGTGGCCTGAGTATCTATGGATGAATGAACAAAAGGGCTAGGGGATTAGGGATGGAGCTAGCCAATCAGAGCCACTAGGTAACCTAATTTGATGACCCCTAGGTGCAGTGCAATGATAGTGCATGAATTTGTTTGATTTTCTTTCTTTTTGTTTTTAAATATTTTATTTTAAATAATACAACAATGCTCCACAATGGGGCTTTTAGTCTTATAAAAGGGATAGAAAAAATTTTAGGGCATAGAAGGTTCATAATGATTACTCCCTAAGAAAGTAGATTTATTCAATCTTTGAGCCTCAATTCAAAGCTATGAACAACCTATTGTCAATGAAGAATTGGATATTTGAGAGATGGTGGAAATTCTTGGGTAATCATTTCTCTTTATTCTAGAATGGTAGTAGGTGAGATTTGTTTGACGAAGTCAGTTCCTTAGAATCACCTCTCTTTTTACATTCCCTTGGAGTTCGTTGAGAATCATGCATATTCATGGGTTCATTCTTGCTTGTGTCATAGTTAGATTTTCCATAGCTTGTTGACTTTCTCCTTGTTTATTACTACTTTAAGCATATTATTTGCCATCTGTTTGTCTACATTTACTCAATAAAAATTGAGAGCATATGACAAACAAGGACTTAGAGAAAAAATAACTTTTTTTGTTAATATTACATACATGTTTGTGTTATTAACCATCCGATGTTTCTACTTGCTCCCTCCTTGCACAAAAATGTTACAATACTTCCATGTGCAATAGGGATACTAATAGTGTAGTGTGTGTGGATTTTTAATGTTTTTTATTTTTTGTGAATTTTTTTGGTTTTCCTAACTTGTTGTATATAAAATTTTAGTGTACAAGTCTTTTTGGAAGAAGTTACTCTTCCAAGATGTAAAGTATTAATAAAAATCAAGATTGTACTGGACTGCAATGTATTGATCACAAAGTTTCAACAATTTTACCATTAAGATTATGCATGCTACAATATAAAGTACTACATCACCTTGATTTTATTGACTTGCAACAAGGAGCCCTTTTTCTGTGAGGATTTTTTCAAGGAAAGATATAAGAGAGATCCAATTAGTGTGACACTTCATACAAGGACACATACTCTAAGGGAAGTTAGAGCTATGCACGTTGGATCAATTTGGGATTTTAAATGGTTCATCTTTGCTCTAAAATGATCATGAGATGAATTTTGAGGTTCTCATGGTGTACCATATGTGATCAATGAGCTATCATTTTTTTTCCTTCTCTTTGAGGACTAGTAATTCCATGATAGTCAGCGGGCATAATGAATTGTGGAATGTGGAAACCAAATTTTGTTCCTTAGCTTCCCCTTTTGGAATGAGTTGTAGAAGGTTATCTAATTCATCACTATACTACCCACTAAAATGTTCTTGCTCTTCTCAAGATAATGACCATATTAAGTAACCCTTGAATTATTTAGGGAGGATTTCAACATTAGACTAACATGAGAAAAGAACATGATTTTATCATGCAATTCCTAAATATATATAGGTAGGTTGATTTTCAATTTGGGAAATTTCTACTCCAATACCCTTCAATCTTCTCAGTTGCAAGTTAGGTTTCAATTGAGATGGAGTTTCTACCCATGTTGAGCTTGAGTTAAGACATGCTAACTCTCTAGGTCTTGTTGGGTTGGTGCTTGTAGTACTCTTTTTTGAGATGGTAGGTATATTTTCCTTGGTGGAGTTGGTGGGTTCAACCACAACTAGGAGGTGCAACTCTTATGGTTCCACTTCTTGATGGGGAGTAGCAACAACTAAGTCAGTGGGTTTGAAAGTTGTAGCAGTTGAGGAAAATTGCAATCATAGATCCTAGTTCTATTTAGAAGGAGCCCTAGATTTAAGAGTCTTAATTTTGTGTGTTTTTGGCTCCTTGTGGATGCATCTTTTAGGATAAAGATTCATCCCCTTTAGACCCTCAATTAAGGGTTTCTTTAGAATGTATAGATCCTTGGTCTCGATGTGCAAGATGATTGCCCATTTTTGTTGTAGCCATATTGTAGGGCAAGGTTGTGGGTGAGTTGCTTTGCCTTCTCTTCTTTGATGGGGTAGATGGCACTACAAAAAAGTCATGAGCTAGACTGGGTTTTGTGTATAGCCATGGATTAAACCATTTAAATAAGTGAGAATTGTATTAAAGCGGATCATAGACATCTAGGATTGTTGGATCTTGGGTAAGGTAAAACATGTATACACTAATATCAAGCACTATGCTACCTACTCCTAATCTATTAGCCATCTGTAGGTCTCTGTCAACAACAAGTTTATCATACAAGGGATGATTTTGGAAAATGGTCGAAAGTTTCACATAATGGACAATTGAGCTAGGAGTGACATACATGGGGTCATGTAAAGAGATTCAAAGAGCTTTCCTTTGCTTGGCTATGGTCATTAGTTGGTGGCCAATTTTAGTTGTTGCTAGATTTGGTTAGAATGCCATTTGTTCTCAAATGCACCTTGTCATTTTCATTTCCATTTCATTGCTTCTAATTTTTCCCTACCTCTCTCAAAAGGATGGTATGGAAAGAGGAAGCTAGATGTAGTTCTATAGCTATGAATTTTGGCATACCTTTTGTGATTTTCTCAGCACTGTCATCTAATAAGAGGAAATTTGTTGCTACTCATCCTAGATCAATGGCTTTCCGAAGAGCTTTTGGTGCTTGTCTATCGATTTGCCAATCTCATTGTAGATATATGTTTATGTAACCGATGTTGTTTTTGCATCAAGCTAGACTAGACACTTCATTGCTAGCTCATTGGTTTGTTGTGCTAGTTTGTCAGCCATATTTTCAAGAGTTTTCTTCTTCTGCCTAGGCTTGAGGTGCATTGGCAGTTTTAGAGGTGATAAGGATATTTCAAGGGATTATTCTTGTGTGAGTGAAGGCATTGTCATGGCTAAAGGAAATGAATCTTGAGATCCATGTTGAAAGGTAATAGTAGTCAAGTTAGTGGAGTAGTTTCTTATGTTATTTAAGGTTGAGTGCTTTGCTAGATTCTTACACTAATTAGGTGTGACAATATCCTTGGCTAATTTTTGTATGCCAATTAGCATAGGTTGAGAAGCTACACAAGGATAGTTTATTGTGTTTTGTATTTTTGCTAAAGCAAAGCATTCTTAAGTGACTTGAGATTCCTACGCATGCTAGTTGATCTTTAGCATCTACTCATTGCTTGTTGATAGTGTGATTCCTACGTCTTGTGAGCATTCTCATGCAACTTGAATATTACTATGGGGTGGACGCTTTAATTCCTCTTTTGGATTTATTGTCTTATGAGACATTATCATCATCTCCTGAGATTCAAAAACTCCATTACACAATTGTACCTCAATGTTAGGCTCTGTCTTTTATTTCTAATAGGTGAAGTTTGTCTTTATACTTTCTATCTTAGTTTGCTCAATTTCTTGAGTGGTTTGTGTCTTAGGACAAGGTCCAATTTTAGGTTGCTTTCTCTATTTCTTTTGGGCTATGACTAATAGAGGTGGTGATGCATGTGGCTTGGGTAAACAGATCTATCGATTTATTCTATAACACCCTTGAGCATGTAGCAACACTTTGGAAACCTATCGAGACATTGTGCTAGTTCCCCATTAGTATTACATCTTCTATTTCTTTTTGTGAGTGTTCTTCTACATCTTCTATTTCTTTCTATGAGTATTCTTCTACATCTTCTATTTCCTTCAAATGCTTCTCTTCTATCCACTCCTCTCCTCCTTGAGTCTCCCTTCACCCTGCTGTCTCTTACCCCCATGGTAGACTTTTGACTCCAAATGCTCCGACAGTGGTGAACTTGGCATGAAAGCCGGTAGCAAAGGTGTGTAAAGATGGTGGTGCTAGATCATTGGAGAGTTAGAAAACTAGTTTGTTTCCAGAGGCTATAGATTCTGTTTTGGAGGAGAAGCTAACTAATCGTTTAGAAGATGCCTCTTCTGAAATGGGATTGAAGTCAAATTGGGCTAATGTAACTGAGGCAATGCATATGTTGGTAAAGAGAGAGAGGATGAAATTAAGATAGGGTACATGCACCACACCTCCCAGCGCTTAGAAGGGGGATGAAATTGTAGCCAAGGCACGTGTAGGTATGGTGGAACAACCGGCTATTTCTCTTGGTCCCTCGACTCTTAAAGGTGATGCGGTGGATGAATTAATCAAAGGCATCCATGATTTGAGGTTGAATTTGATAAAAATTTATGCAAAGGTAACAAATTTGGATGCTAAGGTAGAAGAGAAGGGCGGGGTGACAACCCAAAGGCCATATAAAGAAGGATACAAGAGGAGATGCATTTGGTGTAACACACTACAAGAGAATGGGGCAATAGTGACAGCCATTTGCGACACAAAACAGTGGTGTCGCTATTTGCGTCACATTAGCATTGCTAGTTCTATTAGCAATGCAAATAGCGATGCATATAGTGATACCAATAGCGACGCCAATAGCGACGCAAATAGCGATGCCAATAGTGACGCCAGTCTGAGGAAAAAGTTTCGAAAACCCAAGCGTAACATTTTCTGAGAAAACATTTGCGAGAATGAATGAAAGAGAGAGCGAGAGAGCTTAAAGCTTTGAGAGGGAGAGAGAGAGAGAGAGAGAGAGAGAGAGAGAGGAAGAGGGGAGAGAGAGAGGGAGCTCATCACCATTGTCACCGCCACTGCCACTATACATGAAGAAGAAAGAGAAGTATGCAAGGGAGAAGGGAGGGAAGGTGCAAAGAGAAGGTACAAAGAGTTTCATCTTCAGGCCTTTGAGGTAGGTACATTGCCTCTTCTTGCTTTATTTTTGTGTTCTCTTGTTTTCTTTTTTTGTTTTTCTTTGCAAAGATATACATGGAAAGAGAGAGAGGAAGGGAGGGAGGGAGAAGAATGAAGGGAGAGGAAGAGAGAAAGAGGGAGAGAAAGGAAACAAAGAGAAAGAGGAAGAAAGAAATAAGAGATGAAGGGAGGGAGAGAGGATGAGTGATCAGAGAAACAATGAGAGAGAGAGGGAGGAGAAACAAAGAGAGAGGAAACAAGAAAAGGAAAATAGAGAGAGAAAGAGAGGGGGAGAGAAATAGAGAGAGGAAGAGGGAAGGAAGAGAGGAGGAGGAGGTAGAAAAGAAGGGTAACGTAAAGAG
This sequence comes from Lygodium microphyllum, assembly GCF_053477565.2. Taxonomy (NCBI): domain Eukaryota; kingdom Viridiplantae; phylum Streptophyta; class Polypodiopsida; order Schizaeales; family Lygodiaceae; genus Lygodium; species Lygodium microphyllum. The sequence goes on along the minus strand of NW_028229537.1, from coordinate 789,762 downwards.
AGGAAGGAGAGTGAAAAGAAGAGAGAGAGAGGGAGAAAGAGAGAGAAAGAGAGAGAGAGAGAGAGAGAGAGAGAGAGAGAGAGAGAGAGAGAATAGAGAGCAAGAGAGAGGGAGAGAGAAATAGGAAAACAATGAGAGAATGAGAGAGAAGGTTAATAAAGAAAAGTAAAGGGAGAGGGGGGAGAGAGAGATAAAGAGAGGTGGGGTGACATTTCTTTCAATATCTTTGTTTCTTAAGATTTTTATTTTCTATCTTTGATTGTCTTTGCAATGAGATAAGTTGAGTGAGAGTGGGGAGGAAAGGAGGGAAAGAAATAGAGAGAAGAAGGGAGGGGAAGGAAGAGAGAGATGGAGAGAAATAAAAAACGGGAGAGAGAGGGGCTTCATACAAAAGTGTCAAAACCCGAGCATGGCATTTTACAGGTTTGTAAACAAGCGAGAGAGAGAGGCCACCGCCACTGTCGCCATCCACGAAGAGGGAGGAGACAAGTGTAAAGGAGAAGGAAGGAACTCTTGAAGGAGAAAAAAAAAGAGAGAAGTACGAAGGGATTCTTCTTCAAGCTTTGAGGTAAGTGCATTATATCTTCTCTCTTTGTTTTTCTCTTTTCTTTACTTCTCTCTTTCTTTTTGTTGATGAAGAGTGTATAGAGAGAAGAAGTGAGAGAGATCAATGTGTCAAGGGAGATTGAGAGAGAGAGAGAGAGAGAGGTCGCTGCCACCGCCAATCCATCACAAAAATAGAGGGGACAACTACAAAGAAGAAGGAGAGAACTCGTGAAGGAGAAGAAGAAGAAGGAGAGAAGTGCGAAAGGATTCTTCTTCAAGCTTTGAGGTAAGTGCATTATCTCTTCTCTCTTTGTTTTTCTCTTTTCTTTACTTCTCTCTTTCTTTTTGTTGATGAAGAGTGTATAGAGAGAAGAAGTCAAAAAGAGAGGGGACAACTGCAAAGAAGGAGGGAACTCGTGAAGGAGAAGAAGAAGAAGGAGAGAAGCATGAAAGGATTCTTCTTCAAGCTTCGAGGTAAGTGCATTATCTATTTTCTCTTTGTTTTTCTATTTCTTTACTTCTGTCTTTATTTTTGTTGATGAAGAGTGTATAGAGAGAAGAAGTGAGAGAGATCAACGTGCGCAAGGGAGATTAACACACACACACACACACACACAAAGAAAGAAAGAAAGAAAGTTATATTAACGTCTTCTAAAGACCAAAACTGGCCTATGAGACAAACTGTGATACAACTGATGAGGTCCAGCTGTCCAAAATAAAAGTGCTGAATGAAAAGCTAAAAACTGGAAACTGAAAATACCGTGCTGTGAGTGTGATAAGTGTCATGTATGTGCATGTGCGTATGTAGCTCTAGTACTCCAAATAATGGCTACAAAGGGGGAACAAATGTCGGCTGTGATAGGGGAACAACTGTCGGCTGTGATAAAGTGATGCGATGTGTATATGTAACAGATGTAGGGAGATATACTATCCTGGGATGTAGTATCAATTGTCAAAGTCACTAATAGTAGGTGATCCCTCCTGGATGCAGGATGTGGTACATCGGCGGTGGAGAAAGAGCAAACTGGAGATCTGAGATCCAATGTGTCGAGTGTCATCGGATCTCAGCCTGCTGTCGATGTAGATCAAGAATCCTCCGGATCTCCTGTCGGTGTGGCGTGGGGTCCGAAACCCACGGATCCTCGTGCGGCGTCGGGTATGTTGGTCCTCAGCCTGCTGTAGTGTGAGCCCGGAGGTCTGGCTGGAGGCTGGTACAGTAGCTCTCACTCTTTCTGTTTGAAAGAACTGTGTAATAGTCACCTGGGTGGGCCCCTCTCTGACTAGGACCCCATGTGTGCTCTGCTCTCTGATAAGCCATGCCTCTCCCAAAAAACGGCCAAATGATCTCTGATCCATATCAGTCATACATCCCTGAAGTGAGCTACTCAATGTGTATCTAGATCTCAACTCTGAGTATGCCGAGCATCTGAGAACAAAATGCTCCTCACTCTCCACCTCTGATCTGCAAAGGGGGCATATCCTCTCCTCCCGTGGGATGCCACTGGCTCTACCACTCTCAATCATAAGCTGATGTGATGATACCCTGAGCTATCCAATAAGAACTCTCAATCGATGTGGCATATAGATCTGCATATATCTCGGAATATCTATGAATCCCTGCTCTGATATGCTCAAGAACTGTGTATAATAATGTGCCATCTTCGATGGCAGTGGCTGTGCAGGACTGACCCATGTCCTCTGTATATAAATATGCCATATCTCCTGTCTGATGACTCTGTTCCTCTCAGAGAGAGAGAGGGTGTAAGTGGGAGCCTGAGTATCATATAGAAGAGGTGGGAGTCTATCAATGTCCAGCCCATGTCTGTCAAACCAAGCTCTAGTCTATGCATACCATGATGTGGTATCCCCCGCTCGAGCCATCTCCTGAGATGCCATATATGCTCTGTATGCAATGTGATCTCTATCCATATCCTGGAGAGAGAGAGAGAGAGAGAGAGAGAGAGGTCGCTGCCACTGCCAATCCACCACAAAAAGAGAGGGAACAACTGCAAAGAAGAAGAAGGGAACCCGTAAAGGAGAAGAAGAAGAACGAGAGAAACACGAAAGGATTCTTCTTCAAGCTTTGAGGTAAGTGTATTATCTCTTCTCTCTTTGTATTTCTGTTTTCTTTACTTCTCTCTTTTTTTTGTTGATGAAGAGTGTATAGAGAGAAGAAGTGAGAGAGATCAATATGCGCAAGAGAGAGAGAGAGAGAGAGAGAGAGAGAGAGAGAGAGAGAGAGAGAGAGAGAGAGAGGTCACTGCCATCGCCAGTCCACCACAAAAATAGAGGAGACATCTGCAAAGAAGAATGAGGGAACCGGTAAAGGAGAAGAAGAAGAAGGAGAGAAGCGCAAAAGGATTCTTCTTCAAGCTTTGAGGTAAATGCATTATCTATTCTCTCTTTGTTTTTCTCTTTTCTTTACTTCTCTTTTTATTTTTGTTGATGAAGAGATGTATAGAGAGAAGAAGGGAGATAGATCAACAAAAGGGAGATTGAGAGAGAGGGAGAGAGAGAGAGAGAGAGGTTGCCACTACCACTACCATTGCCACCGCATCCACTAAAAGAGAGGGGACAACTACAAAGGATAAGGAGGGAACCCCCAACCTCTGTCTCTTCTCCATCTTGCCCTCCTCGAGCTTGCATGGCATGCACCAAGCAAGCATGCCCCCATTTCTCATTCAGGAGAAGGCCTCATGCCAAAGCCCGCCACCTGGAGCACAAGGTGGAGCCTCCTCTAGTGCAGCAACACAACGACCACTAGAGAAGAAGAGGAGATGGAAGCCGGGCACTATCGCCCTTTGGGAGAAGAGGACGTTGTTCGGGAAGTCATGCAAGGCTTGGAGCTGAAAGGGATGGAAAGATTTTGGGCATGAGTGCGAGATAGCCCACCAACAGGAAGGTAGACTGCTGCAGCTATGACAATAGAAAGAAGAGCCTACATGATGTACTACATGTACCTTCTGTTACCAAGAATCTATTGTCAATTGGATAGATGGCAGAACAAAATTTGCAAGAATCTATTGTTGATTGGATAGATGATTTCAATTGATACACATGGTTATACATTCAGAAGTACAAGGATGAGGTACTCGATGTCTTTAGGAATGGGTTTATAAAGAGAAATGCAAGTCAGATGGTTCATTGGAAAGGTATAAAGCCCGGCTCGTTGCAAAGGGATATGCACAGCAATACGGCCTAGATTATGAGGAGACTTTCAGCTCGGTTGCCAAGATGGAAATGGTGAGAATAGTCATTGCATTAGCGGCTTCTAAGGGCTGAAAATTATGAAAAATGGATGTAAAAAGTGCATTCCTGAATGGTGACTTGCTTGAAGAGGTATATATGGAGTAGTGTGAGGGTTATGTACACAACCTGAGGTGTATATGGATGCTAGCTAGCAACCATGTCTATCATGCTAGATCCAAACACATAGAGATTCATTACAATTTCATTAGAGAAATGGTACTTGTAGGACATATTGATCTACTTCATGTGAAGACAGAAGACCAGGTAGCCGATATCTTTACCAAATCACTTGGTAAAGAGAAATTCGTTCGTTTCAGGGATCTACTTGGAGTACAACAACTAATCTGAGCTCAAGAAATGGAGTTTGAGAAGGGGGAGGATAAGCTTGATTCTTTTGATCTTAAAACACCTCCATCCATTGAGATTGAGGGTGAAGACAAGAAAGAAGAGATGGAAGATGACTTAGACGTAAGTAAAAACAAAAAGGAAGAAGTAGAGCTTAGAGACACTACCATTCCCTATATAAGTGTTTCTGGCTCCAACACCATGGTATAACTCTTATAGATGTCCAAATGCTCCCCAAAAATACTTGAACAAGTTTGGAATAAGCTGGAGTGAGTAGAAGATCAATGGGATTTATTCATACCTCAAGGTCCTGACTATAATGAAAGCTTGAAGTGAAGCTCTTCTTCTTGGGCCTAACAAGTGATAAAAAAGCTCCTTGAGTAATATTTTTTTGAATTGATTATATCTAGCTTTTGCAATCACAAGATCTTCTTCTTCTCGAGCCTAAGCAAGTGATGAAAAAGCTCCCGAGCCATTAGATGCCCAAAAACCAGCGATAGAGAGCAAAGAAAGAGCGTATCAAGCTTGTGATATCAAATCATAGGGATGTATTGGGGTGGGAGATGGCCCCCTCTCTCCCTCTTCTTCAAAATGTTGTCGTGCAGGACCTCCATTTTTTTTTCCATGGAAAAAAAATTCTCCCATCCCCCCTCCCCCCTTCATGTGAGGTTTTTGGGGGTTGGAGGCCCCAAAGGTCACACCCCCCCACTACAAGATCAATTTACATTACCTCCACTTTGGCCCTCCACTTCGGGCACCCACAATCGACTATCCGGCCTCCAATTTGACTCGCCAAAATTTCTGCTCATCCGTCTTGAAGTTCCCCACTACTGGGCACTTCCCAGAGTCTCATAAGAAGGTCTAAAAACTTATAAAAATTCCCCAACCGTCGCTTGGTGGGTCTTTAAAGTACTCTTGGGGCTTGCCACTTAAAATCATATTGATTGCAGCTGCCACCTTCGACAAAGTCTATTTTTCCCTTGAAATTTGGATTTTTTGGCTATTTTTAAGCACTTCTCGGAGTAAAAAATCATTGCTCATATGAGTTACTTCTTTTCATGACCAAAAAATGTAAGATATGTCACTTTTTCTTCAGATTTTTAATAAAAAATTTCTCTACACATGGTGCACCTATTCTTCTTGAAGCTATGATGAATTACCTACCCTTATTTGTATGTAACTTAAGTCCAAAAAGACATTTCTAAAGTTCCCAAAAGCATACATTATGGCTAGGTAAAACTCTTCTTATGTAAAGTGTCCTAGTACAGACACCTAATATGAAGCATGAACCACATGAACTTGTCACAAGTAGCATAAACAAGACTACAGTTCCACTAGGAATGTAAGCTACTTGTTAAATCTATGTTGAATGACCAAACCTACTCAATTCCTCATGTAGATAACCCGAGAAGTTTCAGTAAGCATATAAGTGAACTCCTCCTAAAGGTGGACTCTTTCGTTGTCTCATCCATTCGACATGATACCATATGACAACATACATATATTTACACATGTAAAATCACCATTAAAGCAATAATTTTCTAGGCTTGGGAGAATATAAAATGGATTTGTTTGCAAGATTTGCTAATTGACAGCTCATCAAGATTGAATGAACAATCCAACCATAGAGTATGAGAGACTAGCATGTATACATAATTAAAATGTTTTACCACTACACCTTGCCACTCTCTTCATTTTCTTTGTAGGATATCAATCATTGTTTTATTTAGTGAATAAACCATAAGCCACAAGACACATCACGATACATCTACTACTGCTACTCTTAGAATTTGATTTTAACATTTAAGAAAAGATAAGCAATACTACATCACAAACCACATGTCAAGAGTGACAAGTAGAGAAAAAGTAATGGGAATCAATGATAATGTTTTAGATACCTACTTATTTATTCTACAATAAGAGGCTCAACTATTTAAATCTGACCTAATATCCTATTGGGTGGATGGCAGTGTAGATACACTTTCAAATGTATTACTTGAGCACCTGGTAGAGAAAACTTGATTTTCATTATTCCTTATTCAAATGAGGCGCTATTAGCTATACCAAGAAAATTGTATAGACTAAGACTCAGGTAAGTTACTCATGAATATATGTGTGCATCATGTGAGGTCAAAGTAAGGTATTTTTAAAAGACCATTTTTATACATTTTTTACATACAGAAGGGTGTAATATAAAGGGGTTATTCACATATTGAATAGAAAAGGGTTATGTTTTATTTAAGAAAAACTCACAGATAAGGATATTTATAAATAGACCTTGAACGCATATGATGTAGAGGATATACATATAGTAACTGCCTCGAGGGCTAAGACCATATATATTTTTGGGAAGTTACATATGTGGGCATGAGATTGAAGAGTTATTGTAAGAATGCACATGCTCAAATAGTTGGAGGCTATATCAATACTATGGTGCAAAAGGTCTTACAATCCCGACTTTGGTTATCCATACTATTCAAGGATGCAGCTCAATTTGTGAAGCATTGCAACAAATGGAAACTTACAAAAGTGCCCATCAAACAATATAAAATGGAGCATGTGCCAGCTCTTACCCATCAGCCCTTCATGAAATGGAGAATTGTCTTTATGGGACCCATTAGCACTATTGGACAATGTTAGGAGGCAAGATAAATCATTGTCGCAACCATCTATATGACCAAATGGGCTGAGGTATAAGCCATAAGGAGAAATGATGCAAGAACAATAGCCACTAACAAATTAAAATTGAATGGATTAGGACCCTATTATATCTATGAAATTTTCCAAACAAGAAATGTAGAACTCAAAACTCTTAATGATGTATGGGATTTTGACTGCTTATATGCTTACAACATCAAGAAATATTACCCCCTAGAAATCCTCGACACAAGAAGTTGTTAGCAAATTCCAAACTAGAGGTAATCCAAATAGAATGGTTAGACCTTTGTGGGAAGATCAAAACACACCTCCATAATAAAACTTTAAGGTACAAGTAGATGCAAAAAATAATTTATAGGATGAAGAAGAAATGGTTGTAGCATTAACCTATCTACACCTTTAACTTATTGCTTTAGAGGACATACTACTTATTAATGCTCTCATACTCAAAATTCAATACCTTACCATGTGAGTTTTGAAATCAAGTAAGTAAGTCCTCATTAGTACCATTTGATACAAATCTAAATCCATAAAGAGTCTTGCTTTATTCAATATTAAGCAGGTGTATATTGATGAGGACCATTGAAATAGAAAGCATTCTAGTACCTTTTTATGTTCTCCCAAATTCAGAGGATATGGGAGGAGAAATCCTGACTTGTGGCTATGGCTGCCAAGGTGGAGCAAATGGAGATGACTTGAGAGATAATCTCATTGATCTAACTTGAGGTTTAAGAGGGCCTGAGAGAGCAGAGAAGGGAGTCATGCCATGCCTGACTAGGCTGTAATACCATATTAGAAATCTTGTATCTAGAGCATGGAAGATGCTATGGCGGGTGGAAGATAAGGACCAAACGCATGATGACATAGACAAGTAGAGACAAATTGTTACACAAGTGAATTAGGTTCCAAGATGGTAGCTTAGACTCATAAACACAATCTTGTGTAGGACTCACAAAAGTCAAGACACTTAACTAAAAGTACAAAGCATCATGAAATTGTATTCATTCCATGTGAAAGTGATAGTCAAGTACAATGCTTTATAGAAGTTGTGTTGTTCCACTCTCCTCATTGCGCATATGGGATTCAGTATAGCTCTTCCTAGAGCACACATCATTTGTCTATTTCTGAACACAAGGTTCTTCCAGCTACCCTTAAGCTCATTGCATATCATCTTTTAGATCGCCATCTAAGCTTCACATCAGAAGTGTACGGATGGATAGAACCATATTTTTATTAGTTCACTTGAAATTAAAGCAATTTCTATTATTCTCATATTTGTTATGTATTCTCTACTCTTTGCTTAGATTCTATTAGTTGTGCCATGTAATTCCTATATGGTATCAAAGCCCAGGGAGCTTTGAGGAGTGAAGAGTATGTGAGAGGCAAGGGCTTCAACAACAAAGAGGAGAAAAGTCATATGCTACATTAGATAGCAATGTTGGTGCATCAAGTGGTGGTACTACTGTATAGACAATTCGTACATTGAGGATTTATCCAAAAACCTTCAACAAATGCAAGTTATCTGGCACAAACTACACATTATGAAAGTTTAAAATTATAAATTTCTTTGATTCTTATGAGCTTCTAGAGACGGTGAGGGGACTGACCCAAAACCACAACCCATCCTTGACCCATCAAATTCTAGTATTATGATTTTTCCAAATGCAGATCTTCTTTAAGCTTGGAAATGAAGGAACATAGATACATTGCGTGCCTTAGTTACAAGCTATTTTAACAATGTTTCGAGCTTGATTCAATGTATAACAAAGGCATTAGAGGCTTGGATTATACTCAGGAGTCAGTTTGAAATGCAAAATCAAACAAGGATTCAAAACTTGGATAATCAACTAGTAGTAGAGAAATTTTGTTGAAAGAGAGTCAACTGAAGCATTCATCAAATGGATAAAAAATTTGTGTGACTAGATGGTTGGCGTTGGGGTACAAAAGGCTATTGAGGAGCTAGCTTGAAGGTGTCTTCAAATTTATCCACCAAATTTTAATTGACTGTCCTAAACACTTAAGTGAGACCCTAAACTTTGATGTTTGAGGAACTTTATGCACTACTAATGGAGAAGGAGTTGTGTCTTCAAGTCCAAGAAGGTAGCAATAGTGGAGATGCTGCATTCTCCACCAATGCAAGAGGTCAAGGTGGTTCCTCTATCAATTGTGACAAGAAGAGAAAGGGTGGCAAGAAAATTTTGAGGGATATTACTTCTACTACAAGAAGAAAGGACATGCAATTACACATTGTCATAAAGATAGATGAGAAGAATGGCATCATAAAGGGAAGGAGATAACCAATATAGCTAAAGTAGTAGAGTTGGATTTAGTCATAGTGACAATTGAGAAAGTGTGTTCATCAATGCAAGAAATATCTACTACTGACTCATTGGGATTAGATAGTGTTACCTCCCATGGCCAACAAGAAAGGTCTATATAGTTCTATGAAGCCTTTACACGAATCCATCATTGCGATGGTTGGGAATGATGAAAAATGCCCTATTGAGGGTGTAGATACTATTTTGTTTGTTGTTGCAAATGGTGAATTAAAAAAACTTTCAAATGTGTTGTATATTCTAGAGCTTAAGAGAAATTTGCCATCAATTACTTCTAAAACTAAGCCTGGTCATGAGATGAGGTTCACTAAGACTTGTACATAAATTATTGATCGGGGTGGCAAAGTTGTCAACTTATATAAGCTAAGTGCTCTCATAGCCACCATCGGTATGGGCACAAGTAAACTTTGATATGATAGAATAAAAAAATGGTCATAACTTCTTATGGGTAGCTTTGATTGAGCTATATAACATAATATCAGTCCATATAGGTAATACTTGAGTATCATTAATGTAGGGTAAAAACTATTCTAAAATAGTGTGCTATTTGCAAGTTGTCTGTAGTGCAGGCTGGGGAAAATTTAGCTAATCCTTAGTCAAAATTGCATAAGGGACATCCATTCTGTAAGATCAAATGGATAATCTATATAATAAGAATCAAGAGCATAAGGGTCATCCATACAAGCATGGGTCACCATACTACCACTAGGGTCAAAAGGATAATTGTGATCCAATGCATCTGCTATATCATAGAACTAATTCATGGTGTCATCTTCAAGCACTAATAGTAGCAGAAGATCCTCGATAACCCAAATGGTAGCATGCATTGACTTGTCCATAAATGCATTGGAAACCACTGTGCCAAGCAGAACTGGAGTAGATGAGGCTGCAATCACTACAGCATTCTGATACTAGGAGGCATATTCCACGGTGGATTCCATGAGGTTTTGTAGTGAATTCTGTAAAACTATATTTATTTTTGGGGCTCGTACACAAGGTGGATTCCTTGTGAGAGAAGTTGACGGGGATGCCTATCCTTTTTGGGTATTGTGTTAATTTAATGTGCACGTGGGTGACTCCACAATGGGTGATTCTACAAAATACATATTTAAATTAATGGACCCTTATGAGTTTATAGTGCACTCAAATTAAATTAAGGTTAGGAAAGAGTTCCAGCCTATTTATTCATTTTGTAGTTGAAGACTGCTAGGTATTCACTTTTTTCGATTTAATTTTATTATTTTCTAACAATTGTGAATGCTTCAGTTGATGTGTAGAGCATGCAGCAGTGGTGTTGGGAAGCACTGGGCGATAGCGTGTATTCAAATTACCTAGAAGAAATTATTATTTTGGATGGGCACACATCTTATCATTAAAGGCGTAGCACTAATATTTATTTAAGCGCACTTATTTATTGAAGCACTTGATAAATATTTATTTTTTTGTATGCGCATGGACACACGGTTTAAATATTTCATTATGGAACATTGTATTTGGGCACAGCTCGAATTTTGGACCACCCAACTGCTTTATTCTTTATTTGGACTAAAGCAAATACAAAAGCTAAAGCATGCTTATTGTAAAATTGGGCTATTTTTTAGCTTTGAGAGAAATAAATTTGTAAATACATGCCTTGTGAAGCGCTCATACAAGGCATGGGGAGAGATTGTACCCAATTTGTCTCTTTTCTTCATGTCATGCAAGTCTACCTTCTTGTTTTTCGAGCTTAAGTAGAGTTTTTTGTTCTTGGGGACCTTCTGGCACTCGCTACATACTCATCCAGCATCCAATTTGCACACTGGTAGTATTAGAGTAAAGCTGAGATCAAGGGCTTCCAATCGCTTGCCGTCTCACACGAAGGCAAAGCTCCTAGAATGAGTGGGCTCTATAGTCAGAACCATCAATATCAGCGTGTTCCTGGCAGTGAAGAACCCCTTGCTATGCTGTTGGATCACGAAGGACCACTCTTTGTCTACGAAGGACCACCCGGGAAGTTTCTTTATCAAGATGTTTTTTTAAAATGAGAAAATAGAAAAAAAGATTATTTAATTGAAGATTATGAAACTTAATAAGCTTTTAAAGAAAGCTTAAGTCCCAAAGTTCAGTCATCCGCATGGCGGCAACATGTTCTCACTGGCAACGATCGCACGGTGGCAACATGTTCTCACTAGCAACGATCCCGGCCACTACATGCCGCCATCCTGATCAATTGGTTAAAAATTATTAAGCTTTTCTAAAGATTAAGCTTATTAATCTTTCTAAAAGCTTAAATATTTCAATCTTTAATTTCCTGCCTAGTAGATATTCACACTAAGCTCTTTCGTGAATCAACCCGGAACACGCTTTGTAACTTTAGCAAGCCCCTGTTCATGCCTACACTCTAACAAAGATAGTTTCCAGTAAGTAAACTAAGACACACAGTCCATTTTCCTCTTGGAAGAAGGATTTCATCAATTTCGATACTGGAAAAGAGAAGAAAGATCGCAAAAAGCCATTTAAAAAAAGAAGAAGCAATCCTTGTAAACCCAACTTTGAGCTACACTAATCACACTAATAAGATTTCGAGTGTGTGAGGTTGTTTGAAATTTTGCAGGATGTCCGATCAAAATATGGAAGATTTGATGGCCGAAGGTGATTTATTGGAACCAACGATGGAGCAAAAACTATACCTAGTTATGATGCAACTTCAAGAGGAACGAAGAGTATGTCAAACTTTGCAAGCTCAATTAGCTACTCTTCAACGAACAAGATGGAAACCCAAAGAGGTTATACAACGAACGATCGATGCGACACTTGAAGCACAATCTATCAGGAAAGAAGCCAAGATAAGTAAAAGAAATTTCAAATTCCATACTTTCAATGGGGTACATGAGGAAAATATATTCTCAATTTAATCAGTCAGTTTGATGATTATTTCCATGAAGAACAGTATGCAAGAAAAGACAAACTCAAGTGTATCACTAACCATTTAGTGGATAGAGCATCGCTATGGTGGACTATTGTCCGTAAAAGTATTGATTGTCCTACTCTTGGGAGGCTTTTCAAAAGAAATTTTTGCACAATTTTCTTCCACCTCAATTCCACGAAAAAGCAATCAAACAATGGGATCTTCTGCAACAAAGAGATCGTGAGCCTCTTTCATAATATACCGATTTTTTTTGGAACACCTTATTGCAACTTCGAATGCTCGAAGATGTACTTGAGGCGATCCACAAGCACAAGTTTATGTCTAGTTTGCTTGGTCACTTCTATGTAGATGTGAACAGTTCAAGCCAACAACTCTCAAGGACGTGATTTCTTTGGCCCATGATGCTGAAGACAAAATTCGTGGACAAGAGAAGCAACCACAACAATTTCCAACTAATGGTAACTTTAGTACAAAGCAATTTAATTCTAACTTTCGAAGATTCAATCAAAATCACTTTGTTCCATCTTCTTTCCATAAATCCTGGACATGACCCCTTGCTTTACCATCAAACACAAATCCAAATTCTAAGCCATCTTTTCAGAAAAATCCCAACATACCTAAACTCCTAGCTATTACCAATAATGTTTCCAAAGCAAAGCCTATAGTTTGCTACAAATGCCACCAACTTGGACACCTAGCAGTGAATTGTCAATCCAAAAAGCCGACTATTCACATCAACTACTTGGGAGCAACTGAAGATGAAGACCATGAAGAAATGCCAGATTTTACATAAGACAATGATGATCACTACAAGGATTTGAGCTAGTAGCCATGCCAATCAGCGATGGCGGGTAGCGGCGTCATTATTGGTGTCGCTATTGGCGTCGCTAATAGCATCGCTATTTGTGTCGCATTTGCGACGCAAATAGCGACGCTCCACGGGAAAAAAAAGTGGGCAGAAATCGAGCGCGGTTTAGAAGAGGAAATGTGAGAGAAAGAGAGAAAGAGAGGGAGAGGGAGATAAAGAGAAAGAGAGGGAGAGGGAGAGGGAGGGGGAGGAAATGAGAGAGGGAGAGAAAGAGAAAGAGAAAGAGAGGGAGAGGGAGAGGGAGAGGGAGAGGGAGGGAGAGTGCATTCTCTCTCTCCCTCTTCCTTTTTCTTGTTTAATGTTTAAATCACTTTATTTTTTGCTTGTTTAGGAGAGGAAATGAGAGAGAAAGAGAGAAAGAGAGAAAGAGAGGGAGAGGGAGAAGGAGGGGAAGGAAATGAGAGAGGGGGAGAAAGAGAAAGAGAAAGAGAGGGAGAGGGAGAGGGAGAGGGAGAGGGAGAGGGAGAGGGAGAGGGAGGGAGAGTGCATTCCCTCTCTCCCTCTCCATTTTGCTTGTTTAATGTTTGAATCACTTTTTTTTTTGCTTGTTTAGGAGAGGAAATGACAGAGAAAGAGAGAAAGAGAGGGAGAGGGAGAGAGAGGGAGAGAAAGAGACGGAGAGGGAGGGGAAGGAAATGAGAGAGGGAGAGAAAGAGAAAGAGAGCGAGAGGGAGAGGGAGAGGGAGGGAGAGTGCATTCTCTCTCTCCCTCTCCCTTTTGCTTATTAAAGGTTTAAATCACTTTCTTTTTTGCTTGTTTAGGAGAGGAAATGAGAGAGAATGAGAGAAAGAGAGGGAGAGGGAGAGGGAGGGAGAGAGAGAGAGAGAGAAAGAGAGGGAGAGGGAGAGGGAGAGGGAGAGGGAGGAAATGAGAGAGGGAGAGAAAGAGAAAGAGAAAGAGAGGGAGAGGGAGAGGGAGGGAGAGTGCATTCTCTCTCTCCCTCTCCCTTTTTCATTTGGAGAGTGTTAAGATATATTGTGAGAGGGAGAGGAAATGCGAGAGAAAGAGAAAGAGAGGGAGGGAGAGGGAGAGAAAGAGAAAGATAACATATATTGGAATGATAGCATATCCATGATTATGGTAATGGTATCCACTTTACTTTTTTTATGGGTACCATTACATCGACTCCTTAAGAGGGCTAAAAATTAGTCATACACTTTATAAAGTCTAATTAGGAGATTTAAGATGCACGATAATAGACTTATCGATAATGGTATGCAATGTGCTTTGCCATGGGCCACGTACATTGGTGACTCTTTAAGATGGCTTAAAATTGGTCATGTCCTTCATAATGTCCAAGTAGGGGATCTAATTGTGATATGCATAATTCATTGTTTTTGTATTAACTTTATAGGTATAACAAATTAGAAATCATGCCAACTAGTCAACGGAAGGACTAAAAGAAAATGATACCCTAGCTAATGGTCATTACGGTACTTCATCAAAATGAACCCAAAAGTATTTTTATAGAAGAACAATCCCTTAAATTGAGTATAGGATATTTTCTCTAGGTCTTATGACTATGAGTAGAATCGATTGAAATAAATTTTATTACTATAGTTGATAAATTTCATAGATGGCATTAATTTTAATACGTGATCCTAGGACAAAAAAACCACATTTCTAAGATGCTTTTTGTTCAGACTGATTTATTATTAGACTAAGAGATCCTCAATGATACTCATAAATGGATTACTTATACTCAAAGCCCTCTAGTGCAGTTTTTTACAATAACGAATAATTATCTACCAGGACAAACAAATCCTTGAGCATGATACATGGCCGAGATATAACATCAATAAATCTCTCAACTACTATGTACAATGCAAGATTTATGGTCAACTTGCAACTTGACATACATCTCCATAAAGCTATCCATTTAAGCCTCGTTTGCTGTAATGTAGATAAGATGGAAAACGAAGAAGGTCTTATTGTTCAAGATCGCGAGACGTATCTTAATCAGCGTGTCCCATGTCCTTGCTCTCAATGCAAGTTGGCAATTAGACAAAAATGCCGATTGTCTATAGAAAACGTACGACGATTTGGCGAGTTTCAATCTGAGATCATTGATCAAACGATTGCGGATTTTCAGCAAACGGTAATTTGAAGTTAATATTAATCATGCATCGTACTCGCAAGCTAATTGAAAACCATACACAATAAGATTGGGTCTTGTTGGCAAATTTTCTATCCAGGGGGTGATGTCTCGACCCAAGGGGAAGTGCACCACCCTTTGCGGCCAATTAGAAGAGTTCGTAGACGTGCGATGGATGGATTGCAGGAGCCAATCCACCACTCGCAAGGCCCACCTATACCGTCAATGCCAGAGGAGACAGACAACCTTCCCGACCTACCTACAATCTTGGAGCCTGAGATGGAGGCAATGATCGATGCATTGATTCCCATGGATGTCGAGACATCTGACCCGCTTAGAGAGGAAGCATCCATACCATTATATGATGGGTACCGAGTATCTCGATTGAAGACATTGCTTGTACTCTTAAGTGTGAAAGCAAAATACGGGTGGAGCAATACGAGTGTGACCGAGTAATTCAGGTACCTTGCACATAGGCTTCATTGATTTTTTTTTGACACTATTATTACAAGGTGTTTTATGATTTTTTTTGGGTTATTGAAATATCATATATTACCACCTGCAAATAACATGCCTGAGTCTCGTGATGATGCACGGCATGTTTTACGGAAGCTTGGCATGGACTACAATAACATCCAGGCATGTATCAACGTCTGCATACTATTCCGAGATGAATACGAGACTATGGAGACATGTCCAAAGTGTGGTGCTCATAGGTATCGACAGGACTTGCAAGGGCAAACCATGCCTCAAAAAGTTCTCAGACACTTTCCGCTCATCCCCCGCATAAACCACATGTTTTGCACGTCTGACATGGCAAGCTTGACAACGTGGCATGTGCAGAATAGGTCCATGGATGGAGTTCAACGAATATCAGCAAATTCGCGCGCATGAAGCCACATTGACTCTACCTTCCCAGGCTTTGCGTAAGAGCCAAGGAATCTTCGGCTTGGTCTCGCAATGAATGGTGTGAACCCATTCGGTCTACGCTCAACTTCTTACAGTGTGTGGCCTATAGTGCTTGTCAACTACAACATCCCTCCATGGCTTTCTACGAAGAAAGGATATCTCATCCTTAGCTTGCTCGTCCCAGGCCGTTACAAAGTAAAAAATATGGACGTGTATCTTCGTCCATTAGTCGATGAGCTTAAGATTTTGTGGGAGGAGGGGATCAATGTGCAAGATATGAGCAGGCGCGATGGTCGGCGGTCAGCCAACATTCGAGCCATTCTCATGTGGATGATGCATGACTTTCTAGGATTGGGAGAGTGCTCAGGTGAGCAGACCTCCGTTCTCGCTGGTAATATCTATATTTTATCTCATTCAATCAAGTATTCACTAGGTCGTGGCTCGCCTTACATGTCTGGTTACCTCAGGTTATCATGCATGTCCATTGTGTGGGCCACAGTTAGACTCTTGAAGGTCACGAACCATGAAGAAGATGGTATATCAAGGACATGCCGCTTTTTTGCCGGAGGATCATGAACTCAGGGAAGGTTTTCTTGGACGACCTCCAACACGTATGAACGCCGCAAGCTGGTACGAGCTGAAAATGGTAGACCCGGAATCACATCCAAACGGAATGCGACGGTTCTCTGTTTTCTATGAGTTGCCATATTGGACCCACTTACAGATCAACCACTTGTTGGATCCCATGCATATTTTCAAGTATGTGGGCAGCTTGTTATGGGACCACATCACAGGAAAGAGAGACGCTATAGGGTCACGAATGGATTTAAAGGAGGTAGGTAAGATGGAGGTGCTTTGGTCGCTGTCGAGTGCTGAAGGGGGAGTGCAGCTTCCTCGCGCTCCTTGGGTTTTGTCCACCAAAGAAGAGCGCATTGTGAAGCAAGTAATCAAGTCTATCCGCACTCCGACAGGTATGATGTGTTCTCTCACGTCCGCATTTTCTAAAGATGACCAATTGTCGGGGCTAGAATCCCATGATTGGCATAAGATATGTCACGTTTGTGAACATAATGGATTGTAATTAGCGTGGGCATTTTGCAATTTGAAAAGTGGCCATTATTCATAATGCTTTCTCACTTGTGGCAGTTTGTCCTACCAATCGCGATCGCAAGATGCCTTACTCCAGAAATTCGCGGGGCCATTTACAAGTTGTCGATTTTGGTGCAATGGATCTCACAGAAAGAGATTAAGACGTCCTCTATTGAATCCGCGAGGCGGGGAGCAGTGGAGACGGTCTGTCTCTTTGAGAAATACCTACCCACTAGCATGCTCACGATACAAATCCACCTTCTTCTGCATCTTGTGGACGAAGTGGAGATTGCTGGACCTATCCATACGCGATGGATGTTCTTCCTGGAGCGCTTTATGAAAACCCTGAAAGGCTTTGTGTGACAATGAGCTTGGCCAGAAGGTACATGGCTAAAGGTTGGTTGGTGTCAGAGGCGTTAGTGCATATCTCACAATGGCTACCAATGGTGGAACCAGACAATGAAATGCTATGGACGCTGAAGGATGATGATAGACTGACTAGAGATGTGGTGGTTGGAAATGGGGTAGAAAAAAGAATGGATGCCTCAATGGAAGAGAAGGTGAATCGCTTTTGTATGTTACACCATGCCTCCATGGAGACGTGGCTCGCCAAGTACCAGATTGCAAGGCAAGATCGAGAGGAAGCACGAGCTGAATTCCGACGCAGTACACGTCATCAACCGATTCGATATCCCAAAGGCATGGAGAATATGCCACGGTTTATGTCAACACGATGGTTGCATGGAGCCTTGACTGCAGCATCCAGCGAAGGGACAGAGGTCTCAATGGAGGAGTGGGAATTCTCGAGGGGATGTAGTCCAAAGGTGATGAGGGGTTTAGAATATGTCGTATCTAAATTTTATATGCGACATCTAATTTGAGTGTTTCAATGTACAATACAAAATATATAGTGCAGCGTGGTCGCGCGGACGACATTTTTGTGTGGAGCGTATTGACAAAATGCGCTCCACAATGGACTGTGGTGTCATGGCAAGGTTTGAGCAAGAGAGCCGACGACGAGCAACGGATCCTAACATGGTTGTGGATGAGATGGAGTATTTTGGAAACTTGCAAAGTATTATTACGGTGGATTACGGTAGCTTCTCCATGATACTATTCGATGTGCAGTGGTTCAAAGTGGTACTTGGAGGAGCTGGAGCAACAGTTCGACGAGGTCCATCTGGATTTCTCGAAAAAGATTCTGAAAAAAAATGGACAGATTTGCGCGACACCTTTGTGTTGCCGGCCCATTGTGAATAGGTGCATAGAGTCATTTGCTTACTAATTGTAATACGACATGGTTTATGTCACAATGGTTTGAACTCGCTTTGTACGTGTTTGTGAGCAGGTAATCTTCTATCCAAACCCCCGACAACCTCGATGGTGGTATGTTATACCTTCAACTCCTCGAAGTGCGAGAGTATATGATCAAAGCAATGTTCCGGGCATAGATGAAGATAATATGCAAATAGAGGGGTCGATATTACAAGGGGTGGAGGCCGCCGCAAGCTTAGAGCCCGCATCGGCTAACAATGATGGAAATACAGGAGTCCAAGAATTTTTTGAGAATGAGGCAGACTCATTCTTTTGTGGTGACATGTTTATCGACCTTCCAGTGTATGCACAGTTGTGTCAGGAGATTAACATGGGACCATAGGATACTTCATTCTTGGAGAATTGTATTACTCAATTCGTTGTTTAGATCTCTTATAAAGATACATAAGATATGAAATTTAAGAGGGATTTTTAAAAATGATTTATATTACTATGCTTTGTATAGTTTAAATTGATTATTCTAACATCATTTTTTATCTGTGCAGGTGACATTTTCAAGATGAGTCGAGGGATGAGCGATGAGGAGTTTTAGGACATGATGTCATGCATGTCTCCAGACTAGCTCGCGAGATTCAGAGAGATGGCAGACCAAGAGCTGTCTCGTTCTTCGTCAGGGCACTCTGCTAGATCTGCTTCAGTGTGATCAAATGCTTCAGCTTCGAGCAGATGATCTTGACACTCACGACTTGGGCCAGAGGGAGGGACTACATCGGGATTAGGGGGATGCTGCTGTGGAGACACGGATGTGATATCTCCGTCTCATCGTTCAGCTGGAGCTGCGTCACCTCTAGGATTTGTCACACCTGTGGGGACGTCTACTCCAGTTACTCCGGCTTTTGTGCAGCCATCACTAGGTGGCACCCCTTTTTGTGGCACCTCTTTTGGTGGCATCCCTTTGAGTGCCACTCCGAGAGAGGTTACCCCCGTCGGTACACCGGATGTAGAGGGGTCTCCTGGATATACCCACGAGCATGGACGGAGATGGGAGAGGACCCATCTTAGGCAGACTCCTAGGGGTTATGGATATCTGATTGATAGTAGGTCAGGAGCCATCATCATGAATAATGAGGGGAGGAGGGTGATGGCTCGCATGAGAGAGTTGTGCCAACAAGTTTTTCAGCACAACGTCCTGGATCATTGGAAGAACATACCAGAGGGGAGCAAGGACTACATAGTAGCATCCTTGCACGAGGAGTTTCCGGTGCCAGCCGCAGTAGATAGATTCTCTACGGGCTGGATGATGGATTGCATGCGTGCATACATGTCACATAGACGATCTGACACATGCAAGGCAATCAAGACTGGGGCTGCAAAGCTCGAATGGTTAGATGTAGATGACTGGCGCTGATGACTGAGGGAGGAGGCTACAGATTCGATAGGACGTTGGAGTCAGCAGAGCGGGAGGCGACGAGGGCACGACTCGAGGCCGGAGTGGTCCATCATCTTGGGAGTGGCAGCCACAGGACATATTTTGAGGACTTTGTAAGTTTCTCTTTTATTTTGCTTGTTTGTTTTTTTGAAATATTCTTTGTACTAAAAATCATGTTTCTAACAGTTAGCATTTTGTTTTCTTTGCAGCACTCCATTACAAATTGCGATCCGCAAGGCCTTGAGACTCGATATGCAGAGAGGCACAGTCTCAATGTATTGATTGACCGATTGTATAGACGCAGCGGCCCTGTAAGTCACTCATCTTTCTTGTTCGTAGTTACCATGAGATATTTGAATGCATTATTGTATGGTGGATTGATGTGTTGTTTTTTTTTTCTGTAGAATCCGTTCGATGCCCCTTTGCGGCGGGACGAGCTTACAGGGGACGAGGATTTGTAGCTCGCCCTTGGATCCTTGGAGCTCACACACCTTTATTTTTTAGTCGCCTGATCAATGTAGACATTTTCTATGTATTAGTGATATCCTATCATGATTGTACCAATCGCATTTTATGCGATCATGTATTTATTTCATGTATCGGTTTTATGATTTCAGTATACATTCTTTTTGTTTGCAAGCGCTTTGTATACAGTAGTGCAGAAACTATTTTGTATGGCAAATTTTTTTTTTCCCTGTTACCGTCGCTATTTGCGTCGCAAATTTACTGCTCGCCTCGCTATTGGCGTCACTATGTGCGTCGCAAATTTACTGGTTGCATCGCTATATGCGTCGCATATAGCGACGCCAATAGCGACGTTTCTATGGCGTTGTCAGTAACGACGATTTTTACGACGACGGGGACAAATTTTGGTGTTTGTATTTTCGTCGCTTTAAATGTCGGTATAAGGTCTATATCTTGTAGTGGATGTCGAGATACTTTATCAGGTATGCCAAATCCTCAATCATTATTAACGATGAAATCTCTTGTGCATTGCAAAGAAAATATTGTTTTGCATAATGATGGGAGCACACATGATTTTATTTCTACAAAATTGGTAAAATAATTGAATTTACATACTGTTTCAACTCATTATTTCATCAAGGCTACATTCTTAGGTACTAGATACAATGGTATACCAGAAGTTTATGACTTAGAAATGAAAATTAGTAATTATCTTGAGCACAAAAATTTCTTGGTTGTGCCTTTGTAATCTAGTGACAATATTTTAGGAATGCCTTGGCATCATAAATATAATCTTGATATAGATTATTCCACGCATTCAATGAAGATTCATTCTAATGGGAAACAAATCATATTACATGGTACACATACCTTAGATAATTTTCCATTGCTTACTCACACACAAGCTAAACGTGCATTAAGAAAAAGTAGCAAATCATACTTAGTATAGGTGAATTAAAATGAAACTAAGGAAAATCAGATGCACCCTAGCCACACAGAATTTCTTTCACAATTTAAAGATTGTTTTGCTCTGCTGACTTACCACCTGGCTTACATCCTACACATCTTGAAGATCATAAAATAGACTTAATTCTAGGTTCTCAACCACCATGTAAAGCACCTTATCGATAAAATCAATTTGAACAGAAAGAAATTCAAACCAAATTTGAAGAATTGTTAACACGAGGACTCATTAGGCCCACTAGTTCTCCTTTTATTGCCCTTGTCCTATGAGTTAAAAAGAAAAATAACACCTATAGGATATGCATTGATTATCGTGCCCTAAATAAGATTATTGTCAAGAATAGATATTCGATCCCTCGGGTAGACGACCTCATGGATAAACTACAAGGGGCCACAATATTTAGCAAGATAGATCTTAAATCTGGATATCATCAAGTACGAGTGGATACACCTGATATTTTCAAAATTGCATTTCGAAATCAATTTGTTCATTATGAATTCTTTGTTATGTCTTTTGGTTTAACTAATGCACGAGCCACACTCAATCATATGATGATTCACATATTTTTGAAGCATCAGCATTGTGTAATTATTTTCTTTGATGACATATTGGTTTTCAGTAAGGATGAGCACGAGCATTATGAACATTTATCTTTAGTTTTCAAATTATTGAAAGAGAATCAATTATATGCTAACCCTGAAAAGAAAGAATTTTTCCAAACCCACATTGAATACTGATGACATATTGTTTCTGCTGATGGTATTAAAGTTGATCCTAAAAAGATAGAAGCAATTTTGAATTGGCCGATACCTAAAAATATACATGAATTCTTAGGTCGCTAGCTTTTATAGAAAATTTGTGAGAAATTTTTCATTACTTGCATTGCCTTTGACAAAATTATAAAGAAAGGTATAGTGTATCATTTTTTTGATAATCAGCAAAAGTCTTTTGATTTACTAAAACATGCATTAACACATGCCCCTGTTTTGCAATCACCTGACTTTAACAGACAATTCTTTCTAGTAGTCACTAATGCTAGTGGATCTGGAATAAGAGCTTTAATTATGCAAGATCCACATCCTATAGCCTACTCTAGCTGCAAACTTAAACCATTTGAACTCAAATATTCTACCTATGATAAGGAATTGCTCGGTGTACTACAAGCTTTACGTCAATGAAAACATTATTTAATGGGATCTGAATTCATGATTAAACCTGACCAACAAAGTATCAAATATCTCCTTAGTTAGCCACAAATCTTTGACCGTCATATTAAATGGGTCACTTTTATTTAAAATTTTCATCCACTTATCTAATATCAACTCGAAAAAGAGAATGTTGTTGCCAATGCCTTAAGTAGAAGACAAAGTATTCATAACATCTCTATTATATCTTTTGATTCCCTTGTCCCTATGAATGATACCTATGATCAAGACCCCAGTTTTCAAGCTGAGTGAAATAAATTAGTTGCAAATAACTAGATTCCAATAGATTCATTGTCTTATATTGATGGATTTATGCTTTATGAGAAAAGGTTGTGTGCAAATGTTCCATTTAGATCATTTGTGTTGTAGGAAATTCATTGACCCCCATATCAAGGCCATAGAGGAATTATTTCTGCTTTGCATCTATTGATTGAAGATTTTTATTAGCCACAGATGGAATCTAATGTTTCCAACTTTGTATTTAAGTGTTTAATTTGTCAAAGAATTAATCGGCACCATGGTAAGAAATTGTCAAGATTGTGGGAGAGAAGGAAGGAGTCTCACTTGTAGGTTTCTTGCTTGCACAATGGGGGAAGACACACACGGGTGGAGGGTGAAAACAGTTTTCCTCTTCTTAGTTGTGTAAGCCAAAAGAACTCTAGTACAAAGAAATAGAAGAACCCTATATATGGGTCTCAAACCAAACTCAACTAACTAAGGTGGCATACTAACTGAGCCACGAACTAGAGTAGATAAGGATAGCTATCATGTAGCTATTATTCATGGGCGGTGTACCAACCGCGTCTGCAACTGACAAGTCGGTGACATAAATACACAACGGTCACCCTGGCGTATCACGAGTGGAGCTCGATATCTCAACACTCCCCCTCGAGCTCAATCCCAATTCCTGCACACCAAGCAGGTCTCTGAACTTGCGCAGCTTCTCTGCGCCCAATGCCTTCGTGAATATGTCAGCTACCTGATCCTCTGTGCTGACATAAACTAGATCAATAAGACCTAGTAAAACCCTCTCTCGCACATAGTGATAATGCACCTCAATGTGCTTTGTTCTAGTATGATAGACTGGGTTATTTGCCAAGTGTATACTACTCATGTTGTCACAATAAATGACAACTGGTCCATCTGTAGACTGATGCACATCATAAAGTAGCTTATGCAACCAAGCTACCTCACATGCAGCCATTGCTGCACCCCTGTACTCAGCCTCTGTGCTCGACAAGGCAACTGTAGGCTGTTTCTTGCTGCTCCAAGTGACTGCAGCACTCCCAAAAGAGAACACATATCCACTGGTAGATCGTCTATCAGAAATACTACCAACCCAATCAGCATCAGTGTATCCATGCAACTGTATCTGAACCCCAGTCTCATAAAATAGTCCATACTGCAATGTGGACTTCACATACCTGAGTATGCGTCTAGCCGCATCCAAACGTGGTTTCCTTGGAGCCTGCATAAACTGACTTACCAATCCAACAGCATAGCTCAAATCTGGCCTGGTAATAGTCATATAAATCAAACTTCCTACTATGCGTCTGTACATAGTAGGGTCTTCTAGAAGCTCACCTGTACCTGTGCTCAGCTTCACATTCTGCTCCAAAGGAACTGAAATAGGCTTACAGCCTGTCATCCCATATTTGGACAGCATGTCCAATCCATACTGCCTCTGCAAGAGCTGTATCCCACTTGGTGATCTAATCACCTCAATGCCCAAGAAACAACGCAGCTCTCCCAAATCCTTCATCTCAAACTTCTGCTTCAATAGCATTTTCACATGAAGGATATCTTCATCACTGTCACCTGTCATAATCAAATCATCAACATAAATGACAAGTAGCATAATACCTTTCTCTGTTTTTCTCACATAAAGTGAGAAATCTGCCTTGGAAATCTGAAAGCCAATAGTGACAAGATACTGTCCTATCTTGTCAGACCATGCTCTAGGTGCTTGCTTCAAGCCATACAAGGCTTTCTTCAACCTGCAAACAAACTCAGGATGAACAGCATGCACATAACCTGGTGGCTGCTCCATATAGACCTCTTCTTGCAAATCACCATGCAAGAAGGCATTCTTTACATCCATCTGATGTAAAGACCATCCCTTTGATGCAGCCATAGTAATGACTGCTCTTACGGTTGCCATCCTTGCAACCGGACTGAATGTTTCTTCATAGTCAATGCCATATGTTTGTGCATACCCCTTGACTACTAATCTTGCCTTGTATCTATTCACAGAACCATCTGCATTGTGCTTCACCTTATAAACCCACTTACAGCCAATTGCATTTTTACCTTTAGGCAAAGGTACCAATTCCCATGTAGCATTTGCTTCCAAGGCATCCATTTCTTCATCCATGGCTTTCTCCCATTTTTCTTTTCCCATGGCTTCCTCAAAAGAAGTGGGTTCTGGTTCCTGTATCACTTTAACCATATATGCATAGTGAATGGATGTAAATCCATCATATTTCAGCCTATCCACATGATACCTAGCTCTCGTAGACCTGCGCAAAGTAGGTTCACTCCCAGGTGCTCTCAAAACATCCCTGGTCTTCCTTACTCCAGGTGTAACAATAGAAAGAATACCCAAATCATCATCAATGCTCTATTCTGAGCCACTGGATTCACCATCCACATAAGAGTGACCTGCATTCACATCAAACATGGGCTGATCAACCTTCTCTTTTCCTTTTCGTGATACCTGCATACCACTATCTGCATTACTTTGAGAAGATTCTCTTGATCTCAATCTGCCTGTCCATGGCGTAGAATGTGAACCACTACTAGAGGATGCTCCAGATCCACTAATATTTTGTGACTGCTGCTGTGAATTTTGTGCAGCATTACCATTTTGTGCATCTACATCATCAATCACATTTACTGGTTTATACCAGCTACTCATCTCATCAAAAACAACATCTCTGCTCACTGTAAACTTACGAGTAGAAGGGTTATAGCATCTATAGCCTTTTTGCTGCAGAGAGTAATCAATAAAGATGCACTTCTCAGCTTTTGGATCCAACTTGGATCTCAACTCATCTGGCACATGTACATAGGCAATGCAACCAAAAATTTTCAAATGAGAAATATCTGGTTTCCTACCAGTATACCTCTCCTCTGGAGTCATTCCATGTATTGCTGCAGTGGGAGTCCTGTTCATTATGTAGACTGCTGTAGCAATTGCTTCAGCCCAATAAAAATCTGGCAAGTCTTTTTCATTGAGCATGGCACGAGATACCTCTCCAATATGCCTGTTTTTTCTTTCTGCAATTCCATTTTATTGTGGGGTATGACTGCATGAATATTGCTACTTTATGCCATGCTCCTGCAGGAACCTTGCAAACTCATTTGAGAGGTACTCTCCCCCTCCATCTGACCTTAGGCATTTTATCTACAAGCCTGTTTCTTTTTCAACCATAGCTTTAAGAGTTTTGAAATGCCCAAAAACTTCACTTTTCTTTTTCATAAAATACACCCAAACTTTTCTACTATAGTCATCAATAAAACTGACAAAATAATGACAGCCTCCAAGAGATGTAGCTTTAGTTGTCCACACATCAGAGTGGATTAATTCCAATGGCTTCTTACTCTCTTGAACATGTCTAGGAAATGGTTTCCTTCCCTGTTTTCCAAACTGACAGGCTTCACATACCTTATGCATTTCTGCAACCTTGAATTTCGGCAAACCTGCAACAATATTTTGGGCCTACATTGATTTAAGTCGTTGTACATTAACATGACCAATGCGTTTATGCCAGATATCAATATCTGCAACTACACCGGTCCCATGTGCAAACATTGCTGCACTCAATTCGGACATGTCTGCATCCAATGTAAACATTCTGCCCTTCTTCTTTCCTTTTGCTATCAAGCGACCTTTATTTTTCATATCCTCAACAAAGCATCCATGAGGATTAAATCTGACCTGCAAGCCCTGCTCAACCATTTGACCAACAGAAACCAGATTCTTGGTGATATTCGGGACATGAAATACATCGGACAGGTATTTCTTTTTCCCATCCTGCATAGACAAAGGAATTTTTCCAATCTGCAAAACAATCGAATAGGGCATCCTCATCACCCAAAGAATGATTGATTACAAATCTTATGGTCAAAAACTCTATTTCTAAGGGCAAGATACACTCCTCCCCATAAACTAGTTTAAATGGGGTGTGGCTAGTGGCTTGTTTAAACGTTGTGATATACACCCATACCGCCACATATAATTTCGTATCCCAGTCCCATTTCTTTTCAAAGACTATCTTGGACAGAATATCCACAAGCTGCTTATTGGTACTTTCCACTTGTTCTTTTGCTTACGGGTTATAATAAGTCATCTTGTTATGATTAATTTTTCATGCTTCAGTTAGAATTTCAATCACTTTATTTAAAAAGTGAGTTCCACAGTCCGATACTATTTCCTTTGGCGGATCGAAATGGCAGATGATCTGGTCAAGTACGAAATTGGCAGTCTCTTTTGTATTGTCCTACCTCATTGCCCATGCTTTTGACCAATTTGTAAAGTAATCAGTGGGGCTACTATAATGTATCTCTTCTGAGTACTTGACAACCAGATAATAGGGGAGAGGAAATGAGAGAGGGAGAGGGAGAGGGAGAGGGAGGGAGAGGGAGAGGGAGAGAGGGAAACATTAGACATAATAGGGAAAGAGAGAAAGAGAGGGAGAGGGAGAGGGAGGGACAAAGAAAGAGAGGGGGAGGGACAGGAAATGAGAGAGGGAGAGGGAGAGGGAGGGACAAAGAAAGAGAGGGGGAGGGACAGGAAATGAGAGAGGGAGAGGGAGAGGGAGGGAGACATTAAACATAATAGGGAAAGGGAGAAAGAGAGGGAGAGGGAGGGAGGGAGAGGAAATGAGAAAGGGAGAGGAAATGAGAGAGGGAGAGCAAGAGGTAGAGGGAGAGGGAGGGAGAGGAAAGAGAGTAAACATTCAACATACTAGGGAAAGAGAGAGGGAGAGGAAGAGAGAAAAAACATTAAACATAATAGGGAAAGAGAGAAAGGGAGGGAGAGGAAATGAGAGAGAAGGAGGAAGTAAAAAACATTAAACATACTAGGGAAAGAGAGAAAGAGAGGGAGAGAGAGAGGGAGGGAGAGGAAATGAGAGATGGAGAGGAAGAGAAAAAAGGAAATGAGAGAGGGAGAGGAGAGAGAAAAAACATTAAACATAATAGGAAAAGAGAGAAAGAGAGGGAGAGGGTGAGGGAGGGAGAGGAAATGAGAGAGGGAGAGAAAGAGAGAAAAGGAAATGAGAGAGGGAGAGGAGAGAGAAAAAAATGAGAGAGAGAGAGGAGAGAGAAAAGAGAGAAAAAACATTAAACCTGATAGAGAAAGAGAGAAAGAGAGGGTGAGGGTGAGGGAGGGAGAGGAAATGAGAGAGGAAGAGGAAGAGAGAAAAGGAAATTAATCGTTGTTGTTTGTAGTAGTAGTTTTTTTTTTCTTTTCTTATTTATTAATGTTTAGTTTTCTTGTTTTTAGTAGTAGTAGTAGTAGTAGTTTTTTCTTCTTTTCTTGTTTATTATAGTGGTAGTGGTAGTCGTGGTTGTGGTCATGGTCGTTGTTTTTTCTTTTTTTCAATGCTTTATTATACTGGTAGTGGTAGTGATAGTGGTAGTGGTAGTGGTAGTGGTAGTGGTAGTGGTAGTGGTAGTGGTAGTGGTAGTGGTAGTGGCAATCATGGTCATGGTCTTGGTCGTAGTCGTAGTCGTAGTCATAGTCGTGGTCGTGGTCATCGTCATCGTCATCATGGTCGTGGTCGTGGTCGTGGTCGTGGTCGTCGTTGTCTCGTAGTCATAGTTGTAGTCGTGGTTGTGGTCATGGTCATGGTCGTAGTCATAGTCGTAGTCATGGTTGTGGTCATAGTCGTAGTCGTGGTCGTAGTCGTGGTCGTATCATAGTCATAGTCATAGTCGTAGTCATAGTCGTAGTCGTAGTCATAGTCGTAGTCGTAGTCATAGTCATAGTCGTAGTCGTGGTCGTGGTCGTGGTCATAGTCGTAGTCGTAGTTGTAGTCGTAGTCGTAGTCGTGGTAGTGGTAGTAGTAGTCATGGTTGTGGTCGTGGTCGTTGTTTTTTCTTCTTTCCTTGTTTATTATACTGGTAGTGGTAGTGGTAGTCATGGTCGTGGTCGTAGTCGTAGTCATAGTCGTCATGGTGGTAGTGGTAGTGGTAGTGGTAGTCGTGGTCATGGTTGTGGTCATCATAGTCGTAGTCATAGTCGTAGTTGTAGTTGTAGTCATAGTCATAGTCATGGTCGTGGTTGTGGTCATGGTCGTGGTCGTGGTCATAGTCGTAGTCATAGTCGTGCTCGTGGTCTTCGTCATAGTCGTAGTCATAGTCATGATCGTTAAAGAAAATGAGAGAGGGGGAGGAAGAGAAAAAGAAGAAGGAACGAGAGAGAGGGAATAAACATACATCATAATAAAGAAAGTGAAAAAGAGATTGAGATGGAAGGATAGGAGATAATGAATGGATAAAAAACAAAGAGAGAGTGGTGGCAAGGTCCGATGCAACACCACGAGACGAGAAACACTGCGACATATATATGTTAATTTGTGGGTGGGTGGATGGAGACTTTACATACGTTAATTTTTGCTGAGTTAGAAGAGAAAAAATCCCTTCTCAAACAATTTAAGAAAGAAAAAAAGAATGATAACAAAAACAAATTGTTTGTCGTAATGTAGACAAAATGAAAAATGATGAAGGTCTTGTTGTTCAAGATCGCGAGGCGTATCTTAATTAGGGTGTCCCATGTCCTTGCTCTCAATGCAAGCTAGAAATTAGACGAAAATGTCGATTGTCTATAGAACACGTACGACGCTTCGACGAGTTTCAATCTGAGATCATTGATCAAGCGATCTTGGATTTTTAGCAAACGGTAAGAAAATTTAATATCAATCATGCATTGTAATCGCAAGCTAATTCAATACCATATACAAGAAAATTGGGTGTGGCTGGTAAATTTTCTATCCAGGGAGGTAACGTCTCATCCCAAGGAGGAGTGCACCCTTCGCGGCCAATTAGAAGAGTTCGTGGGCGTGCGATGGATGGAGTGCTTGAGCCAATCCACCACTTGGAAGGTACTACCCAATCTATACCGTCAATACCAGAGAAGACATGCAGCCTTCTAGACCTACCTACAATCTTGGAGCCTAAGATGGAAGGAATGATCGATGCATTGATTCCCATGGATGTCGAGACTTCTGATCCACTTAGAGAGGAAGCATCCATACCATTATATGATGGGTACCGAGTATCTCGCCTGAAGACACTGCTTGCACTCCTAAGTGTGCAAGCAAAATATAGGTGGAGCGATGCAATTGTGATCGAGTTGTTCAGGTACCTTGTACGTATGCTTCATTGATTTCTTTTTGGCACTATCATTAAAAACATTTATGTTTTTTCAAGATGTTTTATGATTTTTTTCAGGTTACTGAAATATCATATATTACCACTTGCAAATACCATGCTTAAGTCTCGTGATGATGCATGACATGTTTTACGAAAGCTTGGCATGGACTACAATAGCATCCATACATGTATCAACAATTGCATACTGTTTTGAGGAGAATACAAGACTATGGAGACATGTCCAAAGTGTGGTACTCACATGTCCAAAGTGTAGAGAATACGAGACTATGGAGACATGTCCAAAGTGTGGTGCTCATAGGTATCAACAGGACTTGCAAGGGCAAACCATCCCTCAAAAAGTTCTTATAATCTTTCTGCTTATCCCCCGCATAAACCACATGTTTCGTACATCCCACATGGTGAGCTTGACAACGTGGCATGTGCAGAT
Source organism: Lygodium microphyllum (assembly GCF_053477565.2). Taxonomy (NCBI): domain Eukaryota; kingdom Viridiplantae; phylum Streptophyta; class Polypodiopsida; order Schizaeales; family Lygodiaceae; genus Lygodium; species Lygodium microphyllum. Next base: position 759,593 of record NW_028229537.1, on the reverse strand, counting down.
GTAACGTGTCCACTAGGATCATCCAGGACACGTCTTAGCAGTCCATCGGAAAGGATGTCTAGAAAACTCCGCCCGGCACTCCCATGGAATGTTACGGGTTTTGCAATCTAGGTCTTCCCGTGTCTGCCCCGTAGCGGAAGTATCCTGGCCGTTCCCACTTAGGATCGACTTGAATTTGGGTTTTCTTGTTTGGTCATTAGCTAGTAGCAACTAGCGTCAGACCCGAGCGAATTACTTTACGCAGAAACGCCAAGTCCGAAGCGGATTCACGCTGCACTTGGTTCAAGGAGAATGGGAAACGAGAGGGATGCAAGGCTCAACCTCTCTGCCATAAAGCATAGTCCCATTCCGTTCCCCTAAAATAGCGTAAATCGGGTAGGATGTAACTCTAGGTCATCGTTCTCATTATTAGCTTTGATGATGATGATCATCCCGCTATTCGTCGAGTGATTTTGAGAAAAGTTCCCGGCTAATCGGGACCACCCATCCATAGGACGGACCCATGGTCCATCCTCCGCACTTTCCTCGGTTTGTTTTAGTTATGTAATTACCTAACACATTAATTTGACATATAACAAACAGCTTCTTTGATTAGCCCTGTTAAGCACTGGTTCCTTCACGTAATCTTATCACGTGACATAGAAAAACAATATCAAACAACTTCTTTATTATCATATCATCATTTTATCTTTGAAATACAGAGGGTTCCGCCCGTAGGCTTGTTCATAATCCGCCCGAAGGCTATCAGTGATCCGCTAGGGATCACTATTCCAAGCTTCTGCCCGTAGACTAGTATGCGGGCCTCGAGATCCAATCCGGAGTCACGTTAGCCTCTTGTGCAGGACCCGGAAGGTGAGGGATTTACGGCCAGAGCCCCCCCTGGCACCCAAGCGTCCTCCTGCTCCAAGTAGAGCTCAACGGAAAGACCTCACGCGGCGGGTTCGGTCCACGTTCCCGGCGCGGTCAACAACCCCCTTGGTTAGGGTCAGGCAGGCAGTCGGGGGTAACTGAGCTGCCACTCCCTTCAGGCCTTCAACCTGAAGCATTTATATATCTTTCATCCTTTAGTTCCTTGAACAAACAATGCAAACAGTGCTTTCTAAATTGTTACAAGCACAATCAATTCCAGTGGTCGTTTAGTTGGCAAACTGTTAAGGAGTGAATCCTTCTCTCCGAATGCATCTAGCATTCGATCCGGAATCAGTTGCAACTTGGCAAGATTCCTATTGTCTTTGGGTTAGGGTCATACCCTGTTAACCCAACTTAACCAATGCTTTAGGTTTTATTAATAGTAAATCCCGGCGGCCATGTCGCTTTAATTTATTGATATTTGCGTCCGAGCAATTACTTAACTTCCCTTAACTTGGCAAATTTTCCCTAATGAGGGCGATGTAACAGGATGACTAACCATCCCCTTGCAAGTTAAACTTGCGCAAGAACCTGCCAACCTCATTCCAAGGAATGGCAAAACTTTCTTGCGATCAAACCACAAGGCTATGCGACGTTGCAACTTGTTGCCCAAGTGTCGCCTCCATTCCAAGAGATCATTTCACTTTTGAATGGTGTTTTCTGGTCAAGAATTACGATTAGACTCGAAGTAGGTTTTAGGGCGTCTTCTCACTCACCCCAATCCTAATTGCACTAGACCGACAACGTTCGGTCCTAGGGATTCCAACTCAAACCAAGTTCTAGCACTAGGTCGAATGATCCTTAGGGTAGAAACCTTAGATCGTTTTATGCATGAGCATCCAATTGACTCAACATTTCGTGAATGTGGGTATGATCATTGGGTTTGAGGGTTTTGACTTGGCAACAAGTGTAAAACTAGGTCGAATCCTTATCGCGCTAAACCCTAGTTAGCACTTGGGATATTTGTCATATCGATTGAACCATGCCCATATGAATCCCTTGTGGGTTAGGTGATTTAGACAACTCAATATACTTGTCTTGCGACAAGGATGAACCTTTCCTAGAGATAATAAACTAGATCTAAAGGAGGAAAAATAGTTACAACTACACCAATACATGTAAACATGCGATTCATTGCTTCTACGCATCACATGGTTCACAATAACCCTATCTTTCCTTGGTAAAGTAAAAATGCCTGATAATCTGGACACTAACTTTCCTAGGTCCTACTAGGACTTACATCAAATAATCATGCCTACAACCTTGTTGTCTACACTTTAGAATCTTATGCTTTGATAAACCATGCAACCTTTCCTAAATGCGGCTCCTGATGAATGACATTTTTGCATGACGACTATGCAATACGCAACTTTCTCCTAGCTACAATGTAGTCAATGAAGCTCATACAAAACTAAAGCTAGTGTTAACTTATTCCATTTTACATGCCACTTGCAAGTCCATAGATCATTTTCGTGCTCCTCTATTTCTTTTCGAATAACATCTTATGGGTGTTAACTTTTCCTCATGAATCATTACAAGGAAGATTTATCCAAAAATGTGACATACCATTAATCTTTCCATGCCTAGTAAAAAGGTGTACCTCAATAATTTCGACCTTGTAATGAGGTAACAGTTGTCCTAGGCTCGTCACTTTTGAATGCACAAAAGGAAACTTACTGATAAGGTCCTAAAAATGCATAGACACCTTATGTTCTTTTCATTCATTCCATTGAACGTACCAATGACCAATTTTCATATCTTGAGCTAATTCTAGTAAATGTTCAAATGGCCAATTCATTTTCCAATTGCGTTTAACTTGACTAGGTGAATTTGAACATGCATGGGTGCTTCCTAATCCATGAAGTTATCGTGACTAATTCAATACTTTTGTGTGGAATCCAAATAGATAAAACCTGGACTTGTGGACTCCGGGAAGTATCCACGTAAATACTAGGAGAAAAATCCTCCCACTGGCGCGCCTTGTGACTTTTTAGGGCCATCATAGACATGATTTCGACTTGTGGTTTGCCTTCGTGGTCTATCAATTTTACTCATCTTGGTATGCAGCCTTTTGATCTTTGCCTTTCTCCATCGTACATAGGAGATTCCTTCGCGGAACTTCAGATGAACAGTGCTTGCGGAAAAGGGCCTTGATGAGCTTCTTAGGAAGAACCCGAGTGTTGGCTAGGACTGGGTTTACGGATGGCTGGTGGGCTTTGAAGGCTATTTGCGGAAAGGCTCTTACGATGGGTCTCAGGGGAAGGGAGCTTTATAAGCTTCTTCTTCTTCTCTTCAAAATTCCAAGGCTAGGAATGAGCTTGTGTGTGTTACAATGGAAAAGGGGTTTAAAAAGAACCCGTGGGGGTAAAATGGGCTTTATGGGGAATCCATGGGAAGGGGGTTAGAAAACGGGGGAGGGTATAAAGGCTTGTGAAAGTTGTAATGGAAAAGGGTTTAAAAGGAACCGGGTGGTAAAGTGAACTTAATGAGGTTTAGTGGAAAGAAAGGGGGTTTAAAAACCGGCTAGTGTGAGTCTACGAGAAGGGGGTTTATAAAACCCGAGCTAAGGTGGGCTTTATAGGGGATGCAAGGGGGGAAAAGCCTAATTCCCAGGGGGTATAAAAGACCGCTTGAGAAGGGCAATAGAAAAGGGGCTTAGAGAGCCCCCCCCCCCCCCCTAGAAGCTTCTAGGGCATGATGAAGACCACGTGGGCAAGCAAAAGGCAATATTTTTGTGGAAAGTGGCATCAGCAACAACGACCGGCAGCAGTTCGATTGGCAGCAGGGTGGCGGCGTTCAGCTCGACTGGCCGCTTCCACTTCTCCTCACTGCGCTGCAACATGGCGGCTCCATAATCAGAAGGCGTCCTTCCTCCTCTTTCACCTCTTCACGCAAAGCCTCACGACTCCCTCTCCCTTTTTTTTTTTCCCCCCTCCTCTGCCTTCAACACCTTAGAAGGTGTTCTTATAGTTTGGGGGGGGAGAGAGGACCTCCCCCTACGTGGCCCCTCGCATGGCCTCTTCCCCTCCACCTCTTATATTTCCATAATAGCCCATCCTCTTCCCTCAGCCACGCATCGGCTGGGGGGAAGGAAAATATAAAAAAAATTCCAACAATTTTGTCCCAACATTATCGAGCCGGACGCCCAGGATTTTTCAGAGCTCAATTCGGAGTCCAGATGGGAAAATGGCCAAGAAACCGGTCAAGATGCGAAGAGGTGGACAAAATTTGGCCAAAATGGGCAAGTGACCCTTGGGAGCCCAAAATTTAAATGTAGCATGAAACTTTTCATGCATGAAAGAGAGGAAATTGTGGAGGAGGGCATGAGCAGGAGGGCGCCGATTTTCACACCATGATGTTGATCATTCCATCTCCTGCATGTGAGCAACCATGCCAATTGATTATGGGGTCTCATTCCCCTCCGGATGGTGACTCTATCGCTGTGCTTCACTCCTCCAATGGCGGTCTCTATGAAGATCTCTGATTTCAGTATTTCTCTCTCCTCCCTCTCTCTTCTAAGGGCAAATTCATGTGGTGAAGAAGAAGAAGAAGAATGGATGACGAATGCTTGTCCAATGAAGACCGGATTGCTCCATGGTTTAAGAGGAAGGAAGATTGCTGATTGTGGACTGTCATGAGCATTAATGGTGGCTGGAAATCATTCCTGAGATATGGCAAATAAAAACCCGCAACCCGTAAAGAACGGTAATATTATTTTTACAAAGGAAATTGATGTTTTATGCAAGTTGCTTCATGGATACTTGTTCCCATGGGATGATTATGCATTATAATGTTGTTTACAATGTCTTCCAGCTATTTGAAATCAAAAAATCAGAAAATCATAAGTGTTGTGGATGAAATTAAAAGTGTAAAACCCGTAAAACACACGAAATATGGGAAAATTAGGTGTTTTTGAGATATAAATAGAAAATATAATAAGACACACCAACTAAATTTGTGTTTTGACTGCAAATGAACCTAAGGGCCATAGCCCACAACTCATTTTGTATTTTCATTCATTTAATATTGCAAAAAATACAAGAAAAATAGAGAAAATGGAAAAAAAAAAGGGAAAAATGGATTTTGAGTGCCGAAAATTAAGGAAAAATAAGAATCATGTCTGTGGATGTATGGGGGGTCTGAAGTATGAGGTTTAGCCTCAGTTCAGCCCTACCTTTATGTTTTAGTGAGTTTTTATTGCTTTTCATACAATAAAAATGTGGAAAATGAACCCTAAACCTATGCACCATGCACAACCTAAACGGGTGAGGGGGTAGAGTGTATAAAAAGTGTTTAAATGCTGAATGAAATGATGAAAAGCTTGCTGGTTTTTTATGCATAGCATTTAGGTTTGTCGATATTTAAAAATTAAGAACCTAGTAGCACGAGGGTTTCTCGGTGCTAGGTTCATGCAAGGCCGCATACGAGTAATAGTCAAAATCATTGAAAGGAATGTTTTCCACATGTACACAATGCTGATTTTTCATTGTTTGAGCACATGGGCATTCACAATTTACATAAATCATAAAAGAATGATAAAAGGTATCAGATAATACCTCCTGTATGCATGGCAATTGCTTTCTAGAGGAATATGACCAACGTTGAGTGAGTAAGGTTGCCCAAGTTGTAGACTAGGCGTTGGGTCTAAGGGGAAAGTAAAGTGAGGTATGGTACATTTCTGGATACGATCGATTGGTACCTTGAGTGGAAATATGTGCGATGAAGTGCTATATATGTTTAGCGGCGCATCGAGGGGCCAATCCCCAAGGTATAGGAGAGTCGTAGTGAGGTAGCGGCAGTCAGCTGTGGGAGGATCTCCTATGTTTGTACTTCGTGCTATTTGGCAATGTGCTAGGGCTCCCTCTAAGGAGTGTTAATTGGGTTAGAGTTGGACTACGAGATGTGATACAAACGCAAGATGTTTAGGAAGATGATGTATGTGTCATCCATGCTCTTGGCCCCGAGGCCGTGGGGTTGTTGAGCGCATGATTGAGGTCCGGCTAGTGCATGAGCCAGTGCTCGCCCGTTTCAGGTCCCATCAAAGTTCATCCCATTTTTCTTTAGTAGTGTTTAATTGATCAACATGATGAATCAGGGATTCATCTAAGTGTAACATTATGATTGCTTGAGTTGGTCTTCCTCTATATCAACCAAATTTGTAGAGTTTATAGCTCTACTGCCTTGAATTAGAGACCAATACCCTCTCTCCATCATTTTGTATTTTATAAGTACCTGCCATGGGTGGAAATCTTTGCCATCAAACTTTCGAATTTGAGGACGGACATTAGCATATGTTGTGGTCATTGGGAAGGTCTTACCACTTGTTAGGACAAGGGCAGTGTCTAGTCCCTTACAAACTTTCATCCATCCAAGTGGCATCCTCCTTGGGATAATATTCCCACTGTACGAGGTATTCTCTCAAGGTTATGGATCTCAAATGTCTCTCCCTAACATCTAAGATCCTGTCAGGCCGTAGCTCAAGAACTCCTTGGCTAGGCATTACAACTTTTTGATCATCAAGTATATGACTAGGGTTTGGTACATACTTCTTCAGTAGACTGATATTGAATACATTATGAAACTTTAGGTTCTCAGGGAGTTGAAGTCTGTAAGCATTAGGTCCTAAGCACTTGAGGATCTTGTAGGGTCCACAATACCTTGGACTTAGCTTCTTGCATTCACCTAAGGATAGGGAACTCTTCTTTGGGCATACACAAATGAAGACCATATCTTCTTCAGCAAAGGATCTATCTTGACATTTCAAATCTGCGTAAGCCTTTTGTCTATCCTTGGCGGCTTGGATGTCCTGTCTTATTGACTTTATTTGGTCATCCATATCTTCCAACATTTTCTTTGAAGCTTCAACCCTTAAGGTTGGATCTGAGAAATTTAAAGGACTTCGATAATCATGTCCATACAATGCTTGAAAAGGGGTCATCTGAATGCTTTGTTGATAAGAAGCATTGTAGGCAAACTCAACCAATGGCAAGTATTGAATCCACTTTTTGGGTTCACGGTAGTAGTGTGCTCTTAGCATATCCTTGATGACTTGGTTGACTCGCTCTGTTTGGCCATCGGTTTGGGGATGGTAAGCTATACTGAAACAAATTTGAGTCCCAATGGCTTTGAAGATAGCTCTCCAGAAGTGTGATGTGAAGAGTGAGTCATGATCACTAATGATTCTTCTGGGTAATTCATGTAGTTTTAATATCTCCTTGATAAATAACCTAGCAATGTCTAAGGCTTTATAGTTTGTCTTGACGGGAATAAGATGTGCAACCTTGGAGAGCATATCAACTGCAACCATAATGGAGTTGTATCCTCCCTGAAATTGGGGCAGGCCAACAACAAAATCCATACTAATGAATTCCCTTTTCATTTGGGGAATGTCAAGTGGTTGCAATTTCCCTGGCATTTTGACATGTTTGGCCTTAATGCGTTGATAAGACAAACACTCTATGACATATTTGAGAATGTCACCTTTAAGTCTCCCAATGATAGCTCTTTCTGACTGCATTGAGGGTCTTGGCATAGCCAAGATGTCCTGAAAAAGGGGATTCATGATCTTCCTATATTACTTTCTGCTTGAGCGACTGGCTTGCCAGTATACATAATCTCGTTCTATAGTAGACAAGTCCACCATTGATAGAGAATTCTAGATACTTTGCCTGTAACTTCGGGTCTTGAACCTTGATGGGGATCTCCCTTAGCATCTTCTGATAGGTTGGATCATGGCATGCCTCTTCTTTAGCTAGCTCAAGTATTGGGTTTTTGGGCATGGATACCTTTGTGGATAGAGATCTAGCTATTGATGGATCTTGCAAGATTAGAAAATTTAGAAATGCATTGCAACTAAGTGCATCAGCAACTACATTCTCCTTTCCCGGTCAGTATTTGATTTCAAAATCATACTCCTCCAGCACTTCAATCCATCGATGTTGCCTCATGTTAAGCTCATTCTGGGTAAAGATCCACTTACAACTTTTATGATCCGCCACTAGGGTAAACTTATTACCTAGCAAGTAGTGTCTCCAAAGCTTGAGAGCATGGATGACAGCTAACAATTCCAGATCGTGGGTAGCATAATTCTTCTCATGGCTCTTCAGTTTCCTTGAAGAGTATGCTATAGGATGACCTTCTTGTATAAGTACACATCCTAAGGCAAGTGTGCTAGCATTAGTTATCACTTCAAACTCCTTATCAAGATCTGGAAGTTTCAGGATAGGTCCTGATACCAAGCTTTGCTTTAGTTTATCAAAGCTAGATTGTTCAGCAGGTGACCATACGATTGATGTTTGCTTCTTCAGTAGATTGGTCAGTGGCACTGCAATTAAAGCATATTTTTTGATAAAGACCATGTACCATCCTGTCAATCCAAGAAAATTGCATATTTCTTTGATAGTTGTTGGTATTGGCCATTCTAGAACATCTCTGACCTTAGCCAGGTCTACTGAAATTCCTTCAGTTGAAACAATGAATCCCAGATATTCAATCTTTCATTTGAAGAATGCACACTTCTTCTTTTTGGCATACAGCTTATGTGCCCTCATTGTCTCAAGGACAATGCAAAGCTGGGGTTCATGATCTTCTTCTTGTTTGGAGTAGACTAAGGTATCAACGAAGAAGACGAGTACGAAGTCATCAAGATATGGCCTAAAGATATCCTACATTAACCTATTGATGGTGGCAGTTGCATTTGTTAGCATGAATGACATGACTAGGAACTCAAAGTGTCCATATTTTGTGCTGAATGCCGTCTTTGGGATATCCTCTTCCTTGATCCTTATCTGATAATAACCAGACCTGAGATCAATCTTGGAGAAGATCTTCGCACAGACGGGGTCAAGAAGTTCATCTATTCTTGTAATAGGATACTTGTTCTTAATGGTTGATTGATTCAACCCTTTGTAATCAATACACACCTGAAGCGTTCCATCTTTCTTCTTCTGGAATAGCACTGGAGCTCCCCATGGTGAACTGCTAGGACGAATGTAGCCTTGGTCTAATAGTTGCTTGAGTTGCTCCTTCAACTCAATTGCTTCCGGGATGGACATTCTATATGGTCTCTTTGCAATTGGCGTGGCTCTTGGCGCTAGCTTGATTTCATGATCAACTTCCCTTTGAGGAGGAAGTTCTGTCAGCTCTTCAGGAAATACGTCTGCGTACTCCTTTAGCCATGAAGGTTCTTCACTAGACTCTTGATTCTGATCTAGCTTATTAAGCTTAATCAAATAGATAGGTAGTCCCTTTCTAGCTCCCTTTATTATCTGAGATGCTTTGAGCAATTGAATTTTTGGCTTTCCAGCCTCTCCTTGAGTTGTGACCAATTCCCCTTCAGAATTTTGAAAGGAAACTTGGCTCTTTCCACAGTGAATGTGGGCATCATTAGGTTTAAGCCAATCCATTCCGAACAAACACTCATGGATACCTAGGTTCATAACCCTGAATTTGACCGAAGTCAACTTTCCTCCAGCAGGAATTCCACCTTAGCAGTTTTCTTGGTACAAGTGACTTCATGACCATTTTCTAATTCCACAAGTAAGGTAGGTGCATCTTTTATGGCTATTCTTGATCTTTTTGCACAAACTGGTGAAATAAAAGAATGTGTACTGCCACAATCAATCAAGGTTTTGAAGCCTTTACCTTGATAATCCGATGGTGTCTGAATCACTGAAAACTGGCGGCTTGAGCCTTTCTTGTGAAGGGTGGCATGGATTGTTGCCCTCTCAAAGTCTGCTTCCATGGTCGAGTCTTCTTCATCGCACATCTCCCTGTTGGCTCCTTGGCCACAAGCAGTTCCTTGGAATGGTCCTTGATGTTGTCCTCCGCCAAGCTTGGGACATTGCCTTTTGAAATGACTGGGCTCTTTGCAATGGAAGCAACAGAGGTTACGGCCATTACCTTGGGTAGGAACAAAATTATTGACATTGTTGGTCCTAGCTTTCTTCCTTTGTCCCTGGTTCTGACCTTGACCTCTCTTTGCCTGGGACATATACACTCCCTTGTTCTAATTCTTATAAGACCAAGTCTTGTTACTTCTTGGCCTAGTTTTCACTTCTTGTATTATGGGCGTAGCTTGAATGAGTGCGTCCTGAAGATCTGTTGGGCGCATTGATTCGAGGTGGGTGTTTATAGGTGGGTTTAATCCGCACAAAAATTTGACACCTATTGTGTCAATTCCATTTGTGGCACATACTTCAAAAGAGAGACAAACCTTGAGTAGTATGCATCAAGAGATAGACCAAGCTATTTTAGCTCATAGAACTTGTTCATCTTCTGTGTGAGGTAGGCAGGTGGTAAGTATCTTCCTTGCACATCTCTTTTCAGCTTCTCCCAAGTAACGAACCCTTATGAGATCCCTTGGTCTCTGCACCATTGCTTCCACCAAAGTCTTGCTTCTCCGGTAAGCTTCAACTTGGCAAGCATTGCTTGGTTAGTGGGTGCAGTAACTGCTGCTTCGAAATTATCCTCCATGGATTCGATCCAGATCTCAACATCAGTTTGGACAGACCTTCCCTTGCCATCAAATTCTGGTGGCTTGATTTGCTTGAGAAGAAACTTCTTCTCCTGAATCACGATCGTACTTGGTGTAGGGGTTGGACTAGGGATCTACACTTGAGGTTGTGCCTGGGCATTGAGATTCTTTAGGTTAAAACTTGCTAAGTGTTTCTCACATTTCATTAACATGTCCATTTAGCTTTTGCCAAGTGACCTAATCACTTAACTTCTTTATCAATACCTATAGTCAAGACAATCATTGATAAAAATAATCTTATTTCATTCATATAGGCATAGCCCTTTGAGAGTACAATATTTCTTGGGGAGATGGAACAAGCTGATACATTAATTCGGGGAGAATAAGATTGTGTTACATTCAGCTACAGAAACTGAGTAATAGTATGGATCGGGGTCATGGATTTTCAAGAATCCATAGGCCATTGGAAGATTAGCGTATCCTTTCCTTTGGTACCCGTTCTTCTCGTAATGTCCCAACACCTTGATTCTGTTGGCAAGGATTATTCGGGTCACTTCCTCATACACATACATGTTTTGCTTGACCTTCCGTCCTTCAACATGTAGGGTTGCATTTGCATGGGCCTAAACAGAGATGAAAAGCTTCACGATCTTTAGGTCCTCCAACCACTTGATTCTCTTTGGGTTGGTTAGAAGGTATGCAAATCGGTGGGTAGCTATGTAATAGATTCTTGAATCACCCATCCATCTCTGTTCCACGTACAGGGGTGATGGATTATAGATGTGGTCTAGGATATTCATCATATCGATTCTCCGTCAATAATCTGAAGCACGCATCGCGGTCATAAACATAACTTGGAACATCAAGAATCTGTTCCATGCTTCATGATTTTGCAAGACAGCATCGATAAGTAAGGAAATGTTCTTAACAACAACATTTGCTCTACTTCTCCACATTAAGTTTTCTTGTAAAAGATAGAACATTTGTTGGTTCGCTCTGATACCAATTGTAACATATCCACCTGTTCACTTGCAGGACATGTCTTAGCAGCCCATCAGGAAGAGAATCTAGAAAGCGCCACCTGCACTCCCATGGAATGTCACGGGGTTTGCGATCTAGTTTCTCCCGAGTTTGCCACGAAGCAAAAGCATTCCAACCATTCCCACTTAGGACCGACCTGAATCAGGGCTTTCCTAATGCTCAAATTCCTAGAACGACAGCTGGTATCAAACCCCAGGCAAAGTACTTTACGTAGAAATGTCAAGGTCGAAGTGAATTCATGCTGCACTTGGTTCTAGGAGAATGGGAAATGAGAGGGATGCAAATCTCGACCTCTCTACCCATAAGGCATAGTCCCATTCCGTTCCCCTAAAACAACATAAATTGAGACTCTAATATCCTAGATTCTAAGTCATCATTCCTTGCTATTGATTTCGTTTGAGAAAAGTTCCCGACAAACCGGGACCACCCATCCATAGGACGGACCCATGGCCACATCCACCGCACTTTCCTCAAGGTTGCTTTAGTTGTCTAATTACCTACCACATTTAGTTGGACATGCATAAAATAGCTTCCTTAATTAGCCATTTAGTCACCGGTTCCTTCACGTAATCTTAGCATTGACATAGAAAAACAATGTCAAACAAGTTCCTTTGCATCAATTGATCTTATTTATCTTTGGAATACATCATATAATCTAGCTCGTAGGCTAATCTATAATCTGGCTGAAGGCAATCCAGCAATGTTGAGGAATTACTAATCCAAGTTTCTGCCCGTAGACTAGTATGCGGGCCTCGATATCCAATCCCGAGTCATGTCAGCCTCTTGCGCAGGACCTGGAAGGTAAGGGGTTTACGGCGAGACCCCCCCTTGGAACCCAAGCGTCCTCCTACTCCAAGTAGTGCCCAACAGAGAGACCTCTCGCGGCGGGTTCGGTCCACATTCCCGGCACAGCTAACAACCCCCTTGTTTAGGGTCAGGCAGATAGTTGGGGGTAACTGATGCTGCCTCTCCCTCCAGGCCTTCAACATGAAGCATTAATTATTTTTCTATCTTTAATTCTTTGAGCAAAGCAATACAAACAGTGCTCCTAAACTGTTCAAACACAATCAAACCAGTGGTCGTTTACTTGGCCAACTACTAAGGAGTGAATCCTTCTCTCTGAATGCATCCAACATCCGATCCAGGATCGGTTGCAACTTGGCAAGATCCCCAAGGGTTTTGTTGTTTGTGTACCCTTGTATCCTTGGGTTAGGGTTATACCCTGTTAACCCAAATTAACCAACACCTTAGGTCTCATAAATTAAGATAGTAAATCCTGGGCAATCCCCGTCGCCCTAACTTGATTTGTCAATTGCTCGTTGCCTTAACTTGGCAACTCAGTAGCACGATGACTACTCATCCTCTTGCAATTTAAGCTTGTACTTGGAACCTGCCAACCTTGTTCCAAGGAGTGGCAACTCTACTTTGTGATTTAACACAAAACCATGCGATGTTGCAACTTGTTACACAGGTGTCTCACCTAACTCATGGGATCATTTCTCCCATCGATGGCGTTTCTTAGTCAAGAAATACATTTGGTCAAGATGTAGGGTTTGGGAGTCCTCTTGACCCATTCAATCCCTAACCTTACTAGGCTAATAACGTTTGGCCCTAGGGTTTCTAAACTCAATCGGATGTTTAGTATTAGGTCATTCGATCCTTAGGGTAAAACCCTAGATCGTTATTGCATGGGCGTCCAGTTAACCCAAACATTTGGTGAATGTGGGTAGGACCTCTGGGTTTGAGGGTCTCGACTTTGGGGCCAAGTGCGATACTAGGCAGAATTTCTAACGTGCTAAACCCTAGCTAGCACTTTGAGGCATTCGTTGTACTAACTACTTATGCTTTTAAGAATACCTTGAGGGTTATACCCTTACAAGTGATCTAGCCAAATTAGTCTACTTGTCTTGCAACAAGAAACGATCTCTTCTTAGAGATGCTAAATTTATTCTAAAGGTGTAAATAGTTGCAAGACATCACATTACATGTAAATATGTGATTCATTACTTCTATGAAACTATAAGGTTTGCAATAAATTTTTCTTTTTCTTGCTAAAATCATGATGATTGACAACTTGGGGAATAACTTGCGTAAAACCTACATGGATTTACATCAAGAGCTTTGCCTACAACCTTTCGTTTAATGCAATTGAATTTCAAGCTTTAATATGACATGCAACCTTTTCTAGATACAACTTTGATAAATGAAGTTCATGCATGACAAATGTCATAAGACTATTTTTTTCTTAATCCATTCTACGGTACTTAATCCATCTTAAGATACAAGCATCTTTGTATGCAACATGCAAGTCCATGGTTTCATTTCCATGCAATGCAACTACTTGGACAACATCGACAACGATTATGCCATAGGAATCTACAAGTAGAAAATTACTACCTAAATGCCTTATGCGCTTTTCTTTTCCACGGCCAATCAGAGATGCATTTAAACAATTTCATCTTTTAACGCTAAGCAATATGCGCTTGGGATTTGCAACTTGGAAATGCAAGCAACTCAATTGCATGACATGCACCAACTCTTGTAAATCGTTCAAGCAGACAATTTTCCAAATGTATTTTAACTAGGCTACGTGAATTAGAAACATGCGTAAATGCATTCTTCCCATGAAATTTAAGCATGCCCAATACAGAATTAAACTTCTAAGAACCTGGATATGAGGACTTGCAGCAATGTCCACGTGTAAACTTGGGTTTGAGACTTCCATGCGTGCGCCTTGCAACTTTGGTTTTGGAGCCATCATTGATGTAGTGGATTTGGACTCCGCGATTTGTCCTTGCCTCTATGCGATTTTTGAACTTCCTCCAAGATTTGGCAAAACAGCCTCAAAATCTGCATACTTCCCCCTTTGCAGGAATCCCCTTTACAGATGTGGGTTTTTAAAAAAATGGGAAAAAGGCCGCGTGCAGAAGGCCTATGGGAGCTTATCTTAAGAAGCTTCCAAGAAGCTTCTGCTTCTTACAGAATGACGTGGAGGGGGGGTAGTGATTGGAAGGGGGAGATGACAACGAAGGAGGTAGTTATGATGGTGAAGGTGAAGGAGATGAGGTGGCAGTGGGCCAGCGCAGCGGCGGCAGCTGTTCGATGGCAGCTCCTGGCAAGGCAACGTACTTCACGATAGCCTCAGTAGCCATCTTCCTTCTCTCCTCTCTTTCCCCCTCCCTCAAGCTTGCGGAGGGGGTGGTTTTATAGTGCTAGGGGGGGGGGGGGGAAGTAGCATCCACCATGAGCCGGCTACATGCCACTCCCCATGCCCTCCATGTCTCAAGAGTTCTCACACTTCTCTCCCCCGCCATGCATTGGCTGAGGGGAGGGGATAATTAATAAAAAAATTTGCACTACCTTAATCATTTATCCATTTACCTTTCCGTAAGGGGTGTTTCTCGTGTGGCTTGCGGTCTTCAAGCTCAGCCTTAATTTGCACAACAAGGAGTCCGAATTTAACATTGTGCGTAGAGGAAACACTTAGCTACCGAAATTAATCGACACGGGAGATGACTTTGCACAGCTTTTGCGTAGGCGTGCGGTAATCAAAGTTCTTTAATATTTCGAGTGGAAATATTACAGGAAAAAACTCGGAAAGGGGACGAAACCACCTGGAATGGCCACAAGAAGCTCCTTCGTAGCAAATGCTCCCTCCAATGACTTTGTTAACCTGTATGATGCAATCACTACAACAAAAAACCATTAACTGTACCTGCACCAAATAGACATAGGACTCTCTTGGCCTAAAGAAATCAAACATGACACAACAAAACTAACTGGTCATCCTGGCCTAAGGAAATAGATCATTAAAACCTTTAAAAAACTGGCCCTCTTGGCCTAAAGAAATCAAGCAAACTAGCTCATATAGCTCCCTCCTTGGACGAAGGTAGATATACAAAAATGCGCTCCATTCCAAGGGGAAAAATGGGGCTCTGAGCCCTAAACTAAATGCATCAATCTGTGACCATAACTTCTACATATATAGCAAGAGGCATACGCATAACATGTAATCTTATCAACCTATGGGTCGTCCATGATAATAGTGGTAAATGGGTCTCGGCCACTCTTTGCATTACCCATATCAAGCATTGCCTACCATATAACGCATGGTCTAATAACAATCCCCACAAGCGACCAGGTCCCGTCTCGTTATCAAGAGCGACATCCAAACTAGGACCACAATTGAGAAAGAGGTCCTCTTCATAAGCAAAATTTGCTAAGGAATCCACAAACTGATTCCAATAACGTGGAATAAGCTGAAGAGATACGCTCTCAAATTCATTAAGTAGGGTTATAGCAGTTCGATGATACATATAAAGGATGGGATTCCAGAGTGTATATGTCCCATTAAGTTGATTTAAGATCAGTGGGGAATCCCCCTTTACCAACAACCACCGAATACCACCTGTCTTGGCAATATTCAGTCCCATAATCAAGGCTTTATACTTTGCCATGTTGCTAGTGAATCCTACCCCGAGATAAACAACTAATTTCATTGCAACCCTACGTCGGGGATCTCGAATAACTACTCCAACACTCCCTTTTTTATTAGGCTCCCGTGATGCTCCATCAGAGTATAAGGTGTACGTCCATAATCGCGGTTTACACAGCCAGCTATCAAGAACTTCCCTATTCGTAATTATGATAGTCAAAATTCAATATATTTATGTAAAAATTACACGACGTAGCGAATAGAATCTGAGAAAGAGATAGAGAGTACACAACAGATAAGACGAGAATCAATTAAATATTTAACTCTAAACAACTGATACAAAGATGGCTCTATCCACTCGTGCGCTTGCTTAGATGGCGATCTAGACAGAAGATAGGTGAATAGCTTAATGCTGGGTGAAAGATGAGTGATAGATGGCTGTGAAGGGGTTTAGCTTTTATAGTCTACGAAGGTTGTTAGGTCGGCCTGACCGACCTACCATATGAGCCTCCACTAGTCGACCAGGGAATATTCCAGGGAATATTTCCTTTACCATCGGGCTGGGGGTGCTGCCCCCGGACCCCTGCCAGGGGGGCCGTTGCCCCCCTGGGACCCCCCAACCAGGGGCCATGGAAGCGCCTCGAGTTGCTACCAGCTTAACCACTCTGTCTAACCCAAAGATTAGACCCACAACGGTCACCTTTTTGCCATCTGGTCACATAGACCTCATTTGATATACAAGTCAGGACTCAACCAATGTTCGGACTCACATTTGCCTTCTCCTCATAGTGGGGGCCTTACAACTTTGAGCACCATGGATCATTGGTGGCACCTAATGAGGGTGGGGCATTAATCATATCTAACAATTTAGAGGATGAACTGACAGCTCCATCCCACCTTCTTCATTAAACTCAATAGGGATGCTTCTCAAAATTTACAAACAGTGATGGCAGAAAACTTTGATTTCCCACACAAAGGTACCATCTTCTTGCTCAATCACATTGTATCCTTTGCTCTACCAGATAAGCTTCCCTTGATGATATCTTTGCTCAATATATGGGTGCTCCAAATAAGGGATTAACCGCCCCATCAACTAGTTTAGGCTCTCATGCAAGTCTCAAATCAACCCAAGCATAGACGTGCAATGCATTTAGCGAGTTAGCATATTTAGAAATAATAAGGTTTAATATTCTTAAGATTAACCTTATTCTTAAATTCCACTCCGTGTAGATCAGCTAATAAATCCGAGAGATTAGATAAACAAAAAGTAAAGATATTTGAAGATATTACTAGGCCACTTACTTCTAGTTATGAGTCAGGTAGTGATAGTCTTGATACTTAACTTGGCATGCCTTATGTTGATATACCTAGGGCTAGGCAAAGCAAGTGCATATCACCTCTTGAGAAGGAATCACATAGTATACCACAATTAAGAAGCTCAAAGAGATTCAAAAAATATCGAGACCTAAAACGGGCCCAACAATGGCTCTTGTCGTCGGGCCTGTATGCTCAACCAAAACACCTCATGGTCTTGTGGCTAGGAGCATCTAAGAGATACACTAACCTAACATCTAATTTAGATATTTATATTTGTATGGCTTGTAGTCCAATAGATTGTTGAGATATTGAGCTCCACTCGTGATATGCGAGGGTGACCGTTGTGCATTTATGTCCCCGACTTGTTAGCTGCAGATGCGGTTGGTACACCACCCATGAATAATATGTAGATGACAGCTATTCTTATCTATTCTTGTTCGTGGCTCAGTTAGTATGTCACCTTAGTTAGTTGAGTTTGGTTTGAGACCCATATATAGGGTTCTTTTATTTCTCTGTACTAGAGTTCTTTTGTCTTACACAACTAAGAAGAGGAAAACTGTTTTCAGCCTCCACCTTTGTGTGTATTCCCCCATTGTGTAAGTGAGAAAGCTACAAGTGAGACTCCTTCCTTCTCTCCCACAATCTTGACATGGTATCAGAGCCTGGTTCATGGTAAGGAGCTCAAGAAAGCAAACCAAGTTCACGACGTTCTGGTAAGAGGACCAGTGTTGCTTTCATTTTTCAAGTTTGGGAGCAAGTCTCTACAGATAGCACAATCGAAAAGTGCAAGAGTGCATTGTCTCAGATTGAGATGCCCTTCGCGGTGTAGCAAGAGGGCAGTATATGCTGCGGGAAAGGTTTTAGCCCTTGGTTGCCCTGTTTTTTTTATTTGAGGCCATTTCGAGGCCTGTTTTGGAGGCGGAAGTTTTCCGCACACACTCAGGAAAATGCCTTGTTTTTTGTTGTGCGACCATTGTTCTACATGTCGGTGAAAAGTTACCGTAGAAATTGCATCGTATGCCTGTGCGCAGAGACATTGGGAGTTACAGAATCATCCTTGTTACTTGTTGATGCAAAAAATTGTCACTAGGAAGTGACTGT
This sequence comes from Lygodium microphyllum, assembly GCF_053477565.2. Lineage (NCBI taxonomy): Eukaryota > Viridiplantae > Streptophyta > Polypodiopsida > Schizaeales > Lygodiaceae > Lygodium > Lygodium microphyllum. The sequence goes on along the minus strand of NW_028229537.1, from coordinate 741,315 downwards.
GTGATCAAATACCACTTTTGTCAGTTTTGCAGATTTGCCCTTGTGAGGTTGAAGCTGTGTTTTTTGCTGACAGAATTTTTTGCAGTGTTCTGTAATGGCATCTGATTCTCTTTCACAAATTGTCACTAAAAAGCTTGACAAGAACAACTTCCAAGCATGGAAGTTTAAAAATGACAAATTTCCTTATAGGAAAAGGATATTGGGAATTCGTTGCAGGAAACGAAGAAGAACCAATTCTTCCTGATGTTCCCAATCAACAATAAATGTAGGCATTTAAAGGATGGCATGAGCGCCAAAAAAGTTATGTACTGGCTGTCTATCAGTATTTCAGACTCTATGATTGTGCATATTCAAGATGCAAGTACGCCAAAGGAGGCATGGGATACTTTGTCAAAACTGTATAGCACAAATACACAAGCCAGGAAAATGCGGCTCAAGCAAGAGTTGCACAATGTGCAAAGAGAAAGTATGAGTATCAATGACTACCACATGAAGGTGAAGAAGATTGCAGATGCACTTGCTTCCATTCGGTCGCTAGTGGAAGATGATGATTTAGTTTCTGTGACCTTGAATGGTCTAGGAAAGGATTATGCACAGTTCCAAACATCGATTTCCATCCGTGAAATATTTCTTGATTTTGAGGTGTTGATTGCTCTTCTAATTTTTGAGGAGCAGAGAAATGCTAGTGCATCTTCTTCAGGAGGAACTTCAAAAGAAGTTGTCTTCTACTCAAATGCTAGAAGAGGTAGAGGCAGAGGTAGAGGACGCCGATCTAGAGGCCGTGGTAGAAATCAGAATATGCAGCAAACTCAAGAAAACCAATCCTATGGAGGAGGATGTGGTAATTCTAGAGGCACGAGGAGTCAAAGAGGTCATGGTGGATGGCAAAAAGGCCAAAATGCAAACAACAATGTTCAATGCTACTACTGTGGTAAAATGGGTCATATGGCTAAAGACTGCTATAAGAAGCAGAATGACATCATGAATGGAAAATTGCAACAAGGGAATTATGCATCTTCTAGTAGACAGGGTAATGATAGAAATGAGCATTTGTTTATGATGCAGCACATGACCAATTCTATGACCAGTGCAGAAGAAAGCAATGATGTGTGATATGTTGACTCAGGTGCATCAAACCACATGACAGGTCATACAGAATGGATGCAGGATGCAAGGAAAATGGGAAAACTAGGATTTATGGAGATTGGTTGAAAGGTGAGAAGGATCGAAGCTTGCACGTGAGCTATGGTGGGAGAGCAAGAGAAGAAAGAGAGAGACAATAAATGGGAACTCTAACCATCACAATGTGTGACCGGGCCTTCCTTTATTTACTAGTCACTAAAATGAATGTAAAGAATAAAGTAACGTGACGGGCGCCCACCACCTGCAGTGTGTAGTGGCGGGTATTGTCAGTGTAGTAATACACAGGGTGGCACGGCGGAGGCGCCTTTACCCCAACAGTGGCGGTTACTGTCAGTGTAGTAATACACGGGGCGGCACGTTGGAGGCGCCTTTACCCCCAACAACCTCCCACTTAAAGGCGAATCTGCCCTAGTGAGAGAGAAAAGAAAAGAAAAAGACAGTACAACTGTACATAGGTACAAGGGATGAGGAAAGGCAACATCTCATCCAACGCCCATCAATCTCCTGAGGAAGGCAAAGCGCTCAGTAGTGAGGCTTTTCGTGAGCAGATCTGCAGGATTCTCGTCAGTGGAGATCTTGACAAGGTCAACAGACTTGTCCTCCATGGCACCACGTATGAAGTGATACCTCACCTCAATGTGTTTTGTCTTCACATGGAAGACTAAATTCTTAGCCAACTGAATGACACTCATAGAATCTAAATGCAGTGTAGGTATAGCATCAATCCCAAGGTCAGAGAGCCTAGCCATATGGCCTCCTTGCAAGCCTTAGTGGCTGCAACATACTCGGCCTCAGTGGTAGACAAAGACGTACACTTTTGAACCCTGGACATCCAAGAGACAGCACCTCCAACATAGGTGAATACATAGCCAGAAGTGGACTTCCTACTATTTGCATGTTCTGCATAATCGGAGTCAATGCACCCCACGACCCCTGTATCCTAGCTACCATAGCAAATACACATATCTATTGTGCCCTTAAGGTACCTCATGATACCCTTCACGGCATCCCAATGTTTCCTGCTAGGTGTAGCCATATAGCGTGCCACAACACCAACTGCAAAGGAAATATCTGGACGAGTGGCTATCATGGCATATATCAAACTGCCCGCGGCTGAAGCATAAGGGATCTAGGCCATCTCTGCCCTCTGCTCATATGTCTGTGGACAATCGGCCTATGATACCTTCACATAAGAAGGCAATGGACAGCCAATAGGCCTTACGTCCTGCATGCGGAAGCGCTCAAGGACTTTATGAATATACTCCCTCTGTGACAAGTAGAGGAGTCCTTGATGCCTGTCGTGTCTAATGCGCATACCAAGTATGTGAGTGGCCTGTCCCAAATCCTTCATCTCAAAGCTCTTCTTCAGCTGAGATTTAAGAGCATCTAGCTCATCATGAGCTTTCCCTACTATTAGCATATCATCCACATAGAGTACCAAAATAAGAAATGAACCATCACGGGCTTTCTTCTGTAAAGACACGGATCCATAGCACTCCTGCTGTAGCCCTGTGACTACATAAAGGCATCAAACTTATGATACCATTCCCTAGGTGCCTACTTCAAGCCATAAAGACTTTTCTTCAACTTGCACACTAGGTGCTCCCTGCCAAGTTCTGCAAAGCCCTTAGACTGCTCCATATAGATCTCATCATGCAAGTCCGCATGTAAGAAAGCTGTCTTGACATCCATCTGATATAGATCTAAGTCAAGCTGAGCAACCAAAGCCAAGACCAAGCGCAGGGTGGTCATCTTAACCACAGGAGAAAAGACCTCATCAAAGTCTACACCATGCTCCTGCTTAAAACCCTTTGCTACCAATCTAGCCTTGTATGTCGGCTTAGGGTGTCCAGGGGTAATTTTCAGCTTGTACACCCACTTGCATGGCAAAGCCTTCTTGCCCTTAGGCAAGGCAACCAAATCCCAAGTCTCATTCTTATGCAAGGAGTCGATCTCAGGCTGCATAGCCCTCTCCCAGGAGTGATTGTCACCCCTGCGCATAGCCTCATCATAAGTGAAAGGCTCTCCTACATCTGTAACCAAAAAATAATGCATAGAGGGCTGAAATCTATCAGGTGGACGTTTGTCTCTAGTAGACCGTCTCATTGTAGGCTCTGTTGCCTGCCCAGCTGCCTGTCCAACACCCTGACCATGAGCATCTGCTGTTGCAGCTGTAGGCTATCCAATATGCTGTGCAGGAGCTCTAGGCTCCTCCTAAAAGATCACTCTGCAGATCTCAACCGCCTTCTCACGCTACCTGTGCATTTTGTCTTCATGGAAGACTACATCATGGCTGCGTACTATTTTCCACGCTTGCGGATCCCATAGGCGATAGCCAATCTCTCCTGAATCACCATAACCAAGAAAGATACATTTAATGCTCTTTGCATCCAACTTACTCCTCTTGTCCTTGGGCACATGGCAGAATGCCTCACATCCAAAGACATGGAGATGCGCATAAGAGGGTTGCTTACTAGCCCAAACTTCCTCTGCAACCTGGAAATCCAATCCACTAGAAGGCGATCGGTTTATGACATGCACTATCGTACTAACTGCCTCAGCCCAAAAGCTCTGTGGTAGGCCTGCATGGCTAAGCATAGAGCAGACACGCTCCTGAATAGTTGATGGGACCTAAAGCGGGCCAGCACTGGCTCATGCACTAGCCAGACCTCTATCATGCGCTCAACAATCCCATGGCCTCGCGGTCAGGAGCGTTGATGACACATACATCATACATTGCCTTCCTAAACATCTTGCGTTTGTATCACGTATCGTAGTCCAACTCTAACCCAATTAACACTCCTCAGAGGGAGTCCCAACACATTGCCAAATGGCATGAAGTACAAACATAGGAGGTCCTCCCATGTGTAACGTGTCCACTAATATCCTCTAGGACACGTCTTAGCAGTCCATCGGAAAGGTTGTCTAGAAGACTCCACCCGGCACTCCCATGGAATGTTGCGGGTTTTGTAATCTAGGACTTTCCGCGTCTGCCCCGTAACGGAAGTGTCCTGGGCGCTTTCCACTTAGGATCGAACGGAATTGTTTGGTCGTTTGCTAACAGCGACTAGCGTCAGACCTGATCGAACTACTTTACGCAGAACGCTCGGTCTGAAGCGAATTCATGCTGCACTTGGTTCAAGGAGAATGGGAAACGAGAGGGATGCAAGGCTCGACCTCTCTGCCAAAAGGCATAGTCCCATTCCGTTCCCCTAAAACAGCCTGAATCGGGTAATCGGTACTTCCAAGTCATTGTTCTCCTTGCTTGCTTTGGTGATGACGATCATCCTCTGTCCATCGAAGATCTTGAGAAAAGTTCCCGGCTAACCAGGACCACCCATCCATAGGACAGACCCAAGGTCCATCCTCCGCACTTTCCTCGGTTTGTTTTAGTTATGTAATTACCTACCACATTAGTTTGACACATACAAACAGCTTCCTTGATTAACCCTGTTAAGCACTGGTTCCTTCACGTAATCTTATCACAGGACATAAAGAAAACAATGTCAAACAACTCCTTTATTATCATTATATCCTTTTATCTTTGAAATACAAGGAGTTCCCGCCCGTAGGCGTATTCATAATCCGCCCGAAGGCTATCCAGTAATCCTTCCTGTGATTACTATCCCAAGTTTCCGCCCGTAGACTAGTATGCGGGCCTCGAGATCCAATCCCGAGTCACGTTAGTCTCTTGTGCAGAACCCGGAAGGCGAGGGATTTACAGCCAGAGCCCCCCTGGCACCCAAGCGTCCTCCTGCTCCAAGCAGAACTCAACGGAGAGACCTCTCACGGCGGGTTCGGTCCACGTTCCCGGCGCGGTTCACAACCCCCTTGGTTAGGGTCAGGCAGGCAGTCGGGGGTAACTGAAGCTGCCTCTCAGGCACCAACCTGAAGCTTTAGATATATTTTCATCCTTTAGTTCATTGAGCAAACAATGCAAACAATCCTTTCTAACTTTTACAAACACAATCAAATTCCAATGGCCGTTTGCCTGGCAAACTGTCAAGGAGTAACTCCTTACCTCCGAATGCAACCCGCATTCGATCCGGAATCCATTGCAACTTAGCAAGATTCCCATCATCCTTGGGTTAGAGTCATACCCTTCCAATACATTAGGTTTATTGTGGCAGGATCCAGCGACCATGTCGCTTTAGATTATTGTCGGTCATTTGCTTTAAGGCAAATACTTAACTTTCCTTTTCCTCCGCAAACTTTTCCCAAGAAAAGTGAATAACAGGATGGTCACTCAGCCTTAATAATTTAACTTCCTTCAATAACTTGTCAACTTCATTTCAAGAGATGACAAAACTCTTTGCGGACAAATTCCAAAGCTATACAATGTTGCGGCTTGTGCGCAAGTATTGCATCTATTCTACGGAATCCTCCTATCCATTTCTTAGTGTTCCGACCACGGGTCTCTAACCCTAGTCGAGTAACAGGATTTTTGGGGTATCCTTCAAGTCATTTCTAATTAGGTTTGGCTCATGATTCTAGAATATGCAACTCCGTCGGAGTTCCATCATGATCCTTAGGTTCACAGTTTTTGTCTAAGCGAGGTCAAATTATCCTTGCACTAAATCCTAGTTATCTCTTAGGATTCCTGTGTTTATATGATTCCCTGTGGTTCATATTACTTAGCCAATCCGATTATGCCTGTTTGCGACAAGGATGATCCTTCTAGGGTGATAAACCAAATCTACGGAATCGAATTCGCGTAAACAAGCGATTGATTGCCGTTTCCTTGGTGAGGTAAAATTACTTACTAATATGTACGCTAACTTTCCTAATTAATGAAGCCTACTACTTTGTAGTCTATGCTCTCGAACTTATGCATTGGCGAGTCATACAATCTTTCCTTGGTGCACGATAATTTGGTTACTAACTTTCCCTAGGGCTACTAGGTCTTACATCAACAGTCGTACCTACAACCTTGTAGTTTATCCTTTGGCATCTCATGCATTTACACCTAATTACGACTCTTTAATGATTGATCCTTTTCTCATGACGGCTACGCAATTTCCTAACATTCTCCTAGCCACTAAGTCGTTGATGATACTCAAGCGAAACTAGTGTTATTCTATTCCATCTTATAACTATGTTGCAAGTCATACGTTCATTTTAGTACCCTATTAGTTCTTTCCGAATGAAACCTTATGGTGCTAACCTTTTCTTATGAAATCATTACGAGAGGTATGTTACCTAATGTGCATATACGCTTAATTCACCATATCTAGGGTGGCAACTAATGCACATATAAACTCCGTTTCCTTGCTTAGGATTAGATTCTTTACCTTAATAAGGTACCATCTACATGCATCTAATTCTCTAATCGTTCAATCTTTCATAATGTTCAAAAGATGCATTTCTTTCAATTTCCATATGCTTTTAATTTAAACGTAACATGAAATTTCCTTCCTAAGCGCGCCTAATCATTTCCTTATGCGGAATTTAACACGGAAGAACCTGGACTTGTGGTGTCGGGGTGATGTCCACTTGCACATTTGGAGTCGAGCCTCCCGTGGTTGCCTCTTGGGATCTTTTTGGAGCCATCGTAGTCGTAAATTCGACTTCCGATCTGCCTTTGTGCTTGTATGCGGATGGTTTCCTCTTCGAAATAGAACTTGCAACAAAAGCTTCGGAATTCCCACGAACTCGAATCGGCGCGGTAATTGGACGGCTTGCGGGTTTAACGTCTTTGGCCGAAGTCTTGTCGAAGGTTCCTGTGAGGTCTTTATGGCCTCACCGTCTCCTTCTTTCGAAGTCCCGGGGTATTTAAGGGATCTTCGGGGAATATGCCGTGAGAAAGGCCTTTTTGGGCCAAGGGGTGGAAAAATGCCCTTGAAATGGGTGGCAAAGGATGGGAATTTGGGGTCGTGGGAAAGGGGTTTAGGGAGGCCCCCCCTATGGAAGCTTCTAAAGAAGCTTCCAAAGGAGCTTCTGTGGGCTGGGTCGTGGGCGACGTGGCGTGGGATGGCGGCCTGGCGAGGGTGATCAGCGCGGCGGACGGGGGTTGGCGGCAACGACCGGCGGCCTGGCGGCCAGCAACACGGCAGGCTGGCGGGGCAACAACACGGCAGGCTGGCGGGCAGCAACACGGCAGGCTGGCGGCAGCAAGGCGACTTCTCACGACGGCCTCTCCTCCTCTCTCCCTCCCCTAAGCACACCCCCATCAAGGGCGTGTTTTTATAGGCCGTGGGGGTGGGGAGTGGGTCTCCCCCCACGTGGGGAACTTCCCATGCAAACCCCCACTTTCCCATCCCCCCCCACACACTCCCTTTCCTCCAGCCATGCATCGGCTGGGGGAAGGGATAAACATACAAAAAAAATTTGCATTTAATTAATTAAATTGCCCCTCCCAAGAGGGTGTTTCCGTGCGGCTTGCGGTTTTTTAACACCCGGTTCGATTTACCATTCGCAGAAGCCCTATTTCTCTTGTGCGGCTCACACATTACGCGGCCTAATAATTCAAATGCGAGAGATACCCTTTGCACAGGGTTTGCACAGCGTGTGAGAAGTGATACGATCATGTGGAAATATTACATTCTCTCCCCCTTAGAAGAATCGAGATGTCCTCATCTCGAGATAAGCTGGGGATATTGAAGATTGAGAGAGCTTTCATCCATCCAGGTAGCATCCTCTTCGGAATAATCTTGCCACTAGACGAGGCATTCTCTCAAGGTTCTAGATCTCAATTGTCCCTCCCTGACCGTGGCCAATACCTTGACGGTGTCCCTCGCTGAGCTTGGGGCATTGCTTTCTGAAGTGACCGAGTTCATTGTAGTGGAAACATCGGATGTTTCGGCCATTACCGTGAGTAGGAACAAAGTTGTTGACGTTATTTGTCCTTGCCTTCTTTCTTTGTCCCTGATTGTGGCCTTGAACTCTCTTAACCTGGGGTCTGAATGCTCCTTCGCTTGGGTCGCTATAAGACCAATTCTTAATACTCCTTGGTTTAGCTTGCACTTCCTGAATTATGGGTGCCGCTCGAATGAGTGCATCCTGAAGATCTGATGGTCTCATAGATTCGAGACGGGTATTTACAGGTGGATTTAAGCCTGCACAAAATTTGGACACCTGCTGTGTCGTATCCATTTGTGGCGCATACTTCAAGAGTGAGACAAACTTAGAGTAGTATGCGTCAAGCGTGAGTCCTAACTGTTTTAGCTCATAGAACTCATTCATTTTTTGTGTATGATATGCGGGTGGCAAATATCTCCCTTGCACGGCTTGCTTTAACTTCTCCCAGGTAACGGACCCCTCTGAAATCCCTTGATCCCTGCACCATTGTTTCCACCATAGTCTGGCTTCACCGGTGAGTTTTAATTTGGCGAGCATGGCCTGATTGGTTGGTGCAGTGCCAGCGGCTTCGAAGTAGTCCTCCATAGATTCAATCCAAATCTTAGCGTCCGACTGGACGAATCTGCCTCTCCCGTCAAACTCGGGTGGCTTTATTTGTTTGAGGAGGAACTTCTTCTCCTGGATCACAGTAGTACTTGATGTAGGGGGCGAATTTGGAACCTGTACCTGGGGTTGTGCCTGGCGTAAAAAGTTTTCTTAACGTTATTATATGATAATTGCCATTAGCTTATCTTTAGTTTAGCTAATTCGTAACTCATGAAGCAACTAGACTTTTTGCAACAACTTTGATGCACAATCGGATAGTGATAAAAGAAGTCCTTATTTATATTTATATGGCGTAGCCTCATACAACAATTCCAGTCATTACATCTAGTTTGGGGAGAACAACATAGCATTGGATTTGTCTACAAGAACTGTGTAGTAGTAGGGTTTTGGGTCATGTATCTTTAGGAATCGGTAATTCATCGGAAGTTCGGGATATCCTTTCCGCTGGAAACCATACTTCCCATGGCGTCCCAATACCTTGATCCTATCAGCTGGAATTACACGGGTTACTTCCTCATAAACATATGAGTTTAATTCAACCCTCCGACCTTGAATATGCAAAGTCGAGTTCACGTGAGCTTCCACGAAAATGAACAGCTTCACGACTTTCAAATCTTCCAACCACTTGATCCTCTTCAAGTTGGTCTATAGATAAGCGAACCGGTGGGCAGCTATGTAGTAGATTCCTGAAGACCCAGTCCATCTTCGCTCTATATATAGAGGTGATGGGTTATAAATATGCTCCAAGATGTTCATCATTCCAATTCTCTGCCTATAATGCAGGGAATGCATCGCAGTCATGAACATGATTCGGAATACCAAGAACTTATTCCACGCCTCGTAATTCTGCAAGACAGTATTGAAGATGAGAAAATGTTTGGACAGGAACAATTTCTTTACTTCACTTCTAATGAAATCTTATGGAAACAATTCCATTGTAAGTTGGCTCTGATACCAACTGTAACGTGTCCACTAATATCCTCTAGGACACGTCTTAGCAGTCCATCAGAAAGGTTGTCTAGAAGACTCCACCCGGCACTCCCATGGAATGTTGCGGGTTTTGTAATCTAGGACTTTCCGCGTCTGCCCCGTAACGGAAGTGTCCTGGGCGCTTTCCACTTAGGATCGAACGGAATTGTTTGGTCGTTTGCTAACAGCGACTAGCGTCAGACCTGATCGAACTACTTTACGCAGAACGCTCGGTCTGAAGCGAATTCATGCTGCACTTGGTTCAAGGAGAATGGGAAACGAGAGGGATGCAAGGCTCGACCTCTCTGCCAAAAGGCATAGTCCCATTCCGTTCCCCTAAAACAGCCTGAATCGGGTAATCGGTACTTCCAAGTCATTGTTCTCCTTGCTTGCTTTGGTGATGACGATCATCCTCTGTCCATCGAAGATCTTGAGAAAAGTTCCCGGCTAACCGGGACCACCCATCCATAGGACAGACCCAAGGTCCATCCTCCGCACTTTCCTCGGTTTGTTTTAGTTATTTAATTACCTACCACATTAGTTTGACACATACAAACAGCTTCCTTGATTAACCCTGTTAAGCACTGGTTCCTTCACGTAATCTTATCATAGGACATAAAGAAAACAATTTTCCCAAGAAAAGTGAATAACAGGATGGTCACTCAGCCTTAATAATTTAACTTCCTTCAATAACTTGTCAAATTCATTTCAAGAGCTGACAAAACTCTTTGCGGACAAATTCCAAAGCTATACAATGTTGCGGCTTGTGCGCAAGTATTGCATCTATTCTACGGAATCCTCCTATCCATTTCTTAGTGTTCCGACCACGGGTCTCTAACCCTAGTCGAGTAACAGGATTTTTGGGGTATCCTTCAAGTCATTTCTAATTAGGTTTGGCTCATGATTCTAGAATATGCAACTCTGTCGGAGTTCCATCATGATCCTTAGGTTCACAGTTTTTGTCTAAGCGAGGTCAAATTATCCTTGCACTAAATCCTAGTTATCTCTTAGGATTCCTGTGTTTATATGATTCCTTGTGGTTCATATTACTTAGCCAATCCGATTATGCCTGTTTGCGACAAGGATGATCCTTCTAGGGTGATAAACCAAATCTACGGAATCGAATTCGCGTAAACAAGCGATTGATTGCCGTTTCCTTGGTGAGGTAAAATTACTTACTAATATGTACGTACTTACTAATATGTACGCTAACTGTCTTGCTGCCCCGCCAGCCTGCCGTGTTGCTTGGTGAGGTAAAATTACTTACTAATATGTACGCTAACTGTCTTGCTGCCCCGCCAGCCTGCCGTGTTGCTGGCCGCCAGGCCGCCAGGCCGCCGGTCGTTGCCGCCAACCCCCGTCCGCCGCGCTGATCACCCTCGCCAGGCCGCCATCCCACGCCACGTCGCCCACGACCCAGCCCACAGAAGCTCCTTTGGAAGCTTCTTTAGAAGCTTCCATAGGGGGGGCCTCCCTAAACCCCTTTCCCACGACCCCAAATTCCCATCCTTTGCCACCCATTTCAAGGGCATTTTTCCACCCCTTGGCCCAAAAAGGCCTTTCCCACGGCATATTCCCCGAAGATCCCTTAAATACCCCGGGACTTCGAAAGAAGGAGACGGTGAGGCCATAAAGACCTCACAGGAACCTTCGACAAGACTTCGGCCAAAGACGTTAAACCCGCAAGCCGTCCAATTACCGCGCCGATTCGAGTTCGTGGGAATTCCGAAGCTTTTGTTGCAAGTTCTATTTCGAAGAGGAAACCATCCGCATACAAGCACAAAGGCAGATCGGAAGTCGAATTTACGACTACGATGGCTCCAAAAAGATCCCAAGAGGCAACCGCGGGAGGCTCGACTCCAAATGTGCAAGTGGACATCACCCCGACACCACAAGTCCAGGTTCTTCCGTGTTAAATTCCGCATAAGGAAATGATTAGGCACGCTTAGGAAGGAAATTTCATGTTACGTTTAAATTAAAAGCATATGATGAGAGTGGTGTTTAAGTGCTGAGAGAAAGAAAAAGCTGATTGTTTTCATCTATGCATATCATATAGATCAATCGTTAATTTAAAATAAGGATCTAGTAGCACGAGGTCTCCTTGGTGCGAGGTTCGTACAACGTAGCAATTACGCGTTAGAGAAATTCATTGAAAGAATGCTTTTGCACTAAGCACAATGCTGATTTTTCTTTGTTTGAGCACATGGACATTCACAATTTGCATGAAGCATATAATGATAAAAGGTATCAGGCAATACCTCCTGGATGCATAGCGCCTGTATTCTCTAGATCGTGACCAATGTTGAGTGAGTAACGTTGTCCCAAGCTGTAGGCTAGGCGTTGGGTCTAAGGGGAAAGTAAAGTGAGGTATGGTATATCCTGGAACAAAATAATTGGTACCTTGAGAGGACTATGTGCAAAGTGTTATATATGTTTAGCGACCCATCGAGAGACCAATCCCCAAGATGTAGGAGAGTTGTAGTGAGGTAGCGGTAGTCAACCATGGTGTAATATTTCCACATGATCGTATCACTTCTCACACGCTGTGCAAACCCTGTGCAAAGGGTATCTCTCGCATTTGAATTATTAGGCCGCGTAATGTGTGAGCCGCACAAGAGAAATAGGGCTTCTGCGAATGGTAAATCGAACCGGGTGTTAAAAAACCGCAAGCCGCACGGAAACACCCTCTTGGGAGGGGCAATTTAATTAATTAAATGCAAATTTTTTTTGTATGTTTATCCCTTCCCCCAGCCGATGCATGGCTGGAGGAAAGGGAGTGTGTGGGGGGGGATGGGAAAGTGGGGGTTTGCATGGGAAGTTCCCCACGTGGGGGGAGACCCACTCCCCACCCCCACGGCCTATAAAAACACCCCCTTGATGGGGGTGTGCTTAGGGGAGGGAGAGAGGAGGAGAGGCCGTCGTGAGAAGTCGCCTTGCTGCCGCCAGCCTGCCGTGTTGCTGCCCGCCAGCCTAGAACCACGAATCTTTTGTAAAACTCTGAAGCTACTTGCAAACATATAGAAAACTTGATGACAGTTTGATTACAGAATTGGAATGCTATCCTACCTGAATAGGAATGCTATTCCTCTCTAAAATATCAAGAGTCTAGTCTTCTGCATACAAATTATCTTGGTGCTTCTTATACAGTACTAACCAGCGGATTTCTTTCTGAAATAGCAAGAAGGGACGTGAAGAACTTCAGTTTTTGAATAGCTAGTTTATAAATCAGATTTGTTTCCTTTGTGAAGTTGAAGATGTTGATGTTGAATAAGGTTGTAATTAATCAAGCCTACTACTTTGTAGTCTATGCTCTCGAACTTATGCATTGGCGAGTCATACAATCTTTCCTTGGTGCACGATAATTTGGTTACTAACTTTCCCTAGGGCTACTAGGTCTTACATCAACAGTCGTACCTACAACCTTGTAGTTTATCCTTTGGCATCTCATGCATTTACACCTAATTACGACTCTTTAATGATTGATCCTTTTCTCATGACGGCTACGCAATTTCCTAACATTCTCCTAGCCACTAAGTCGTTGATGATACTCAAGCAAAACTAGTGTTATTCTATTCCATCTTATAACTATGTTGCAAGTCATACGTTCATTTTAGTACCCTATTAGTTCTTTCCGAATGAAACCTTATGGTGCTAACCTTTTCTTATGAAATCATTACGAGAGGTATGTTACCTAATGTGCATATACGCTTAATTCACCATATCTAGGGTGGCAACTAATGCACATATAAACTCCGTTTCCTTGCTTAGGATTAGATTCTTTACCTTAATAAGGTACCATCTACATGCATCTAATTCTCTAATCGTTCAATCTTTCATAATGTTCAAAAGATGCATTTCTTTCAATTTACCCCCTCGCCGTTTAGATTGTGCACGATGCATAGGTTTAGGGTAATATTTTTCCATTTTTTTGTTGTATGAAAAGCAATAAAAGTTCACTAAAACATAAAGGTAGGGCTGAACTGAGGCTAAACCTCATACTTCAGACCCCCCATACATACACAAACATAAATCTTATTTTTTAGTATTTTTCGCACACTCAAAACCTATTTTTCCCTTATTCTTACCCATTTTTCTTATTTTTCTTGTATTTTTTACAATTTTAAATAACAAAAAATACAAAATGAGTTGTGGGCTGTGGCCCTTAGGTTCATTTGCAGCAAAAACACAATTGTAGTTGGTGTGTCTTATTATATTTTCCATTTATATATCAAAAACACCCAATTTTTCCCTATGTCGGGTGTTTTACGGGTTTTACACCATTAATTTCAGTCACACAACACTTATGATTTTCTGATTTTCTAAGCATAAACTGATCAAACTCATAGCAAACAACAACATAATGCATAATCATCCCATGGGAATAAATATTCATGAAGCAAATTGCATAAAACATCAATTTCCTTTGTAAAAATGAAATTACCGTTCTTTGTGGGTTGCGGGTTTTTATTTACCATGTCTCGGGACTGATTTCCAGCCGCCATTAATGCTCATGATAGTCCACAATCAGCAATCTTCATTCTCCTTGAACCATGGAGCAATCCGGTCTTCATTGGACAAGCATCCGTCATCCATTCTTCTTCTTCTTCACCGCATGAATCTGCCCTTAGAAGAGAGAGAGGGAGGAGAGAGAAAGAATGAAATCAGAGATCTTCATAGAGACCACCATTCTGCGAGCGAAGCACGGCAATATGACCAGTAGATAGAGGGTAGACAAGGGCCAATGTCTGTTGCATGGGGTGCATTCAACCTGCATCTTCCATGATCAACATAGAGGGTGCAAATTTCGGCGCCTGTAGACATCACGCTTTCTCGTCCTTGATCACGATTTTTTCATCCACATTTCATGTGGCATAAAATTTGGGCCCCAAAGGTCATGCCCATTTGACCACTCTAATGTCCACCTCTTCGCATCTTGCTCGACTTCTTGGCTCCTTCCCCATCCGGACTCCGAATTGAGCTCTGAAAAATTCTGGCGTCCGGCTCGGCATCCCGCATTGGCCGATAACTCTTATCAACCCGCACGATAGTCTGAAAAATTATGAAAAATCACCAAGTGTCGCTCGGGCACCTTTAAAGCACTTTGACGCTTAAAATCGTCCTAGATCGAGCCGCCGCCTTCGACGTTGAATATTTTTTCCTTGATATTCGTAATTTTTAGCTATTTTTAAGCACTTCTCGGCATCAAAATTCCGCTCTCATTGGCGACCACGGGATAGGGTGGCTCAGCTCGTCGAATCCCACAATAGATCTACACAAAACAACCAAAGGAAGCATCAAGCTGATACAAAGTAGATACATACTAACCACAGCACAACACTCACCCTACCCCCTGACAGAACCAAGGCATGACATCCACAAGGAGTAGGCCTAGCATAATCTGATAAAAGTTCCAAAGCTAGTCACTAACCAACTGCTCCAACACGACCAAACTAAAAGAACTATCAAAGAGGTTGCCCTAAGTGGTGGTCTGAACTACCTACCTAGCTAAGGACAACACAACCATGAACTCCTACTAGGCGAGGACTCCTATAGCCAGATCAAGAAGTATTTGCTTATAGCACATTTCGTCTTTTAGGGTTTTTATTTTTTCATACTCGGGCATGTAAAAAGGAGGGAGCTGAGCGTAGTGACCCAAGGAGAACAGGGCATCGGCTTCAAGACCTGTCTCGGTACCCAAGAACCTACCAAGCCCTCGCAAGGAGACACTTAATCCTTTTCTGACGCTCACTTTTATTTTCGCTCCAACCTTCCTTATTTTCTTCTTTTCCAGCAAGATGCCACCCCTAGGAAGACAAGGCATTGGCCCTGGGTCTGACTTGTCCCCAGGAACATACCAGACCTTTGCAAGGCAATGATCATCTGCTCATAGATTTTCATTTGTTTTCTTCTCTAGTTTTATAGGGGTTAGAACCCCTTTTTACACACATTTGTATATATTTTTTTGTCTTTAAGATATTCATGGTTTTATTTCCCTTACCATTATCATTTTCTTCTGGCAGGCTTCTCTAATGGCCTCACAACTAACAAGAACTCCTAGAACGGCTACCTAGCAGGCTAGCAGAATAGGGTCACTAGGACTTCCATCTAAAACAGGTATTTCAATGCTTGACAATGTCTTTACAGGAGGCAACGACTACTCAGACCTCCCTCAAACATACTGAACCTAAACCTGGGACTTCATGCCTTGGACGCTGGTCCCCAATAAGAAACAAAAATCCCCTTAACAAGTACACAAACACATATAGCATAAAAACCACAGTACTCATAAAGGAAAGATATCACCTGGATGGGGCCACAAGAAGCTTCCGCGCAATAAAAGGCTCGTTCCAAGCTCTTCTTCGAACCTGTCTAGCACAGAACTCAAATAAGAAACCATTAACCATACCTGCACTAAATAGACAATTGGCCCTCTTGCCCTTATGACATAAAGAACTTCACTACAAAACTTGATCGGCCCTCTTGGCCTAATGAAATAAAACAAAGTAGCACCTACACATCCTTCCCTGGAATAGCACAGATATACAATAATAGGCTCCCTCCCAAGGAGGAAAAACAGGCTCATAGCCCTAAACTAAATGCATAAGGTTATGACCCATCCCTCCTGCATATATAGCAACAGGCGTATGCATAACATGTTGTCTAATTAACCTATGGGTCCAGGATAATGATAGTAGATTGGTCTTGGCTACTCTTTGTATTGCCCATATCAACCATCGTCTGCCATATATCACATGCTCTGATAACATTCCCCACAAGCGACTGGGTCCTGTTTCATCATTGATAACAATATCCAAACTAGGACCACAATTAAAGAAGAGGTCTTCTTCATAAGCAAGGCTTGCCAATGAGTCCGCAAACTCATTCCAATAACGTGGAATCAATTGAAATGACACTCTCTCAAACTCCTCAAGTAGGGTCATAGCAGTCTGATGATACATACAAAGAATGGGATTCCGCACTGTGTATGGGTCCCATAATCAAGGCTTTATACTCTGCCATATTGTTAGTGAATCCTACCCCGAGCTAAGCAGCTAACTTCATCGTAACTCTATGTCGGGGATCTCGGATTACTACTCCAACACTCCCTTTTTTATTAGGGCCCCTGGACGCTCCGTCAAAATATAATATATACATCCACAATGGGTTTACACAGCCTGCCATCACGAACTCCTCTATTCGTAATTATGGTAATCAAAGTTTAGCATGTTGAGAGGATGAACTGACGGCTCCATCCCACCTTCTTCATTAAACTCAACAGGGATACTTGTCAACAGTCGTAATCAGTGATGGCAGAAGACTTTGATCCCCCACACAGGTTCCGTCTTCTTGCTCAATCACTTTATATCCTTTGCTCCACCAAATGAGTTTCCCCTAATGGTATCTTTGCTCCAGATATGGGTGCTCCAAATAAGGGATTAATCGACCCATCAACCAACTTTTAAGCTCTTTTGCGGGTCTCAAATCATCCCCAGCATGGACCTGCAATGCATTTCTCTATATTAGCATACTTAGAAATAATAAGGTTTAATCTTATTAAGATTAACCTTATTCTTAATCTCTACTCCTTGTAGATCAGCTAATAGGGCCGTAGACCTATTTTTCCCTAACCTAACAATCTTGTAGGGACCATCCCATTTAGGGTCTAAATTCCCTAGAAACAACTCCCAATGCGCATCATAATAGAGGACTAATTGCTCTTTTTTAAAGGTATATTTCTTTGCTCTAAGGTCATGCAACCGCTTCATCCGACGTTTAGCTACCTCCTGGTGTAATAAGCTCTGCAACTTTAGCTCATCCAGGTGGGCTATAGTCGTGAAACGTTCAAAAAGGGAATCCTTATTTCCCAAAGAATGGTTAATTGCAAACCGTATGGTCGACAATTCGATTTCAAGGGGTAACACACACTCTTCACCATAAACCAATTTGAATGGAATACTTTCAGCTCATCTAGGGAGATGTCACCAAAGGTCTTGTTTGCTCTTTGTTACCACAATCCAGGTGCATTGCACAAACCAAAGGCCATCACATGGTACATAAAAGTACCAAAGACAGTAATAAAAGTTGTTTTCAACTTGTCCTCTTCTGCATTGCCATCTGATTATATCCTACAAAGCAATCTATAAACGAATATATTTCCCTACCCGCTAATTGATCCAAAATTTGGTCAATAAATGGCAATGGGTAGTAATCCTTAACTATCTACTTATTGAACACCATTCTGTGTGCTGAACAGGGAAGATCAAACCAGCTTTCCTTCACTTCTGCAACTCCTCAAACAACCCGTCCCTCAATTCAAAAGGCATACGCCTTACTTTCTGACGCACAGGAAGACTGCCTTCTTTTACAGGAATAGTATGAACAGCTAGGCTGGGAGGAATGCCTCTCAGCTCATCATAACTCCAGGCAAAGATATCACGGAATTCTTGAATCAAGGACACATAGTCCTCCCTTTATGCTGAACTCAGCATAGAACCTAATTTAATTGGCCGCGAATCATTCGACATGCCAAGGTCCAACTCAATCACATCCGCATCTCTTATCCTATCTTGAGGCTCTATCGGCTCATTTAGAGTTATTTGATAGATATCCTCTGTAGTGGACCCCTCTTTAGATTCATCACTAGATGACGTCTCACTATCACTACAACAAAAAGGCATCATAGACGCACATTTAGACGCGATTTTTGAATATAGAGAAATTCTTACGGGCGCGTCTATCTGCCCGTCTATTTGCGTGTCTACCATTTCGCATCTATAATCGCATGTATCAACAAATTTACATGCACAAATAGACGTGCAATAGACGCACTTATACACGCGCATATAGACACGCTGGTAGACACGCTTTTACAAGCACTGGTAAACGCGAACGGAAAACAAAAAATGTAATTTAAAAAAAAACATATTTAATTTCTTTTTTTAATTTGAATTATGAAGTGCCTGTATAAGCGCGTGTAGTCTGCATTATAGACGCGCGTATACACGCGAATTATCTGCAATTTAGACGCACAAAACAGAACTAGAAAAAAAAAAACAGAGAGCATGTGGTTGCAAAGCAACCACATGCTCTATGGTTTTTTTTCCCCTCCCATACATCAGATTGTGTATTTGGGAAAAAGACAATGTATCTTACGGGCACGAGAATTGAAAATAAAAGTCCATGTATTCATTATATATCAAAAGCATTTACAAGGGAATTTTAAGTCCTTGCGACCTAAAGCGTGGCCGCAAGCAGTAGGCTCAAAGAGATATCATACATATACAAGAAAAGAAGCCCTCATAAGGAGGTATGGTGCTCCTCTACGAATTTGAAGAGCAAACATCTTCACTAGTACCACCATGGCTACTAGCGTCACTATCCCCCTCCTCGCTATGCTCCAAATCCGGGTTCGCCTACACACACAAAAGATCAGGGTTGCTTACATAGACAAGGTGGAGAAAAAGTTATAACTAGACATACTTTTAATAGGAAAGTAAGAAAAACATACCTCCTCTAGCTGTCGAATCCTCATGGCCCAGTTATATTGGTCCTCAGTGATGAGACCCTCCTCATAAAAGTGAAGCCATGTCACTACGCGGTTATGGCCTCGATAATAACCTACCTCTCTAGGAGTAGGTGTCCTACCAACGATGGTAGTCTGCAAAACATTTAGAGATATACAAACAATTATGAGTCACAATATATTAGAATAAAATATATAAAGAATTAAAATAAATATAAATTTAAAAAAACTAGAAATCAAAATATACTTACAAACTCTACCTCCCACGACTCTCTGCCGCCCGATCCGTAATGCGACGATCCCATTGTTTCCATTTGGATCCGTCGCGCCTCTGTGTGCTGGCGACTCTTCACTTTCTCTGCAGCTTTCTTCTTGGCTTTCTTCCACTCTATGCAATGGCACATAGGTGGTTGGCTATAGGCTCCACGCCCCTTCTCCAGCCTCCGCAGTGAGTCCCTGGCCTGTGTCATGAGGTGGGATCTTTTGTTGTGAAGCATATCCCTCACTTTTGTATGTCCCCAATCATTCGAGAATTGCTAACCCTCAGGATTTGGGTACCTCCTATGGACTGCCCTCAACACCTCCTGCCACAAGCTGCTTTTCTGATTTTTGAAGGCAATGAAACAATCTTTATACATCGCATGCACGATGCTCCTCATGTACGCCATTACATCCCTTCCCTCATCATCATGAAAGATGCCACCAGCATCTATAACTCTATAGTACTAGCGTAAAACCTCCTCTACGTGATCTACTGGTGAGGTTGATCGCTCGCCACCTCTTAGGAAACCCCCACACAAGCCTCGTCCTCCCCCTCGACTCTCCCTCCTCCCTCTCTGTCGACTACCCTCTGCCTCGCTGGACGCACGAGCTTCTGCGGATGCATGTGCTTCTGCAAATGCTTGTGCTTCAGCCAATGCATGTGGAGCACGTGGAGTAGCTGCATATGGAGTACTTGCATATGGAGTACCTGCATATGGAGTACCTACATGTGGAGTCTGGGAAGTAGTGCTAGGCAAAGACGTCAGAGGCATCCCAGACATGGCACTGAACACCTCGTCCGCTGTGGGAGAGTGGCCAAGGTGTCTGGTCATCTCTCCCATGAAGTCTTCCCTACTAGGAAAACCTCCAAAAAATGCATTGACCCCCCTACCAAAGGAGGCCAATGTATCATTCATGCGATCCACATCCGGGTCATTGCTAGATGAACCATGATACAACATCTGCAAAAAAAACACAGAAAAAAGACTAATTTATTTGCATACAAAAAATCATATATTACCTACATTTTCAAAGAGCTTTCTTTAGACATTGAGCATAACACTTAAGTGCTAATGCTTCTCTTAAACAAAAAAAATGATAAACACAAATATGGGATTGGTCACATTCATCATTGCAAAAATATATTGTTTACTATCAGAACTGGGAGACATGGCGCGTGTATCCCCACATCTAAATTGCAGGTTAGACGCGCCCTCAGACGCGCTCTAGAGTGAACCTTCTGTCCAGCGCGTCTAGCTATGCATCTAAGATGCAGCACAGACGCGCTGTCAGACACACATTCTAGGTCAATGCGCGTGTATAATCGCGTGTAGACTGCAGGTCAACCTTTTGTGTAGCGCGTGTATGATCGCGTGTACACTGCAGAGCACACGCGCTCTAAGATGCGCCCTCAGACGCTATGAGAGGAAACATTTTTTGCGTCTATATCTGCGTCTACACTGAGATGTAGACGCGCTATCAGACGCGCTCGGTCGGCTGATTTTAGGCCGATGACTGCCATTGATGATTTACAAAATGCAATACATAATGGAATCACAAATCCTAAATACACAGACAGAGCAGAGAGAGGAAGAGAGAAACACAAAGAGAGAGAGAGAGAGAGAGAGAGAGAGAGAGAGAGAGAGAGAGAGAGAGAGTCACCTTGGGTGTTTGGTGTGGCGGGTGGTGGCGCTTCTTCCTTCTCCTTCTTCCTCTCCTTGGTAAGTTACCCTCCCGTGATGCTTGTTTGCTTGCTTGTCGCTTCTTCTTGTTCTCCTATTTCTTATTCTCTCTTTCTTCCTCTCCTTGGCTTTCCTTTTTCCCTTCTCGTGTGTTTGAAATGAAAGAAGAGGTGAGTCATGAGGAGGTGAGGCATGAAGAGACTAGGTGAGGCATGAAGAGACTGCATGTCGGCTAAACTCAAGCTTCAGAACCGCAAAAAATGCAGGAAAGGAAAGGTGCAATTTGAAAAGAAATCATTTAAGTATGGTTTGAATTTTGACGTGTGCGTTTATTTTTGCATGTATATGTGTGTCTATTGTTCAGATAGACGCGAACATAGACGCGAAAATAGATGTCAATATAGACACGTAGGTAAATGCGGATATAGACACGCATTTGGGCTTTATCATAATTTTTTGTTTTTAAGATAAGTTTTGATAGTGAATTCTTATCATAAGTTTTAATGTATTTATGATGATTTTTGTGTATTTAAAACTGAGATCTTATGTAAACATATGAATGACAAATATTTTGATGTTGTCATGAATTAGGTTTAATCATGTCGACGTCATCATCACCTAGTGTGGTGCAAGCTGATGAGTCAATGAGCACATCCTCAAGTCAGGATGAAACATTGTGTCTTCATAATTGAGATGCATGGCTATGACGAAAAATTTAATGCATGTGTGATCGTTGTCAAGGGTGTATTTTTCGAGCACGTCGAATTGCAATGTCACACCTCAGCTTGTATGGAGAATGGGACCGAAAAAAATCACCGGTATTCATTGTTTTTTTTTTACCACTAAGATTGCATGTCTATGTTACGGGAATTATATATCAACGTATATGAAACTCCCTTTTGTGGTTGAGTAGGATGGGGTGCCACATCCTCAGATGCTCCCTCCTGGGCATCGAGAGGCTACAAAACGTTGACGCGAGGAGGCAGAGTCTTCAAGAAGAGTAGAGACTGACGACCATGATAATAGCCCTCATGAAATGCCCCATCAAGTCGTAGAGGATGAGATTTTGGACAACATGGTACACCATCTATTTTCGCAACCGATTCAGGGAGAAGGTCACTCTACGAAGCCGGATGATCCACTATATGTAGCATCATCTACTCCATTGTATGAAGGTTGTACGTACTCCATTCTTCGTGCATCCCTCGAGATACTTAACTTGCAAACAATTTATGGATGGAGTAATGTCAGTTTGGATGCATTATTGAAGTAGGTATCAATTCAGTTTGGCTTATGAATCATAATATTAATTGTTCTATTTTGAAATCAGACAGAAATATATGTTGGTGGTTTTTTAACTCACTTTTAAAAATATATGTAGGTTATTATCACAAATGCTTCCAAAAGGAAACAAATTGCCAACTAAGAGAGAGCAAGCAAGACATTACTTGACATCTGTGGGAGGCCTCGATTATGTCAAGATCCATGCATGTATCAATGATTGTGTCTTATTTCGTGGGATTCATGAGTTCGCACGAGAGTGTCCTATTTGTGGCAAATCAAGATACGAAGTGGAGATGAAGTCAATGGATGTGCCTCGTAAGGTTTTGCGACATTTTTCGATTGTTCCACGTATAAAACTTATGTTCAAGTGTAAGTCTATTGGAAAGCTCATGTCATGGCATGCTAGTCATTGTTCAAGTGATGGAAAATGGAGGATCCCTGCAGACACACCGGCATGGCAACATATAGATAATTTGTGGCCCATTTTCAAAGAAGAGCCAAGAAATTTGAGATTTGGTTTAGGTATGGATGGAATCAATCCATTTGGCATCAAAAGCACATCATACAGTGTATGGCTAGTGGTATTGGTGAACTATAATATTCCTCCATCCATGGCAATTAAAAAGGGACATGTGATGTTGTCCCTTCTGATTCCTGGAAAGCACAAGGTAAAAAACATGGACATTTACTTAGAGCCTTTGATTGAAGAGTTAGAAATGTTATGAGAAGGTATTAGGTGCAAGATACAAGTGCATCTGCATCCTCTAGAGATTTCACATTGAAGGCAATGTTGTTGTGGACCATGCATGACTTTCCAGGATATGGAGAGTGTTCAGGTACATGTATATAAATCTATATTTGAAATTCAATACTTGAATCAATTGCATTTTATTAATTCACTTGTTTTTTCAGGTTTAACCACGTCAGGATATCATGCATGTCCTATTTGCGGTCCCTCTCTAGTTTCCTCTAGGTCGGCACGTTTAAAGAAGGTTATCTACGACAATCATCATCGATTTCTTCCTATTGACCATCCCAAATATGTTCTCTCTACTAATGGAATGACTCCATAATCTCTAACCATTCGAGATTGGAAGGAGAGATGGATTAATGCCGACAACCACCCTCCACTCGAGAAGTGCATTTCTCTCGATTGACTTTAAAGTATTTAGCATGATGAATTGTTTACATAATATATTGTTTGTTTGTTAGGTTCTCTATATTTTTTTGTCTTCCATACTGGACTGAACTCAAGATCAATCACCTGTTGGACCCCATGCACATATTCAAAAATGTTGTATCTACATTATGGGATCACTTGATAGGGGCTCGTGATTCAGTGAATGTAAGGGAGGATTTACGTAACATTGGTCGCATGAGATGAGCATGGCCACGCATTGGACCCAGAGGAAAGATTGAGCTACCCCATGCACCTTGGATGTTGTCAAAGAACGAGGAAAAAATAGTGAAGGAACAAATATATAGCTTTCGAACACCCACAGGATGTATGAGATGTCTCAAGGGAGCCTTCATAAAGAAAAAGAAAAGAGGTGTGGAGCAACTATCTGGTTTGAAGTCCCACGATTGGCACAAAATGATTCAAGTAAGGGTATCTATAATCA
Source organism: Lygodium microphyllum (assembly GCF_053477565.2). Classification (NCBI taxonomy): domain Eukaryota; kingdom Viridiplantae; phylum Streptophyta; class Polypodiopsida; order Schizaeales; family Lygodiaceae; genus Lygodium; species Lygodium microphyllum. Next base: position 717,427 of record NW_028229537.1, on the reverse strand, counting down.
TGAATATAGTAACTAGTGGAGTAACTATGTGTAAACTTTGGGGTATGATGACTTTTTCCTCAACTAATCATTTGATCTATGAATATTGTTTACATTCAGTTCGTACTTCCTACTAGCATATCCCATTGTGTATCCAAAGATGTACGTGATATCATTTACAAGATGGGAGAGCTTGTGAGGTGTGTATACATTGTATTTTTCATTATATATATTTGAATTTCTACACAAAAATAAACAAGCACATCATACATCTTGAGAGATACGTCAGCTCGAAGGAAATTGATCCAAACACATTGCAAGATGCTCGAGTATTATCTGTTGAGGTGGTTTGTTTGGTGGATGAAATTTTTCCTCGATCCATTTTAACTACTCAATTACATTTACTCGTACATTTGATTGATGAGATCGCACTTTATGGGGCAGTTCATGTAAGGTGGATGTTTTTTCTTGAGTGCTTCATGAAAACCTTGAAAGATTTTGTGAGGCAAAAAGCACGGCTTGAGGGAAGCATGGCTGAGGGTTGGTTAGTGCAATCATCCCTTGTTTATATCTCTGAATATCTTGGTGAAGTGGATCCCTCTCAACCACGACTATGGAAAGATGATGAAGACTTGAGGATGACCTCTATAGTATCTCAAGGAAAAGGAATGAGTAAAGTGCTAACAAAAGAAGAACTTCGTAAGTTAAATAGTTTTTGTGTGCTCAATAGTGATGTAATGAGCAAATGGGTGACACTATATAATGAAGCAAGGGCAAGAAGAAAAAGCGAAAGACAAGAATTTCGCATTAGATATGGATGTAATGTCTCATTTCCAGATCATCTAAATGCGCTCCCACATCATATTGATATAGATTGGTTACATGAGGAAATGGAGAGAATGGAAAAAGAGGAGGAAATTAATATATCTCAAGAAGAGTGGGAATACGCACGAGGTTGCTTATCAAAGGTGAGACATATTATCAATTAATTTATTTCTATAAGTTTTATTTTATATAAATAATTGACATGTTTGATCTTTTGTCTTTTACTACTAGTGCACATTATTCAATGCACTTTGGTGTGAGGGTAAACATCTTCGAACTCAACGTATAGATAAAAAGAGAAATACCCAAGATTGTGGTGTCCTTGCTCACTTCGAGGATGCCAATGGTACCATGGAAGATTATTGTGGCTTGATCCAAGATATTCTGAAGCTTGACTTCAGATGATTCTTTATATATGTACTAGATGTGAAGTGGTTTAAAGAAGTGGTAACAAATGGTGAGCATTGCACAATCAGACGTCATCCAAGTGGTTTTGTAATCATTGACTCTACAAAATTTCACCAAAACAAGAATGACACATTAGTACTACCTTAACAATGCGAGTAGGTATATATGCAAAGGCTAATTTTTTCATATTTATACATGTGATACATATACACAATATAATAAGTACTTAAGTTTTTTGCTTTTTTTAAAAAATACAGGTTGTGTATCATCCAATGGTAAACAATAATCGATGGTGGTATGTCATCCCTATATCTAATCGTTCAAAACCAATATATGGTAATATTACCGACATGGAGATAGCATATGACAATCCAACAATTAATGATGATGTGCATGATGACACCATAATGGATGATATGCGTGATATAGTACAAGATGAACCTCGCGAGGATGTTCAAGGAAACGAAGAAGAAGACAATAATGTGATTGTCGATGATATTGATGAAGTTATTGAGCAATATAGCAACACATCTAATAGTGGGATAAACTTATTTGTTTCGTTACCTCTCGGTAACATAGATGTAGAAGTAGATAGTTGATCTCATTGAAGATGAGATGGATCATTCACTGTAACGTACTTAATTTGCTTATTGATTCAATGTGTATTCCTAATTCTATGGTTTTTATCATGCGCACACGTACATACTCAAGAATCAATAGTCAATTTTAAAGCTAAATTGAATTTTCCATAATAAAAAGGAAGTATCTTTTATCATCTTCAAGTACGTAGAGAAATTACGAGATACATATTGCAATGCTTGCTACTAATTGTAAGGTTTCTGTCGCTTGCCGCTAATTACTTATATCAGGCTTGTCAATTGGAGGAACTGGCATTCATTAGAGAGAAATGAAAAAGTAATTATTAACTCTATTTTTTTAATTCAATGATTCAATGTGTATTCTTAATTCTATGGTTTTTATCATGTGCACATGTGCATGCTCAAGAATCAATTCCAGGTGGTTAAATAATTATTAACTTTGGTTTTTTAATTATGTGAATTACTAATTTTAGGTGGTTAAATAATTGTGTGTCTGCTGGCGCGTCTATATTAGCGTCTATTTGCGCGGATATATAGACACAAAATTCGCATCTATTTACACGCACGTTTACACGCACTTATAGATGCTGTGATAGACGCGCCCGACTTTGTAACATATGCATCTATGCCTCGTTTCTGTTGTAGTGTACCAGATGGATCTTCTGTTGTTTCTAGTTCAGTAGAAGATAAAGGAGCTCTCTCACTTTGAGGAGACTTGGGATAAGCATCGACTATTACTTGATTAACACCTCTACCTAGAACCACTCGACCGGCGGGTATATCAACTTGACAGTCTGTTCGTAAGATCCAAGGCCTACCTAGCAACACTCGATAGCTAGGACGTCCTGCAAATCTTATCACCCTAAAGTCCAAGAAGCATTCTACACTTGCAACTATAACATGGACCTTAGTAACACAACCCTCTGGTTGTCTTAGACTATCATCAGCCATTCTCAGGAGGGTGGAGTTGTCTTTCTGGATGCCTAGACCCAGCCTCTCCATCAATTCTGAACTCATGATGTTGACGGAGGATCCAGTGTCTACAATGGCATGTTCCACTAATATTCCATCTACATAAGCTGGAACCCTAGGACAGTTCTTTTCAGCATGGTCAAACTAATCTTTCCCTACTCGTGTTATGCCAAAGGGTTCTACAATATACCCGATATGCAGGATCTTCTTAAATTCCTTGCATACTCTTGGAGATAATTTGATCAATTGCAAGAGGTTCACATCTGGTTTAACTTCACAAAGAGAACTCGCTAAATCAAAGTCGTGATAAGTAGCCAAAGCTCTCTTTTCTCACCAAACCATCCTCTCTTTTGATCTTTAGACCAGTTTCAGTGCTTCTTTCTTAGCTCTTGCCTTCTTTCTTGGCACTTCATGTCTCGGGACTGATTTCCAACCGCCATTAATGCTCATGACAGTCCACAATCAGCAATCTTCATTCCCCTTGAACCACGGAGCAATCCGGTATTCACTGGACAAGCATCCATCATCCATTCTTCTTCTTCTTTTTCACTGCATGAATTTGCCCTTAGAAGAGAGAGAGGGAGGAGAGAGAAAGACTGAAATCAGATATCTTCATAGAGACCACCATTCCACGAGCGAAGCACGGCGATATGACCAGCAAAGAGGGTAGACAAGGGCCAATGTCTGTTGCATGGGGTGCATTCAACCTCCATCTTCCATGATCAACATAGAGGGCACAAATTTCGGCGCCTGTAGACGTCACGCTTTCTCCTCCTTGATCACAATTTTTTCATCCACATTTCATGTGGCATAAAATTTGGGCCCCAAAGGTCATACCCATTTGACCACTCTAATGTCCACCTCTTCGCATCTTGCGCGACTTCTTGGCTGCTTTCCCGTCTGATCTCCGAATTGAGCTCTGAAAAATCCTGGGCATCCGGCTTGGCATCCCGCATTGGCTGGTAACTCTTGTCAACCTGCACGACAGTCTGAAAAATTATGAAAAATCACCAAGTGTCGCTTGGGTGCCTTTAAAGCACTTTGACGCTTAAAATTGTCCTAGATCAAGCCGCGGCCTTCGACGTTGAATATTTTTCCCTTGATATTCATAAATTTTAGCTATTTTTAAGCACTTCTCGGCATCAAAATTTTTCTCTCAATAGTCCTATTCATGCGCTCAGCCAAACCATTCTGGGGTGGGGTGTAAGGGGTGGTCAACTGACGCTTAATACCCCTGTCATCACAAAACTGCTCAAAAGCACGTGAGACATATTCTCCCCCATTGTTAGTCCTAAGGCATTTCAGCCTATACCTAGTCTGGTTCTCAACAAGAGCAAGCCAACGCTGAAAGACTGCCAAGACATTGGACTTTTGCTTTATGGGATAAGCCCACACTTTCCTAGAAAAATCATCAATGAAGGTAACAAAGTACTTCGCGCCACCCATAGAGATACACGGCATGGGCCCACAAACATCTGAATGCACCAAAGCCAAGGGCTCACTCATACATGGCCTACCCAATTTCTTATGCGTAGACCTATTCTGCTTACCATAAAGACAATGATCACACGAGTCAAAACATGCATAGTCCAAAGGTGCAAGATACTGCAAACCAGATAACATTTTCATTCCCTTCAAAGACATATGCCCCAAACGGGCATGCCAAAGTGATACATGTGGGATAGAACTCACTGCCAAAACATGGTCTAGAGAAGACCCAGATACAACAAGAGGATAGAGGCTGCCAGCCTTGGCGCCTCTAGTAAGCACAAGTCTGTCTCTGGTAACTTCCAGGCAGAATTCCCAAAACAGACATGAAAACTTGCATCATCCAATTGTCCTGTAGACATAAGACTGCGCATAAGCGCAGGTACATGTCGTACATCCCTAAGCAAAAAGGAACTGCCAATGGAAAACTGCAACTAAATATCTCCACAGTTCACAATATCAAGAGACCTGTCATCTCTAAGTCTGATTGATCCAGATATAGTACGGTAAGAGTGAAACAACTCACGGTAAGGCGTCACATGGAAGGACGCACCTGAATCCAATAATCAGCACTGTGCATACATACTAGGTGTCTCAGTCAAGTGTGAGGCATTAGAAGAGCTAGCTGCAAGTATGAACTCATCACCACCATCAGAATCCTTGGTCTATGTGACATTAATTTCCTTAATCTTGACGCTGGACTTCGCAGGTACTATGCTACGATCAGAGGACTTCTCCTGCACTTTCTCTTTCCCCTTATCCTTGCGCTTCTCATTGCGCAACTCATGACAGTGTGGTCTAATATGGCCCTTTTTCCCACAATGATCACAAGTGACATTAGCATTGCGCCCACGCGACTTGCTACGCGACTTTCCACGAGATTTAGACTGACCCTTCTGCGAGTCATGGCCATGGCCATGACTATGATCATTCCTGTCATTCCTTCCTCTAATTGTCAAAGCATGTGAAACACGAGAGGCATCAACCTCTTCCTGCAGAAGAGCACTCTCAACATCATTCAATTTCAGAGTAGCACTAGAGGCACATAGGGCAGTGCAAAATACATCCCATGACTCATTCAGAGTCCTAAGCAAGAAAAGAGGAGTTACTTCCTCTCCAAAGGTGATATCCTGCGAAGTCAGGTTCTTCAGTATAGCATGGAGCTGGCTCAAGTGAGCAAACATAGTCGCATTATCCTTCATGCGCAGGTCCATAAGCTGCTTCAACCAGTACATCTGACTCGCCGGACTTTTCTTATCATAAAGATTCTTGATCTTATTCCATAGATCCCATGCACTCTGTGCTTCCTCAAATACATTATAATGTACATGTTCAGTGAGAGACAATTCAATCGTGGACTTGCATAGCTCATCAAGTTCAAGCCAGTCATCATTGTTCATAGTTGCAGGCTGTTGCCCACTCAACCGAAGTGGCTTAATTTGAGATTTCTACACCAAGACCTGCCAAATTTGACTCTTCCAACAATATTAGTTGGTACCATCCAACTTTGTGATGTTAAATATGGCATTATCAGTTGAAGAGGATGTCATAATGCAAGCTGGAAATGCACAGACAGTCTAAAACTGCTTGTTGTTTTACTGCAGAAAATGCCCAAATCCACTGAAATGAGCTCCAAATGGTGAGAAAAGTGTGTCAAAAGATGGTGCCCACTTAGTACTAGGTGCGGTATACCAAATCAGGATATTTTAGCATAAAAAGTACTACTCAGTCCACCAATAAATGCTTGTTGTAATAAATTTTAGAACTGTAATGATGAGAGCAAACTGTCCCAAAACTGGATTTAATGTCAACTAAACAATGCTAGGTCCAAAGCCGGCATAAAGAGGACAAAGCAAAGCCAAATGACAGTGAAAATACATGAGCATAACACCAAGAAATGTCAAATAGCATCTGCCAGTAAGAGGCACACCCCTAGACAATCTAGGCAAAATGTACCTGCAACTGCCAAAACCTGACACAAATAGGTGTTTGCTCAAAAGAAAGTAGATCCAAAACTGAGACTCAGCTCATAAGCATCCTGTGAACCAAGATATATACTCAATGCAACATCCAATTGTCGGAGTATAATCCCAAAGTCTCAATACATCTGTAACTGCTCAATGACATAGACTGCTCCAATACATGTAACTGCTCAAATAGTATGTAATCCCTGCTCAAGGTCAAGTAAGCATGCAAGATGCTCCCACTAGCACAAAAGGCGTACAAACGAGCTCAAGGGCTCAAGCAACCCAAGACAAAGTACCAATGACAAGTGACCAAGTCAATGCATCATACGCATCCCAAGAGCATGACATACATGAAGCAACTGATGGAAGCAACCAACAATCAATACATAATCCCAAAATAAGATCTCTGTCAACTCAATGACATCTGATAGCAACCAATTAAATGATCAAATTGAGTCAGAAATGCTCAAATACATCTAAGAAAAAGCTCCCAATGTCGGTAAAGCATAGACAAACCAAGCAGCATATATCACGAACCAAAGCATGTAGTGTATGAAGCCTAACTGTCAAGCATAGACATGAGGCATAAGTAGTCCAAGAGCATGCCAAGTCTGTCAAAATGCCAGTGAATACCAACCAAGATGGAGCTTATGCATAGCTCAAATACATTCCATAGACTCAAACATGAGCTCAAAGTCGTCCCCAAATGTCAGATACATGATGGCAAATCCCAAAGCATACATCCGGTACCAATAGGTAAGTGACAAAGCATCCAAGGTACCTTCAAGCCACTGTTATTACAGCCAAGTTTGACTATCAAAACTGAGAAATTTCAGCCAATATTTCAGGCCAAAATCATGGCATAATCATGTGCATACATTCCCAAGGCACTAGGCATCATCTAGGCCTCATACAGGCATCAAACAAGGTAATCAGAGTAGAGTATAAGCATCAAATCCCAATGCCAAGTGTGGCTGCCCTATTTCCAGCACTGTATAACAGTAAATGACAGTCCCAAATCACAGAATGTCAGCCCCAAAGCTTCAATGCCAAGCACAAGGCTTAAAGAGGCTTTCAAATTAGCTCAAATGCCTTCTAGAAACCATTGTTTAAGTGCTAATTTAGGAGCCAAGGCATATAGGCTGAAAACGTGATGAGTAGGCAGTCAAAAATCTGGCACAAATTCAGCGCAGGCTAACTTGGGAAGTGGCTGCTCCATGTGGCAATGTTGGTGTGGATGGGAGGCTCAAGGAGGCCCCAAAGAGGGCATACACAAAGCCATGAATGCCCAAAGCAAAGGGCAAGGGAGATATGGAGCTTTGAAGCTTCAAATGATGGCTGCCCCTCTTCTTCCACTTGTTTAAAACTGAGAACTGAAGTAAAACCCTTAAAAATATGATGCAATACCTCAAGGGCAAGGCCCTGAAGAATCCCAACAATGCCAGGAGGGAGCTCGGGAAGCCGGGGAGTGTCATAAGCTCAAGAGATCAGCTATGGCTGCCGGGATGGAGACCCAATGCGTGAAGGGAGTCGATGTGAAGGTCTCTAGAGAAGCACCGAGTCAAGCTCGAGCAAGAGGAAGCCAATCTGTGATACCAGTTGAAAGGTGAGAAGGATCGAAGCTTGCACGCGAGCTATGGCGGGAGAGCAAGAGCAAGAAAGAGAGAGACAATAAATGGGAACTCCAACCGTCACAATGTGTGACCGGGCCTTCCTTTATTTACTAGTCACTAAAATGAATGTAAAGAATAAAGTGATGTGACGGGCGCTCGCCACCTACAGTGTGCAGTGGCGGGTACTGTCAATGTAGTAATACATGGGGCGGCACGGCGGAGGCATCTTTACCCCAACACTGGTGATGATACTGCACATCCTATTGTGTAGATTAGAAAAATTCCTTTGTCTATGCAGGATGGGAAAAAGAAATACCTATCGGATGTATTTCATGTCCCGAATATCACCAAGAACTTGGTTTCTGTTGGTCAAATGGTTGAGCAGGGCTTGCAGGTCAGATTTAATTCTCATGGATGCTTTGTTGAGGATATGAAAAATAAAGGTTGCTTGATACCAAAAGGAAAGAAGGGCAAAATGTTTACATTGGATGCAGACACGCCTGAATTGAGTGCAGCAATGTTTGCACATGGGACCGGTGTAGTTGCAGATATTGATATCTGGCATAAATGCATTGATCATGTTAATGTACATCGACTTAAATCAATGCAAGCCCAAAATATTGTTGCAGGATTTCCTAAATTCAAGGTTGCAGAAATGCATAAGGTATGTGAAGCCTGTCAATTTGGAAAACAGGCAAGGAAACCATTTCCTAGACATGCTCAAGAGAGTAAGAAGCCATTGGAATTAATCCACTCTAATGTGTGGACTACTAAAGCTGCATCTATTAGAGGCTGTCATTATTTTGTCACTTTTATTGATGACTATAGCAAAAAATTTTGAGTGTATTTTATGAAAAAAAACAGTGAAGTGTTTGGGCATTTCAAAACTCTTAAAGCTATGGTTGAAAAAGAAACAGGCCTACAAATAAAATGCCTAAGGTCAGATGGAGGGGGAGAGTACCTCTCAAATGAGTTTGCAAGGTTCCTGTAGGAGCATGGCATAAAGCAGCAATATTCATATAGTCATACCTCACAACAAAATGGAATTGCAGAAAGGAAAAACAGGCATATTGGAGAGGTATCTCGTGCCATGCTCAACGAAAAAAACTTGCCATATTTTTACTGGGCAGAGGTAGTTGCTACAACAGTCTACATAATGAACAGGACTCCCACTGTAGCAATATATGAGATGACTCCAGAGGAGAGGTATACTGGTAGGAAACCAGATATTTCTCATTTGAAGATTTTTGGTTGCATTGCCTATGTTCATGTGCCAGATGAGTTGAGATCCAAGTTGGATACAAAAGCTGAGAAGTGTATCTTTATTGGTTACTCTCTGCAGATGCTATAACCCTTCTACTCGTAAGTTTACAGTGAGCAGAGATATTGTTTTTGATGAGATGAGTAGCTGGTATAAACCAGTAAATGTGATTGATGATGTAGATGCACAAAATGGTAATGCTGCATAGAATTCATAGCAACAGTCACAAAATATTAGTGGACATGGAGTGTCCTCTAGCAGTGGTTCACATTCTTTGCCATGGACAGGCAGATTGAGATCAGGAGAATCTCCTCAAAACAATGCAGATAGTGGTATGGAGGTTTCACAAAAAGGAAAAGAGAAGGTAGATCAGCCCATGTTTGATGTGAATGCAGGTCACTCTTATGTGGATGGTGAATCCAGTGGCTCAGAACAGAACATTGATGATGAGTTGGGCATTCCTTCTATTGTTACACCTGGAGTAAGGAAGACGAGGGATGTTTTGAGAGAAATTGGGAGTGAATCTACTTTGCGCAGGTCTACCAGAGCTAGGTATCCTGTGGATAGACTAAAATATGATGGATTTACAACCATTCACTATGCCTATATGGTCAAAGTGATACAGGAACTAGAATCCACTTCTTTTGAGCAAGCCATGGGAAAAGAAAAATGGGAGAAAGCCATGGATGAAGAAATAGATGCCTTGGAAGCAAATGCTACATGGGAATTGGTACCTTTGCCTAAAGATAAGAATGCAATTGGTTGTAAATGGGTTTATAAGGTGAAACACAATGCAGATGGTTGTGTGAATAGATACAAGGCAAGATTAGTAGTCAAGGGATATGCACAAACATATGGCATTGATTATGAAGAAACATTCAGTATGGTTGCAAGGATGGCAACTGTAAGAGCAGTCATTGCTATGGCTGCATCAAAGGGATGGTCTTTACATCAGATGGATGTAAAGAATGCCTTCTTGCATGGTGATTTGCAAGAAGAGGTCTATATGGAGCAGCCACCAGGTTATATGCATGTTGTTCATCTTGAGTTTGTTTGCATGTTGAATAAAGCCTTATATGGCTTGAAGCAAGCACCTAGAGCATGGTCTGACAAGATATGACAATATCTTGTCACTATTGACTTTCAGATTTTGAAGGCAGATTTCTCACTTTGTGTGAGAAAAACAGAGAAAGGTATTATGCTACTTGTCATTTATGTTGATGATTTGATTATGATAGGTGATAGTGATGAAGATATCCTTCATGTAAAAATGCTATTGAAGCAGAATTTTGAGATGAAGGATTTGGGAGAGCTGCATTATTTCTTGGGCATTGAGGTGATTAGATCACCAAGTGGGATACGGCTTTTGTAGAGGCAGTATGGATTGGTCATGCTGTCCAAATATGGGATGACAGGCTGTAAGCCTATTTCAGTTCCTTTGGAGTAGAATGTGAAGCTGAGTGCAGATGCAGGTGAGCTTCTGGAAGACCCTACTATGTACAGACGCATAGTAGGAATTTTGATTTATATGACTATTACCAGGCTAGATTTGAGCTATGCTATTGGATTGGTAAGTCAGTTTATGCAGGCTCCAAGGAAACCGCATTTGGATGCGGCTAGACGCATACTTAGGTATGTGAAGTCCACATTGCAGTATGGACTATTTTATGAGACTGGGGTTCAAATAAAATTACATGGATACACTGATGCTGATTGGGCTGGTAGTATTTCTGATAGACGATCTACTAGTGGATATGTGTTCTCTTTTGGGAGTGCTGTAGTCACTTGGAGCAGCAAGAAACATTCTACAGTTGCCTTGTCAAGCACAAAGGCTGAGTACAGGGGTGCAGCAATGGCTGCATGTGAGGTAGCTTGGTTGCATAAGCTACTTTATGATATGCATCAGCCTGCAGATGGGCCAGTTGTCATTTATTGTGACAACATAAGAAGTATACACTTGGAAAATAACCCAGACTATCATGCTAGAACAAAGCACATTGAGGTGCATTATCACTATGTGCGGGAGAGGTTTTTACTAGGTCTTATTGATCTAGTTTATGTCAGCACAGAGGATCAGGTAGCTGACATATTCACGAAGGCATTGGGCGCAGAGAAGCTGCGCAAGTTCAGAGACCTGCTTGGTGTGCAGGAATTGGGATTGAGCTCGAGGGGGAGTGTTGAGATATCGAGCTCCACTCGTGATATGCAGGGTGACCATTGTGCATTTATGTCGCCGACTTGTTAGCTACAGATGCGGTTGGTACACCGCCCATGAATAATATCTAGATGACAGCTATCCTTATCTACTCTAGTTTGTGGCTCAATTAGTATGCCACTTTAGTTAGTTGAGTTTCGTTTGAGACCCATATATAGGGTTCTTCTATTTCTCTATACCAGAGTTCTTTTGGCTTACACAACTAAGAAGAGGAAAACTGTTTTCAGCCTCCACCTTTGTGTGTATCCCCCCATTGTGTAAGTGAGAAAGCTACAAGTGAGACTCCTTCCTTCTCTCCCACAATATTGACATGGATAACCCTCCCCAAACTCTTCATAGGGATCCCTACACATATTGGTGTTATACACCATGTAAAACAAACAAAGAGAGTACCCCTCGACTAATTATGTTGCACCCCCTCTACGACTCTCTTACACCTCAAGGATTGACCTTGAGATGCACTGTTCAAACATAAAGTACATACTGCACATAGTCCTCTCTAATAATCAATTGTTCTAGAAGATAGAATGTGTTCCTCACTGCACCCTCCCCAAAGAAACCAATCGCTAGGGCTACAGCTTGGGATACCTCAGCGTGGGTCAATGTTTATGAAGACAATTGCCATGCATCCAAGATTATACCATGTGTTGAATGCAAATAAATTATAAATGATTCATAGTGCTCAACCATTTTTATTGATTTAAAACAACATTGTAATAGTTCAAACCATTTCTTTTCATGCTTTTATTTTGAGCATAATTGTTGCATTGCATAGGAGCAACACCATTTACCATACTCGTGCTATTGAACCCTTTAAATCTCAAAACACACGTATTCTATTTGGCAAATGCATCAGAAAAAAATCATATTCAATATGTAATCAACACTTATTATCCCTTCCTCTCCCTACCGTTTAGGGTTGTGCATTCGATGGTAGGTTTAGAGTGTGTTTTAATGTATTTTTCTTCATAAAGAATGATAAATATTTTAACATAAATATAGGGATAAACTGAGGCTAAAACTCATGCTTCAATCCTACCAAACATCCAGGGATACTTAGATTACTTTTTCCTATTTATAAAGCTTAAAAAACCTAAATTTTTCCCTTTTTCTCTATTTTTTCATTTTTATTTATCAATAAATATTGATATTTTCCTAATTTTCCAATGTGACTTGATTAGACATGTTGAGAATTATTATCATCTTCATTTCAACCCATGAGAACACCATTGACATATCAAAATCCCCAAAATCAATGAGTTACCCTAACATCGCCATTTTGGTGAGTTTTGCGTGTTTATGAAAAAATCAATAAACGACTTATCCTTGCTAATTTTCTTAATGTTTCTCATAAAAGAGATCATTAAAAATCAAGAGCTATCATTTTCAGCCATTTGCAAAATCAAGATCTATCATAAAACGATGAAATTTATTAGTTACTCATAAAACCACGCTTTATCTCAAATGCATCTCATATTTGGAAGGTCGTTGATGCCTATAACAAGAGATAATGCTCCTCCAAACATCTATCTACACTCCATTTTGTCTCACCATCATCTTCCAATTGAAATCTCTCAAATCAACCCATCCCCTTCTCTCATAGATTAAACCATAGAAACATGTATCAAGAGGAGAGAGGAGAGAAGAGAGAGGAGAGAGAAATACTAAATTTTGAGATGTCCATCTAATAGCCATTCTATACATGGAAGGCCGCAATGAGGAGTGAAAATTTTAAAAAAATAATGCCAATGATCACATTGGGTGCTTGTTGTTCAGCCCCTCATCACCCTCTTCGTCAAATTGTTGTGATGGGAGAGGCAGTGTTTCCTGATCGATGCCATTTTAAAAATGCCCCCCCTAATTGACAAAGGTTTTTAATTAGGCCTTTTTTGGGCCCCAAAGACCATGCCCAATTGAACTTTGGCCAAATTTTGGTCTTCTAGGTGCCTGCCTTTAGTTTCTTCCTCGTCCAACAAACTGATTCGAGATCCGAAAAAATCTTGCACATCTGGTTTGAGGTCCTAAATGGCCGAGAAGTCATCTTACTTCAATCAACACTCAAAAAAATTATGAAAAATTTGCAACCACTACAAAGCTCAAAATTTGCATTCGCATCTTCCACAATCACTTAAAACTGTCAGATTCACATCTGTCACTTACATCACCCTTTGAATTTCACTTTAGATTTGCATCATTCTTCTCTTCTCTAGTAGGTATTGGACATTAAAATCTTGCTCTCTCCGTGGATGGGGCGACTGAGCTATTAAATCCCATGAACTTATTTACACAAAATAATAAAAACGACAAAAAGCATTTAGTGTAATATTTCCACACGAAATATTAAAGAACCTTGATCACTACATGCCCCATGCAAAAACTGTGCTAAGTCATCTCCCGCAACGGAATAATGTTAGTGGCTAAATCCTTACACCACGTGCGTGATAATAAACCCCAACCCCATTGTGCAAATAAAGCCGAGGCCAAAACCCGCAAGCCGCATGAAAACACCCTTTACGGGAGGCCAAATGGATAATGGTTAAGATTAAGGAATTTTTTTTAAAAATTTACTCCCCCCCCCCCCCCCCAGCTGATGCATGGCGGGGGAGAGGAGTGTGAGAGGGAGGGTGAGTAGTCCATGAGTGGTCTGGGGATGCATGAGGGGGGAGGCATGCACACAAGCCATGTGTGTGGCTACCTCTCCCCCCCTTAGCCTATATGACCCCCCCCTCTGGAGCATGCAAAGGAGAGAGGAGTCAAAGGGAGGCCGTGCTGTCAGAGGATCCACCGCCATCATCGTCAAAATCTCCCCCTCTCGTCGTCAATCTCCTCTCCTTCAATTATTATTCCCCCCCCCCCCCCCCCCTCCACGTAATCCTATTGAGAAGCAAAAGCTTCTTAGAAGCTCCTTTAAAAGCTTCTAAAGTTAGGCTTCCATAAGCCTCATTTTCACGTGCCTCCCCGGTTTCAGAAACCGGACTCATAAGCCCCAATTCCTGTGCAAGGGGGAAGTAGACATGTTTTTGAGATTGAGTTGCCAAGCTTGGAGGGAGTTCGAAGATCACATAAAGGGAAGGATAAATGGCGGAGTTCAAGTCCACTACATCAATGATGGCTCCAAAGCCAAAGATGCAAGGCGCACTCGCGAGAGCCTTGAACCGAAATTTACACGTGGACATCGCTGTAAGTCCTCATACCGAGGTTCTTAGAAGTTTAATTCCGCATTGGGCACGCTTAAAATTCATGGGAAAGTTATGAATGTAAATTACTTATTCATGTTACGAGCTTAGTTGCATGTTGCCCTTTTGTGCGCATTTCCAAAGTTATGAATGTAAACTACTTATTCGTCTTATGAGCTTAGTTGCATGTTGCCCTTTTTGTGCATTTCCAAAGTGACAAGCCTAAACGCATATTGCATAGGTTAAAAGGATGAAAATTTATTTAAATGCATCATTGTCTTACTCGCAAGAAAGAACAAGCATATATTACATTTAGGCAATAACTTCCTTGTTGTGATTCGCATGAAAAAATTGTTAACATTCGTTAGATGTTGTCCAAAGAATTGCATGGCATGAAAAGGAAACCATGAACTTGCCTATTACATGCGAGGATAAGTGCACTTTAAGTTGGACTAATTGCCGTAGAACGGATTAAGTCAGTATAGTCTTATGAAATTCGTCAGGCATGAACTTCATTTATCAAAGTTGTATCTAGAAAAGGTTGCATGTCATATTAAAGCCTGAAATTCAACTGCATTAAACGAAAGGTTGTAGGCAAAGTTCTTGATGTAAATCTATGTAGTTTTATGCAAGTTATTCCCCAAATTGTCAATTATCATGATTTTTGAAAGGAAAAGAAATGGTCTTCACAAACCTTATAGTTGCATATAAGTAAAAGTCTATGATTCTCATACTTGCATGGAATGTTGCATCTTGAATCTAATTATTTCCACCTCTTAGGAAACATATTTGCATATCTTCTAAGCAAAGATCATTCTTGTCACAAGAAAATTAGATCATTTTAGGTAGATCACTTGTAATGTTATAGCCCTCAAGGGATTCGTAAAAGCATAACTAGTCGGTACGATGAACCCTTCAAAGTGCTAGGTAGGGTTTCGTACGTTAAAAAAATCTACCTAGTATCGCACTTGGGACGCCAAGTCGAGACTTTCAAACCCAAAGGGTCCTATCCACATTCACGGAATGTTTGGGTTAATTGGACGCCCATACAATAACGATCTAGGGTTTTACCCTAAGGATCGATCGACCTAATAATAAACTTCCAATTAAGTTTAGAATCCCTAGGGCCAAACATTATTGGCCTAGTAAGGTTAGGGATTGGGTTGGGTCAAGAGGACTCCCAAATCCTATATCTTGACTAAACATATTTCTTGACCAACAAATGCTGTTTGATGGGGTAATGATCCCGCAAGTCAGATGCGACCCCTATGCAACAAGTTGCAACGTTGCATGGTTTTGTGTTAAATCACAAGATAGATTTGCCACTCCTTGGAACAAGGTTGGCATGTTCCAAGTACAAGCTTAATTTGCAAGAGGATGAGTAGTCATCCTGTTACTAAGTTGCCAAGTCAAGGTAACGAGCAATTGACAAATCAAGTTAGGGAAATGAGGATTGCCCAGGAATTACTTTCTTAATTTAAGAAACCTAAGGTGTTGGTTAACTTGGGTTCATAGGGTATAAACCCTAAGCCAAGGATAAAAGGGTAAAATAAGTAACAAAACCTTGGAGGGAACTTGCCAAGTCGCAATCGATCCCGAATCGAATGCTGGACGCATTCGGAGAGAAGGATTCACTCCTTAGTAGTTGGCCAAGTAAACGACCACTGGATTGATTGTGTTTGTATAGTTAGGAGTAGTGTTTGTACTTCTTTGCTCAAGGAACTAAAAGATGAAAAAATAATTAATGCTTCAGGTTGAAGGCCTGGAGGGAGAGGCAACATCAGTTACCCTTGACTGTCTGCCTGACCCTAACCAAGGGGGTTGTTAGCCGCGCCAGGAACATGGACCAAACCCGCCGTGAGAGGTCTCTCTGTTGGGCGCTACTTGGAGTAGGAGGATGCTTGGGTGCCAAGGGGGGCTCTGGTCGTAAATCCCTTGCCTTCCAGGTCCTGCGCAAGAGGCCGATGTGACTCAGGATTGGATCTCGAGGCCTGCATACTAGTCTATGGCGGAAACTTGGATTAGTAATCCCTGAGGATTGCTAGATTGCCTTCGGGCAGATTATGGATTAGCCTATGGGCTGGATTATATAATGTATTCCAAAGATAAATAAGATCAATTAATGCAAAGGAACTTGTTTGACATTGTTTTTCTATGTCAGTGCTAAGATTACATGAAGGAATCAGTGACTAAATGGCTAATTAAGGAAGTTGTTTTATGCGTGTCCAACTAAATATGGTAGGTAATTAGACAACTAAAGCAACCTTGAGGAAAGTGTGGTGGATGTGGTCTTTTTTAATTTTTCATATGCTTGTTGGCATGCCTCGGTCCATTTGAAGACGATCAGCAGCTTGTACAAGGGTCTCACGATCAATGCATAGTTCAGTACAAACCGCCGATAGTACCCCATATGACCTAGGAAGCATTGAACTCCCTTGTAGTTGATTGGGGGTGGAAGGTCAATAATAACCCTGACTTTTGAAAAGTCAGTGGCAATGCCATTCTTCAACACCACGTGCCCTAAGATGCATCCATGCTTTACCCAAAACTGGCACTTTAAGGGGTTCAAGGAGAGACGATATAAGCAACACCGCTCAAAGACTGCCCGGAGTTTGTCTAAGTGTTCGGTCCAGGTCGAGTGAACACAGAGGTTGTCGACAAAGACTTCCAACTCCTTGCGGAGCATGTCTTTAAAGATGGTGCACATGAGACATTGGAAGGTGGCAGGAGCATTCGTCAAGCCGAAGGGCATGACTATGTAAGCAAAGACACCCCACTCAGTGGCGAAGGCAGTCTTGTGCCTGTTTGTAGGATGCACTTGCACCTGGTTGTACCCTGAGAAGCCGTCTATAGGCTTCCTTGCCCGCCACTCTCTCAACCATGTGCTCGGTGTATGGCAATGGATAGTTGTCTCTCTTAGTAGCAGCGTTCACCTTCTTGTAATTGATGCACACTCGGATTTTTCCATTCTTCTTCATCACAATGAATATGGGTGACACCCAGTCTATGTGTTCAATTTCGTAAAGGAATCCCACTTTCATCAGCTTATCAATCTCCTCTTTAATAGCATGAGCATGTTTTGGATTCATAGGGTACGGTCGCTGCTTGACTAGCGTTGCATCTGGCGTCATAGGTATGTTGTGAGTCACAACACTCGGATCTACCCCCTTAAGCTCGTCTAAGGACGGCGAGCACGTCTATGTACTCTCGCAAGAGAGTGACGAGACTCATTTCTTCTTCCCCAGTCAAGTCATTTGCAATGAATATTGGTCAGGGTGTCTCCCCTTCCTGGGCTAGATTCATCTCCTTGATCTTGGCTGGACCCTCAATTGGTTCGCTCGTTTGCCCTTGACACTTGGCACCTAACAGAACTACTACCCTATCCTCTTTTGTGAATTTTGTAAATCATTTAGGGAGGTCCTGTGGTTTTTGTTGTTCTTCCGTTTGCGTATCCCTAGGTTGTTTTGCCCTTCTCTACCTTAATCTTCTGTGCCTCAGGTGGACGGGTAGATCCCTCTTGGTGTGTCTAGCCGTAGGCGGCCTAGGGATTTCTGACTTAGAGTTGAACTCCCCACAGTCACTAGAAGAGGTGGTCTCCCCTGGTGAGTGCAGTTCGGACAGTGACTCTGTCCTAAGCACTGATGTCATTCCTGGCTGGGCTAGGCCTTCTTGCTCAAGATCTATGGCCCCTACATGTTCCAACCTGTCTCGGTTGCATTCCATGCGCATGGCTCCTTGCTCTATCCTAAAGATGGTCTTTTTCTGCAGCTTGGAGTATGCTCATATTTGCTCTATTTCCTGCCCCTCAGTGTCGTATTCCACGGTGTCTACCTCGCCTTCGCTTTCGTTCACTGAAGGATTGGCAGTCTTCATATTCGTCGTGAGAGTCCTCTTTGTCAGACTGCTCGTCGTCTCCTAGGGCTTGGTATATCTCTTGTCATTGGTTAGGAACTAGGGCTCAATTATACATGAGGTTAAAGTCATGCACCCTGGTCCATTGCCACTTGGATTCACCCAGGAGATCCTGGAGTGGTTTGAAGTTGGCCCTGGATTGCCAGCTAATTTTTCCGTTAAGTGTTCCAATATCTCATGGAGTTCCCTTTTGTTGGTTGGGATTTGGAAGTTGAGAGGTTTAGGTTTCCTTCAAAGGGCTCGTGCCATCATGCAGACTAGTGCGGAGGGTGTGTCGTTAGGCTTGCCGATTGTTTTGATGGCTTGCTCATACACCTCGTGATCAGAGAACGGTAGGCTGATTGTAGCAAGAATGTGCATCCAGTCCCACTTGTCCTCTGGGAATGGGATATACTTGGTTAGGGGCCCATATGGCTTCTTAACCCGAATGTTACCCCTAAGCACAGCAAAGATGGCATCTAAGTCGATTGGTGAGGTCTCCCAAGTATCCTTCTCTATTCTCACGGAATCCGTTCTATTGCCAAGGAATATCAAGCTGTTACCCCACTCTTTGATGACTCTAGCGTTGCATATCCAGGGTCGGCCTAATAGGATATCGTAGTCCACTCCTTTCATGACTATGAAGCCCACAAAGAATTGGACACCTGCGATCTTCACTGGCCAATTCTTAAGCACCCCAAATGGCTTGACTCTCATACCATTTGCTAATGTGACATTAAACCTAGCAGTTTCGATAGACGGGTTTCCTCGAGTCTAAAGCACCGCATGGCTAAGCACACTAACCCTAGCTCTCGTGTCCACGATTCCCTTTCTTGTTGTATCACCTAGGGCTAAAACTGCTAAGACTGCATGCATCTCGGAACCTTCCCAGAAGGCATTGACGTGTAAGGATTTATGCATAGAGTGCAGCGTCAAACTCGGTATTTGCGTCTCTGCATCCTGGTCATGAGGGACTGCCGTGACCTACTCTCTTAACCCTTCAACCCACTGCTTAAGATCTTGCCATAGGGTGGGATGCTGCCTAAGCAGATCTCCCAGGCTAAACATTACCGGGGTAGTTACCAACGTGGTCAGGAGATCGTTGGGTGCTCGTCTCTCTCCTAACCTGGATCATCTTGACCAATTGCCGTGACTAAACTGCGGCCCCGTAGCACCAAGGCTTGGCCTTAGCGGCACTACTTGTGGTGCAGTTTCTTCTCCCGACTTTGGTTGAGGAGGTGTGGTTGGTGTGCCTATGCTGGAGAGGTCATCGATTTTGTCCTCTAGGATGGGCTCAGCATCTTTTAGATGCTCTTGAGCCTCCTTCACCCATTCCTGCACTTTTTCTATGGCCTCTAACTGTCGCTTTGGATGCGGGTATTCCCCTACCTTAGCACTTTCCTTTTCAGCCGTCTTAGGGGCTGAAGTCTCCGTCTCTGCATCAGAGACTTTCTTTCCAGCAGGCAGAGTTGTGGCACTCTCCATTTTTAGTGCAATTTTAGCTTCCGACCTCTTCTTCTTCTGCATGCGACTTTTCTTCCCTATTGAAGCTGCATCAAGGTTTCTCAGTCCTGGCAGTGATATGCTGGCTTGCTTTGTCTAGGCACGTGTCATGACCCGTAGCGAAATAGGTGTTGCCTCCCCATCGATTTTCTCGACTCCAAATAGCCCCAATGAAACAGATGGTACGTTGGCTGAGCTAGAGGATGGCTTTCACTTTGGGAAATTGATGAAGAGATGGGTGATTCCGCACTCAGCACATCTTTGGTCAGCCTTGTCTCTGTTTTGCTGCTCCCTTTCGAGGCAGCGTGATGAGACATGACTAGGGTGGCCACAAGTCCAACAGGTGATTGGATCCTGCGTCTGTCCTCTTGGGCCTCTACCTCGTCCTCTTCCTAACACCATCACCCGCAAGGGGCAATAATCCATGAGGACAGTGTTGCCCTCATCGTCATGCAAGACGTAAGGGCATATGTAAGCTTCTTTCTCATTTAGTTCCTCCACATAGTGGACTGGGGAGCATCGCTTGGTGGATGGGTCATGTAAGGACCATGTGGTCTGGGTATGCTAGTAGGGTTTACGTCCATCCTAGGAATAGCTGGCTTAATGTCATTAGGCACAAGAAGGGCTAATAGGGCTCCCCTTCCAAAGAATGGCTGCGGCTTGGTTGCTAGGTAAGGCTGGCCGTAGGGTTGCGAATACGAAAGTCTTCTTGGTAATCTATAATGTACGATGTCATGACCGAACCTACTGCAGTTAGCACAAGGTCTTGACCTAGGGTCTTGACACTCGGTTGGAAAGTGGTTTCTGCCAGAGTACATGCATCAGACGTGTGGGCGCATTGGTCACCTCAACATGTCTTGCAACCTGGCTAACTCCATCTTTACATTAGCCTCGGTGGCCTTCCCCTTATCTTGAGATGATGGGACCGATCGCTCCCTAGAGGCCGACGCTCTCTCTGAGCCTTGGGAGCTAGTCTCTTCTAGGTTTGCGCTCCTGGAGCTCCGCTCCTTCAGATGATCATTGACTCTGATGGCTTCCTCAAACACTCTAGCTAGCGCGTCTCGCTGCAAGCTCGAATTGCTTGCCAAAGCCTTGTATAACTCCTCATCTCGGATTCTGCTGATGAATACAGTCGAAACTGGTCTCTCAGTTGATTGCTCACCCATAGGGATTCTCTAAAAGAGACTCCTTATATGGTTATGTAGTCACGAATGTCCTCCTTCTCTTTCTGCTTGACGTTCATCAAGCGCACTAGTAGATTGTCGGAGTACCCAGGCTCGGGAAATCTCTTAATGAAGAGATCCTTGAGGCCGCTGAAGTTGGCTCGTTCTGCAGCATCTAGGCCTGTATACCAAGTCCTCCCCTTGTCACTTAAGCACAGCCCGAATGCTTGAGAGCATTGAGTCAGGTCGTTGAGGCCGTTGGCTTCGCAAACTTGTTCAAACTCCTCTACAAAGCTATATGGATCATCGTGCGGTTGGTATTTGTCGAGTTGCTTGGAAACGATGGAGATTTTAGACTGGCTCTTTGAGCCTTGGTTCACTCCTAATCCTGCGAGCAGAGATGTCACTAGTGTTGTGGCACTTTGCTCTGCTACCATGTTATCTAACAGTCGCTTCATGAGAAGCTTGTTCAATGTCAAGTCTCCTTCTAGGGCTCTCTCATGATCTGTTTGGTTTCTTCCTACTAGGTTCAGCACTCGCTGCACCTCACACAACTCCGTGCTTTGCCTTTGGCTCCTAGCCTACTGGTCCCTATTGTATTCGACTATGCTCTGCAAAGCCTTGTGGGCTAGTTTCCTCTCTTCTTCTAGGTCTACGATGATAGCGTCTGCCATCCTGCTGCGGTGCTCGTACCGGGCGAGTGCATCGTAGCCACTAATTAACTGCTGAATCGCCTCCCAGAAGACGTTCAAGTCGAGTTCCTCATTAGACCTATGGTCTGAGCCTTCTTCTGCCATAGTTGCGTTTTTGTGTTTCACCAGGATGTTGATCAGGGTGAGTGGATTTGAAAGATCAACGTCGTTGACGCCACCTGCTTGGTCCTACCTCGCGCGTTGATGGTTTGTCTACATCTTGGGTCCTCTCCTAATGGAGGGTTCCTTGAGTGGTTTATCTGAGTGAGTTCTTTCAGTTATTGAATACAATCCTCAATTTATGGTCACTCAGTGTGTGTGTCGCCCTTAGTGCACTTGTGCTCAACCAGGCTTTCAATTTCTTTTAGTGCATTCAAGTGCGGAAATTCAAGGTGAGTGCAGCAACAAGCAACCTTGAAGTGTCTTACGCACTCTCGCTTGTTCTGGGCTTGATAGGCTTGTTGGTCAATTTTTTGGCCACCTTGACAGGGTTCAGGGTTTCTCTACTATGTTGCCTTGTTTATTCTCGGCCAATCAGGTTTTAACTGTTCAGCGCTTTGCGTCTAGGTCTCTGGGCCTCACAGCTGCTTACTTCAAGCCGCCAAGCAACTGCTCCCTACGATTCTGTCTATTTCAAGTGCCAAAATCGACTTCTGAGCGTCTGAAGGGCTTTAGATAGTTTGCACTGCTGAGCTTCAGCCGGGTCAGGTCAAATTTATGAGAATTTGATAGAAATTTTTACTCGACCCTATTGGTCCGAATTGCAAGGTTCGAGTGGTTCACTCGGACGGGCCGAAGTGCATGGGCCGAGGGCCGAATTTGGAACTTGGACAGGGCAGACTCGGGTGAAGATGCTCGGACAGATTGGCTCTAATCCCGTCACTCAGACGGGCCGAGGCAATCGGGCCGAGGGTGGAGTTTGACACGTGGCAGAGGGCCGAATTGGTCGATGGTCCAAATGGTTGACTTAGACGGGCCGAGTAGGTCGTCTGAGGGCCGATTAAGGTTTCGGGCCGAGTGGGCAGAGTAAAATAGGGCCAAGGGCCAATTTTGGGACTCGGCCTAGAAGTGACCATTCAGACGGGCTGAGCGCATTGCACGTTGACAACGAGAGTTTGATTTCAATCGTCTCTTGTGATTTACTCAATCGTATCAAGCACAAACCTCCAGATCCTATCTAGGGGGATAGCGGAAGGGATTCATATACCTGGATAGAGCGGTGGGATTGTCAATGGTGCGATCGAATCGAATCAGTTGGTAGCTCTCTCTGTCTCTCTCTCTCTCTCTCACTGAAATGGTCACAAATGAGCTCTACCTTGGCCTCTTGGCTCTTATTCCCCTTCCCGAGTATGGTGTTGATGCCCCCAATCACTCACTTGCCAACCTTAGGCATCACAAGTGAGATTTTTGCCAAGTTTTGCACGATTTTTGCCCTGTTTTTCCTTACTTTGCAATAGTAAA
This sequence comes from Lygodium microphyllum, assembly GCF_053477565.2. Lineage (NCBI taxonomy): Eukaryota > Viridiplantae > Streptophyta > Polypodiopsida > Schizaeales > Lygodiaceae > Lygodium > Lygodium microphyllum. The sequence goes on along the minus strand of NW_028229537.1, from coordinate 694,214 downwards.
CCCTACCCTTCTCTAGTGCGATTTCCTAATCCTAACCTACTCTAAATGCAACAAGAATCAAAAGCAAAGAACTAAACTACTTTATCCATGTTTCCCAATCATCAATAAACAAAATATACCAAAATACTTACTTGTTTTGAAGATCGAAAACACCCAAACTTCCTATCTATCTCAAGATCTGTTTCGGGGGTGAATCTCTTACTTCGATGCTCGATATGAGGCGCGCAAGTGCTCAAGCTTGAATCCGTTGGTCCTGGCAACAGAACCAAAATGTGGGAGCCTTCACTCGACCGCCAAGACCCACGGACCGTTTATTGCTTCAAGCGTTTCAAGCAAGCTCTAATGGCTATTTCTCACCTAGCCGACGTGCCGTCGATCCTATGGGTGTAGTGAGCTTACCTTGATGCCGATACGAGTTGCCTCCTCTATCACACACCCCGGTAGCTCCATGATCCTAGATGTGAGCTCAAGCATCCTCAAGCCTCCTCCATCTCCAAGCTCCATCCTCCATAGCCACACACGCAAGTAAAGAGAAGAGGAGATGGTGAAGAGCTTCACCCTCTTGATCCCTCACTCTCACACACTCACTCCCTCACACTCTCACACTCCCTCTCTCAAGAGCACACACAAGCAAGAATATGAGGAGAAGAGAAGAAGAAGAAGAAGAAGACTCTTGTTGTTACACACCAAAGAATGAGCTCTTATTCACTTTTTGAACTTTATGTATAAAAACCCTAAAATCCCATGGGCACTCATCCCGTTTTTTACATGACCGGCCCTTGTGGCAAGGTCTTTTTTCCATTTCCCTCTCCTAGTTTTATGCCTCTAGCCTACACCCGTCTAGTATTTTACAAATGGTATAGGAGGAAGCTTGGCGCTCTTTTATATAGTTTTCCGAGTTTTTTGAGGTGCCTTTCATTTAAAATTATGCTTTTTGGCCCTGGCTTGGTTTTGGAGGTCGCCTGCGTGTCTTTGCTCTTTTTCCATGTTTATCTGCTTTTTTTTCTTCTTCTTTCCGCCATCTCGACCTGGGCCATCTCAATTTGGGGTTAACACTCAATTCCTCTAAGGGGGAGAGAATGTAATATTTCCGCACAAAATATTAAAGAACCTTGATCACCACATGCCCTGCACAAAAACTATGCTAAGTCATCTCCCGCAACATAATAATATCAGTGGTTAAATTCTTACCCCGTGCGCACGATAATAAACCCCAACCTCGTTGTGCAAATAAAGTTGAGGCGAAAACCCGCAAGCCGCACCAAAACACCCTTTACGGGAAGGCCAAATGGATAATGGTTAAGAGTAAGGAAATTTTTTTTATTATTTACTCCCCCCCCCCCCCCCCCAGCTGATGCATGGTGGGGGAGAGGAGTGTGACAGGGAGGGTGAGTAGTCCATGAGTGGTGTGGAGAAGCATGAGGGAGGAGGCATGCACACAAGCCATGTGTGTGGCTACCTCTCCCCCCCTTAGCCTAGATGATCCCCCCCTGGGGCATGTGAAGGAGAGAGGAGTCGAAGGGAGGCCGTGCTATCAGAGAATCGCCGCCACCGTGAAGACCACCAGGCTGTCGATACTGCCGTGTCGTTGCCGCCCATACCACGGCCATCATCATCATAATCTCCCCCTCTCGTTGTCAATCTCCTCTCCTCCAATTATTACCCCCCCTCCATGTAATCCTGTTGAGAAGCAGAAGCTTCTTAGAAGCTCCTTTAGAAGATTCTAAAGTTAGGCTTCCATAAGCCTCGTTTTCATGTGCCTCCCCGGTTTTAGAAACCGGGCTCATAAGCCCCAATTTTTGTGCAAGGGGGAAGTAGACAGGTTTTTGAGGCTGAGTTGCCAAGCTTGGAGGGAGTTCAGAGATCGCGTAAAGGTGAGGACAAATCGTGGAGTTCAAGTCCACTACATCAACGATGGCTCCAAAGCCAAAGATGCAAGGCACACCCGCAGGAGCCTTGAACCCAAGTTTACACGTGGACATTGCTGCAAGTCCTCATACCCAAGTTCTTAGAAGTTTAATTCCACATTGGGCACGCTTAAAATTCATAGGAAAGTTATGAATGTAAATTACTTATTTATCTTACGAGCTTAGTTGCATGTTGCCCTTTTCGTGCATTTCCAAAGTGAAAAGCCTAAACGCATATTGCATAGAACACCATATTGGGGAATATGGGAATTTCCCATAAGTTTGGGACACGTGGTCAAATATTTGGATTTGTCATAACTTAAACACTATAACTCCAAATTGAGCGCTCTATAGCTCAATAGATTCTATTTTTCAAGTGCTTTCCAATGGTAGGTCACATCATATGGTTTTGAGAAACTTATGGGCATGTTACCTGGGTGCCACCTTTTTGGTATTGAAAAAATGAAAATTGGGAGATTCCCAATCTCACTAATATTGTGTTATAGGTTAAAAGGATGAAACTTTGTTTAAATTAATCCTTGTCTTACTCGCAAGAAAGAACAAGTGTATATTGCATTTAGGCAATAACTTCCTTGTGATTCGCATGAGAAAATCGTTAACATTCGTTAGATGTTGTCCAAAGAATTGCATGGCATGAAAAGGAAACCATGAACTTGCCACAACATGCGAGGATATGTGTACTTTAAGTCGGACTAATTGCCGTAGAATGGATTAAGTCAGCATAGTCTTATGACATTCTTCATGCATGAACTTCATTTATCAAAGTTGTATCTAGAAAAGGTTGCATGTCATATTAAAGCTTGAAATTCAACTGCATTAAATGAAAGGTTATAGGAAAATTTCTTGATGTAAATCTATGTAGTTTTATACAAGTTATTCCCCAAATTGTCAATCATCATGATTTTTGCAAGGAAAAGAAATGGTCTTCGCAAACCTTATAGTTGCATAGAAGTAAAAGTCTATGATTCTCATACTTGCATGGAATGTTGCATCTTGAATCCATTTATTTGCACCTCTTAGGAAACGTATTTGCATATCTTCTAAGCAAAGATCATTCTTATCGCAAGACACTTAGATCATTTTAGGTTGATCACTTGTAATGTTATAGCCCTCAAGGGATTTGTAAAAGCATAACTAGTCGGTACGATGAACCCTTCAAAGTGCTAGGTAGGGTTTCGTACATTAAAAAAATCTACCTAATATCACACTTGGGATGCCAAGTCGAGACTTTCAAACCCAAAGGGTCCTACCCACATTCATGGAATGTTTGGGTTAATTGGACGCCCATACAATAACGATCTAGGGTTTTACCCAAAGGATCGATCGACCTAATACTAAACTTTTGATTAAGTTTAGAATCCTTAGGGCTAAATGTTATTGGCCTAGTAAGGTTAGGGATTGGGTTGGGCCAAGAGGACTCCCAAACCCTACATCTTGACTTATGATGGGACCTAAAATGGGCCGGCACTAGCTATGGCGCTAGCCGGACCTCATGCTCATAATAGACAAACACACTCTCATGGCCTCGCGGGCCAGGAGCGTCTATCTATTGCTAAAGGACTAAAGCCTAATCTATGAGTTTATAGTTTTGTAGTCCAACATTTCTCTTTCTATAAACTCCAAAGAGGGAGAACCCATACACATTGGCGATAAATACCACAATAATCACATGCATGGGAGGCAGCCTCTCAGTAGAAACACTGCGGTCCCACTGCAGTTCTCCTACATTGTAGGGATTGGCCCCTTGATACGCTACTCAACATATAGAACAAATGAATAAACTCCACTCTTTCATTTCAAAAGTCCTCCAGGAGATACCATGTGCCCTCACTAGATAATTTTCCAAGAAATGAATGTCTATCCTACGGCTTAGGATGCCTTTCCATACTTAAGCGTAGGTCATCATCATTGAAAATAGGTGCTATGCATCCAGGTTTTATATTCCGACACCATGATCGTTATGCACATGCAAAAGTGAATGATTCTAGAGTGCTCAAACATAATTTTAAATCAGCAACATGTAGTGCACAACCAGGCTTTATAATGCATTTACTAACCCGTTGCGGTGATGTAAGGATAGCACCAAGACAACGCTCGTGCTACTATCCTCTTAATTAACATACCACGAACTCTATGTCATGAAATGCATCAGGAAATCAGCAACAATCAGCATGCAAATCACACCATTCAAACATCCCAACCCCCTATGTTTAGGTATTGCTTTCGTTGCATAGGTGTAGAGGTTCATTTTGTCATGTTTTAATGTATAAAAAGCAAAAGATCACAAACTTTGACAAGGAGATAGGGCAAACTGAGGCTAAACCTCATGCTTTACCACTACCATACATCCACAAACAATCATTATATTTTTCCTTATTTTTCCAAGACGTATTTCTATTTTTTCCCTTATTTTCTCTATTTTCTTGATTTATTTGACAATAAAATATACTATTTCTGATTTTTCTTGTTCCAATAACTTCAGCATACTAACATTCAAATTATCTTCCATTTCCCCCCCATGGGAACATATTTCTCCCACCCGAAACGGAAAAACTACCATTTTACCGCTTAAAAACCGCATTTCGGGTTTACGGGAATTAAATAGAGCATGTAAATAATTTCAAAACCAACATTTTCTTATGAACAACAATTAATCATAATGCAAAAAGCAGTCACACAAATTTTCATCCAATAAGAACATAATTATCATCATAAACTATAAAAAATCTTTCATTTTGCTTCATAAAAATGGTCATACCTTGTTTTTACGTAACCCAAGACGCCTTGAATGCATGCATAACTAGCAGATGGAGCCTTCATTGCTCTCAATCCAATGCTGCACCTCAATCTTCAGCATCTCCATCAATCTTCATCACCACTTCCTTCAATTTTCTACCCGGATTCCTTCTTCAAGAGAGTACACATGAACAACCCATAGCGAAGAGAGAGAGGGAGGAGAGAGAAAAACTAGATTCTGTTCTCTTCATCCGGACAGCCATTCCTCGCGCGAAGACGGGCGATAGCATCAGCCAAGAGGGAGAAGTCGCCCCCCAATATCTGTTCCATAGGTTCTTCACAGCCTGACAATCATCATCCATGAGGATGGAGCGCATTTTTCGGCCGTGCAGACGTCGCCATGCCTCCATGTTTTGCTCACGATTTTTTGCATGAAATTTTAGGGGGGGTTCAAATTCCCAAAGGGCACCCCCCCTTTGGCATAAAATGTGTCCACCCTTTCGTATCTTTGCCAATTGTTGGCCTCTTCCTCGTTCGGAACCTTTGAAAAATCCTGCACATCCGTCTTGATATCCCGCACTGACTGGCAACTCTTGTCATCCCACATGGCAGTCGAAAAAATTATCAAAAATCCACAAGAGTCACTCAAGCACCTTTTAAAAGTCGTCTTTCACTTGGTGCTTAAAATCGTCCTAGCTGCAATCGCTGCCTTCGATATTAAATATTTTTTCCCTAAATTCCAGATTTTTTGGCAAATTTTAGGCACATCCCGGGCTCCAAACTCCGCTCTCATTGGCGACCATGGGATAGGGCGACTCAGTCCATCGAATCCCACAACAGATCTGCACAAAACAACCAAAGGAAGCATCAAGCTGATACAAAATAGATACATATTAAAACACAACACAATACTCAACCTACCCCCTGACAAAACCAAGGCATGAAATCCACAAGGAGTAAGCCTAGCATAATCTGATAGAAGGTCCCAAGCTAGTCACTAACCGACTGCTCCAACACAGCCAAACTAAAAAGAACTATCAAAGAGGTGGCCCCAAGTGGTGATCTGAACTACCCACCTAACTAAGGACAACACAACTAGGAGCTCCTACTAGGCGAGGACTCCTATAGCCTAATCAAGAGGTATTTTTTATTAGCACATTTTTTCTTTTAGGTTTTTTTTTCCCCATACTTGGGCATGTAAAAAGGAGGGAACTGAGCATAGTGACCCAAGGAGAACAGGGCATCGGCCTCAGCACCTGTCTCGGCACCCATGAACCTACCAAGCCCTCGCGAGGGGACACTTAATCCTTTTCTGATGCTCACTTTTATTTTCACTCCAACCTTCCTTACTTTCTTCTTTTCCAATAAGACACCACCCCTAGGAAGACAAGGCATCTTTGACTCATCCCCAGGAACCTACCAGGCCTTCGCAAGGCAATGATCAACTGCTTATACATTTTCCTTTCTTTTCTTTTCTATTTTTATAGGGGTTAGAACCCATTTTTATACACCTTTGTATATATTTTATTTCTTTCAGATATTTAGGGTTTTTTTTCCTCTCTATCATCATCATTTTTCCTTCAACAGGCTTCTCTAACTGCCTCAAAACTAACAAGAACTCCTAGAATGGCTGCCTAGCAGGCTAGCAGAACAGGGTTACTAGAACTGCCTTCTAAAATAGGTCTCTCGATGCCTGGCAATGTCTTTATAGGAGGCAACGACTACTCAGACCTCCCTCAGACATACCTAACCTAAACCTAGGACTTTATGCCTTGGACGCGAGTCCCCAACAAGAAAGGAAAATCCCCTACAAGTGCACATACACATATAGCATAAAAATATGGTACTCATAAATGAGAGATATCACCTAGATAGCGCCAAGAGAAGCTTCCGTGCAACAAAGGCTCCTTCCAAGCTCTTTGAACCTGTCTAGCACAGAACTAAAACAAGAAACCATTAACTGCACCCGTACTAAGTAGACGACTGGCCCTCTTGGCCTAATGAAATAAAGCATGTCACTTCAAAAACTGTTTGGCCCTCTTGGCCTAACGAAATAAAGCATTTCACTACAAAAACTGATCGGTCCTCTTGGCCTAACGAGATAAAGCAGAATAGCACCTACACATCCCTTCCTAAAATAGTATAGATATACAATAATATGCTCCTTTCCATTTAGGAAAAATAGGCTCGCAGCCCTAAACTAAATGCATAAGATTATGACTCATCCCTCCTGCATATATAGCAAGAGGCGTACACATAATATGTTGTGTAATTAGCCTATGGGTCCAAGAAAACAATGGTAGATCGGTCTCGGCTTCTCTTTGCATCACCCATATCAACCATCGCCTGCCATATATTGCATGCTCTGATAACATTCCCAACAAGCGACGGGGTCCTGTCTCATTATTGATAAGAATATCCAAACTAGGACCATAGTTGAAGAAAAGGTCTTCTTCATAAGCAAGATTTGCCAGTGAATCCGCAAACTGATTCCAGTAATGTGGAATCAGCTGAAGAGACGCTCTCTCAAACTCCTCAAGTAGGGTCATAGCAGTTCGATGATACATACAAAGGATGGGATTCTGCACTATGTACGTCCCATCTAGCTTATTCAAGATCAACTGGGAATCCCCTTTTACTAACAACTGCCGAATACCACCTTGTTTGGCAAAATGCAGTCCCATAATCAAGGCTTTATACTCCGCTATGTTGTTAGTGAATCCTACCCCGAGATAAGCAGCTAACTTCATCGTAACTCTACGTCCAGGATCTCATATTACTACTCCAACACTCCCTTTTTTATTAGGACCCCTGGACGCTCCATCAAAATATAATGTGTATGTCCACAATGGATTTACACAGCCTACAATCACGAACTCCTCTATTCGTATTTATGATAGTCAAAATTTAGCATGTTTAGAAGATGAACTGACGGCTCCATCCCACCTTCTTCATTAAACTCAACAGGGATACTTGTCAACATTCGTAAGCAATGATGGTAGAAGACTTTGATCTCCCATACAAAGGTTCCGTCCTCTTGCTCAATCACTTTGTATCCTTTACTCCACCAGATGAGTTTCCCCTGATGGTATCTCTGCTCCAGATATAGGTGCTCCAAATAAGGAATTAACCGCCCCATCAACCAGCTTTAAGCTCTTTTGCAGGTCTCAAATCAGCCCCAGCATGGACCTGCAATGCATTTTTCCATATTAGCATACTTAGAAATAATAAGGTTTAATCTTATTAAGATTAACCTTATTTCTAAATTCTACTCCCTGCAGATCAGCTAGTAGAGCCATAGACCTATTTTTTCCTATTCTGACAATCTTGTAGAGGCCATCCCATCTAGGTTTCAGCTTCCCTGGAAACAGTTCCCTACGCGCATCGTAGTACAGAACTAATTGCCCTTTTTTAAAGGTATACTTCTTTGCTTTAAGGTTGTGCAACTGCTTCATCCGACGTTTAGCTACCTCCTGGTGTAATAAGCTCTGCAATTTCAGCTCATCCAGGTGGGCTAGGGTCGTGAAACGTTCAAAAAGTGTATCCTCATCTCCCAAAGAGTGGTTAATTGCAAACCGTATGGTTGGCAACTCGATTTCGAGGGGTAACACACATTCTTCCCCATAAACTAATTTAAATGGAGTATGGCCAGTAGCTCGCTTGAACGTTGTATTGTACGCCCATACTACCACATACAACTTCTTGTCCCAGTCTCGTTTCTTCTCAGACACTATTTTAGACAAGATACCCACAAGCTGCTTATTAGTACTTTCAACTTGCCCATTGGCTTGCGGATTATAGGGGGTCGTTTTGTTGTGCTTGTTTTGCGAAGCTTCAATCAGACTTTTGATCACTTTATTCAAAAAGTGGGTTCCACGGTCCAACACTAGTTCCTTCAATGGACCGAAACGGCAAATAATTTGCTCTAAGAGGAAACTTGCAGTCTCTTTTGCATTGTCTTGCCACGTCGTCCGTGCTTCTGACCATTTTGTAAAATAATCAGTTGCTACTATAATGTACCTCTTCTAGGTAGTAGACAACGGGGTGATAGGACCCACAAAGTCAATGCCCCACTTCTCAAATGGAAGGATAGCCATGATAGGCGTAAGTGGGCGTTTCCTATTCTCTCTGTTGTCATGTCTTTGACAGGTATCACATCTCTTAACATACTCAAAGGAATCTTGGAAGATGGACAACCACCAATATCCAGCTCTTAAAACTTTCTGTGCCGTCAACCATCCAGCGAAGTGCCCTCCACACGCAGAGTCATGGCACTCTTCCAAGATGAAAGGAACCTCGTCATGCATCACACATTGGTGATAGATATCATCAACACCCTGCCGATATAGTGTTCCCGCAATCAAGGAAAAATTCAAAGCCTGTTATTTTATTTTCCTCTTTTCTAATTTTGATAAACCAACTCCAGTCTCTCCTCTTGATAGATAATGCGTAATAGCAGCATACCAAGATGGGATAGAAGCTAAGTCAATTTTAAACATTTCTTCAATATCACTATCTTCAGCCAAAGTCTCTTTCGGCTCCCCGAAATCCACAAGGCATTCCACAATCTCCTGCAACCTCGGTGGCTTACTCTTAATCTCATAATCGAACTCTTGTAAAGTGATTAACCACTTTGCCAGACGATCAGGTAGTTGTAGCTTGTTCATAAGCAATCTAAGCCCTTTCGCCTCCATATAGAAAACTACATTCTCATAGACAATGTAGTGCTTGAATTTTTTAGTCACAAAGACTATCGCAAGGCACAACTTCTCCATGTAGGTGTAGTTAATTTCCGATATGCCCAATTTTTGACTAGCAGAAGCTATCGGATGATACCATTTTTCCTCCCAGGTTTGGGCTAAACAAGAGCTGATACTATGCCTGCTGAAAATATGTAAAATACCTCGCTCCTTTTAGGTGCTTTTAAAACTAGTGCTTTTACTAGCTCCTGTTTCACATCCTCAAAAGCTACCTTACAAGGATCGCTCCATACAAATAGACAGCTAAAGGATAATAAGTTTGTTAGTGGCAACGTCCTTTTTGCCAAGGTATTTATAAACCTCTGATAGTACTCTATCGATGACAGAAAGCTGTGTACCTCTTTCGGAGTGCGTGGTGGACTCATAGAGACTATAATCTTGATCTTTTCAGGGTCAGTTGCGATTCCTACTGAGCTGACCACATGGCCTACCAATAGCCCATAAGGCACTCCAAAGACAAACTTCTGTGGATTAAGAGCGATACAAAATTGTCTGCAGCGCTCAAAGCACTTTCTTAAGATAATCAACATCCTTTCCCTCACAGTGGCTACCCCCAGGTCATCGATAAATACTTTCAACTTAGCTGGGGAGATGTCACCAAAGATCTTGTATGCTGTTCGTTGCCATGATCCAAGTGCATTGCACAAACCAAAGGCCATCACATGGTACGCAAAAGTACCAAAGACAATAATGAAAGTTGTTTTCAACTTGTCCTCTTTTGCAATTACCATCTGGTTGTATCTTGCAAAGCAATCCATAAACGAATATATTTCCCTACCCACTAATTGATCCAAAATCTGGTCAATAAATGGCAACGGGTAGTAATCCTTAACCGTCTACTTATTCAGCTCCCTAAAATCTACACATAGTCGGATCTGGTTGTTTTTCTTCTTCCTGATAACAACTGGTGAACACCACTCTGTGTGCTGAACATGGAAGATCAAACTAGCTTTCCGTAACTTCTATAACTTCTCAAACAGCTCGTCGTTCCTCAGTTCAAAAGGCATACGCCTTACTTTCTGACGCACAGGATGACTGCCTAATACCTTTCTTTGTTTTTCTCACATAAAGTGAGAAATCTGCCTTGGAAATCTAAAATCCAATAGTGACAAGATACTGTCCTATCTTGTCAGACCATGCTCTAGGTGCTTGCTTCAAGCCATACAAGGCTTTCTTCAGCCTGCAAACAAACTTAGGATGAATAGCATGCACATAACTTGGTGGCTGCTCCATATATACCTCTTCTTGCAAATCACCATGCAAGAAGGCATTCTTTACATCCATCTGATGTAAAGACCATTCCTTTGATGCAACCATAGCAATGACTGCTCTTATGGTTGCCATCCTTGCAACCGGAGTGAATGTTTCTTCATAATCAATGCCATATGTTTGTGCATACCCCTTGACTACTAATCTTGCATTGTATCTATTCACAGAACCATTTGTATTGTGCTTCACCTTATAAAACCATTTACAATCAATTGCATTCTTGTCTTTAGGCAAAGGTACCAATTTCCATGTAGCATTTGCTTCCAAGGCATCCATTTCTTCATCCATGACTTTCTCCCATTTTTCTTTTCCCATGGCTTGCTTAAAAGAAGTGGGTTCTTGTTCCTGTATCACTTTGACCATATAGGCATAGTGAATGGCTGTAAATCCATCATATTTTAGCCTATCCATAGGATATCTAGCTCTGGTAGACTTGCACAAAGTAGGTTCACTCCCAGGTGCTCTCAAAACATCCCTAGTCTTCCTTAATCCAGGTGTAACAATAGAAGGAATACCAACTCATCATCAATGCTCTGTTCTGAGCCACTGGATTCACCATCCACATAAGAGTGACCCGCATTCACATCAAACATGGGCAGTAGAAAGATCGTTCAGGGAACACGAACAACAAGAGCGTTGACCTAGAGTTATAACTCGTCCCGATTTACGTTGTTTTAGGGGAACGGAATGGGACTATGCCATATGGTAGAGAGATTGAGCTTCGCATCCCTCTCGTTTCCCATTCTCCTTGAACCAAGTGCAATGGAATCCGCTTCGGACCTAGCATTTCTGCGTAAGTTAGTTCGCTCAGGTTCGACGCTAGTTGCCATTAGGAAATGACCAATAGGGAAAACCCTAATTCAGGTCAGTCCTAAGTGGGAACAGCCGGAATACTTCCGCTACGTGGCAAACACCTTTATCCAAGCATAACCCCAAGTACAGAATCCTAGTTCGCCTCCTACATCAAGTACTGCTGTAATCGAGGAGAAGAAGTTTCTTCTCAGGCAGATTAAGCCGCCCGAATTTGAAGGGAGAGGTAGGTCTGTTCAAGTAGATGGCTGAAATTTGGATTGAATCCATGGAGGATTACTTCGAAGCAGCCAGTACTGCACCCGCCAATCAGGCTATGCTCGCCAAGCTGAATCTCACCTGCGAAGCCAGGCTTTGATGGAAGCAATGGTGCATGGATCAAGGTATCACGAAAGGATCTGTTACGTGGGAGAAGCTGAAGAAAGCCATGTAGGGAAGATACTTACCACCTGCGTATCGCAAGCAGAAAATGAATGAGTTCTATGAGCTAAAACAGCTGGGACTCACCCTTGACTCATACTATTCTTATAAATTTGTCTTACTTCTTAAGTATGCGCCACAGATAGACATAACACAGCAAGTGTGAAAATTTTGTGATGGTTTAAATGCACTAGTAAATACCCGTCTCGAATCTATGCACCCATTGAATCTACAGGACGCACTCATTCGAGATGTCCCTATAATTCAAGAGGTGCAAACTAGACCAAGGGGTAACAAAACTTGGCCTTATAATGACCTGAACAGAGGAGCATTCAGGCCTCAAATGAAGAGAGTGCAAGGTCATAATCAGGGACAAAGAAAGAAAGCAAGGACTAATAACGTCAACAACTTTGTTCCTACTCAAAGCAATGGCCGAAACCTCCGTTGTTTCCACTGCAACGAGCCCGATCATTTCAAGAGGAAATGTCCCAAGCTTGGAAGGCATCGCCAAGCACCTTTCCAAGGAACAGGGAGCCACTACCCAAGGCAGAGAAAGAACCGCCTGCATTGCCAATAGGAAAATGTGCGAAGAAGAAGAAGATCTGACCATGGAAGCAGAATTTGAGAGGGAGACAGTCCATGCCGCTTTACACAAGAAAGGCCCAAATCACCAATTCTCAGTGATTCAGACACCGTTAGACTATCAAGGTAAAAGTCTCAAGACCTTGAATGATTGTGGCAGTACACATTCCTTTATCTCACCAGCTTGTGCAAAAGGATTAAGAATAGCCACAGTAGAAGCACCTACCTTGCTTGTGGAATTGGCAAATGGTTGTGAGGTTACTTGTACCAGGCAAATTGCTAAGGTGGAATTCTTTCTGGGAGGAAAAACAACTTCGGTCAAATTCAGAGTCATGAATTTAGGTATCCATGAGTGTCTACCCCGAATGGATTGGCTTAAGCAACGACGCCCATACTCATTGTGGGAAAGGCCAAGTTTCCTTTCGAAACTCTGAAAGGGAATGAGTCACAACTCAAGGTGAGGCTGGAAATCCAAAAATCCAATTGGCCAAAGCATCTTGGATCATAAAAGGAGTTAGAAAAGGATTACATGTCTACTTGATTAAGCTCAACAAGTTAGATCAGAAGCAAGAGTCTAGTGAAGGACCTTCTTAGCTAAAGGAATACGCGGATGTATTTCTTGAAGAACTAACAGAACTCCCGTCTCAAAGAGAAGTGGATCATGAGATTAAGCTAATACCAGGAGTTGCGCCAATTGCAAAGAGACCTTATAGGATGTCTATACCAGAAGAAATTAAGCTGAAGGAACAACTCAAGAAACTGCTAGATTAGGGCTACATCCATCCTAGCAGTTCACCATGGGGAGCTCTAGTACTGTTCTAGAAAAAGAAAGATGGAACACTTTGACTATGTATTGATTACAGAGGATTGAATCAATCAACTATAAAAAACAAGTACCCTATTCCTAGAATAGATGAGCTTCTTGATCGTCTTCAGGATGCAAGGATCTTCTCCAAGATTGATCTCAGGTCGGGTTACTATCAGATAAGGATCAAGGAAGAAGATATCCCCAAGACAGCCTTCAATACAAGATATGGAAATTTTGAGTTCCTAGTTATGTCATTTGGGCTTACGAATGCGCCTGCCACCTTCAACAGGTTGATGCAGGATATCTTTAGGCCATATCTTGATGACTTCGTGCTCATCTTCTTCGACGACACTTTAGTCTATTCCAAACAGGAGGAATATCATGAAACCCAACTTCGGATTGTCCTTGATACAATGAGGTCACATAAGTTATATGCTAAGATGAAGAAGTGTGCATTCTTCAAATGTCAGATTGAATATCTGGGATTCATGGTATCAGCAGACCCATCCAAGGTTAGAGATGTGCTAGAATGGCCAATACCAACAATTGTCAAAGAAATACGCAACTTTCTAGGATTGATAGGATTGTATAGGGTCTTCATCAAAAACTATGTTTTGATTGCAACACCTCTGATGGACTTACTGAAGAAGCAAACTTCCATTGCATGGTCAACTCCCGAACAAACTAGCTTCGATAGGTTGAAGCAGAGTTTGGTATCAGCACCTATCCTAAAACTTTCTGACCTCAATAAAGAGTTCGAGGTAGTAACTAATGCTAGCACACTTGCCTTGGGATGTGTGCTCATGCAGGAAGGTCATCCTGTAGCCTACTCTTCAAGGAAACTGAAGAGTCATGAGAAGAATTATGCTACCCATGATCTGGAATTATTAGATGTCATCCATGCTCTAGAACTTTGTAGACACTACCTATTGGGTAACAAGTTTACTCTAGTGACTAATCATAAGAGTCTCAAGTGGATCTTTACCCAGAATGAACTCAACATGAGGCAACATCAGTGGACTGAAGTGCTGGAGGAGTATGACTTTGAAATCAAGTACCGACCAGGAAAAGAGAATGTAGTTGCGATGCACTTAGTCGCAAGGCATTCCTTAATTCTCTAATCTTGCAAAATCCAACATCTAGATCTCTAGCTACAAAGGTATCTATGCCAAACAATCCAATACTTGAGTTAGCTCAAGAGGAAGCAGGCCATGATCCAGCCTATCAAAGGATGCTAAGGGAAATCTCTATCAAGGATCAGAACCAAAAGCTGCAGGCTAAGTATCATGAATTCTCTATCAATAATGGACTTGTATACTATAGAAGGAGGCTGTGTATACCAACAAGTCAGTCACTTAAGCAGAAGATATTGTGGGAAGCTCATGATTCCCCTTTCTCAGGACATCCTGGCTATGCCAAGACTCTCAATGCAGTTAGGAAGAGCTACCATTGGGAAAGGCTTAAAGGTGACGTTCTCAAATATGTCACCGAGTGTTTGTCTTATCAACGTATCAAAGCTAAACATGTCAAAATTCCAGGGAATTTACAACCACTTGACATTCCCCAAATGAAATGGAAATTCATCAGTATGGATTTTGTTGTTGGCCTACCCCAAGTTCAGCGAGGATACAACTCCATCATCGTTGTGGTTGACATGCTGACTAAGGTTGCACATGTTATTCCAGTAAAGACAAACTATAAGGCCTCAGACATTGCAAGGTTGTTTATTAAGGAGATATTCAAGCTACATGGGCTACCCAGAAGAATCATTAGTGATTGTGATTCTCTCTTCACATCACACTTCTGGAGAGCTATCTTTGAAGCCATTGGGACTCAACTCTGCTTTAGCACAGCTTACCATCCCCAAACGGATGGCCAAACAGAACGAGTCAATCAAGTCATCGAGGATATGCTTAGGGCATATTGCTGTCATTAGCCGAAAAGGTGGATTCAATACTTGCCTTTCGTTGAATTTTCCTACAATGCTTCTTACCAACAAAGAATTCAGATGACCCTTTTCCAAGCATTGTATGGTCATGACTGTCGAAGTCCCCTAAACTTCTCAGATCCAACCTTAAGGGTTGAAGCTTCAAGGAAGATGTTGGAAGAGATGGATGACCAAATAAAGTCAAGAATATAGGACATCCAAGCTCCCAAGGATAGACAGAAGACAAACACAGATTTGAAGCATCAAGATAGAGTCTTCGAAGAAGGAGACATGGTCTTCATTTGCGTATGCCCTAAGAAGAGTTCCCTATCCTTAGGAGATTGAAAGAAGCTAGGTCCAAGGTATTGTGGACCATATAAGATCCTCAAGTGCCTAGGACCTAATGCTTATAAACTGCAACTCCCTGAGAACCTAAAGGTTCATAATGTATTCCATATCAGCCTATTGAAGAAGTATGTACCTAATCCTAACCATGTACTTGATGACCAACAAGTTGTAATGCCTAGTCAAGGAGTCCTTGAACTAAGGCTTGACAGGATCTTAGATGTTAGGGAGAGACAAATGAGATCCAGAACCTTGAGAGAATGCCTTGTCCAAGAGGATGCCACTTAGATAGATGAAAGCACTCTCAACCATCAATATCCCCAGTTTATCTCGAGATGAGGACATCTCGATTCCTCCAAGGGGGAGAGAATGTAACATTTCCAAATCTAAAAATATACATTGTTCCTATGAATCTCCTCTTGGAGGCCAAAAAAAAAAGGATAATAGCAATTTTTTTAAATATTCCCCTTATCCCCCCCAGTCGACTGTTGTGCTGGAGGGGAGGGGAATAGTAGGTATGATCAAGCTCCTTGATGGAGCTTGCAGAGGGGAAGATTTCATGCGACACGACGCATGGGGGAGGAAGGATTCCCTCCCCTCCCCTATTTAAATCCATGGCGTAGGGGGATATCGAGGTGGGCAGGCTGAGAGGATATTGCTGAGGCATCGCCGCCACTGAGCAAGAGGGGGGAAATTCTGAATTGCAGTGGTCGTGTGAGGAGAGGGGTGCCGTCACTCTGTTGCTGCCGAGCATAGAGGGTAAAAAGGCTAAGGGTAAGTTGTGAGGGATCGTAGAAGGAGAGGGTGGATGTGAGAATCCGCCACTCTGCACTGTCAAAGAGCTAGGGTTGGGAGAGAGCTGTGAGCCATAGCAACAACGGGAGGCCAGTTTCCAGCGAGGAGATCAGCATCACTGCCACCTACCGTTGCAGTCCACCTCCACGTGGCCTTTGCAAAAGCTTCTAGAAGCTTCAAAAAGGCGGCTGACATAAGCCCCCTTTCCTATAACACCCCCTACTTCCCCCCCCCCCCCCAACACACGAGAGCCCCTCCTAAGGGCCCTATAAGCCCCCTTTCCCCCCCAAAAATTTTTTACCTTAAAGGGCCTTCATATGACCCTTAAGCCCTTTTTCCCACCCTCTCAAAATTCCCTCCTAAGGGCTCCCTTAGGTCCCCTTTTCCCCCCCTTATTTGCCATTGAAGGGCCCTCACGTGATCCATAAGCCCCTTCCCCCCCCGACAATTGACTTGAAGGGCCTTCATAAGCCTTTATGTTACACCTTTCCCCCTCCATAAATCACCCTTGTAGGCCCTTGATGATGTGGGCGCGGTAATACCTTTTCTCCCCAAATTTGACTTGAAGGGTCTTCATGTGCCTCTTTTAAGCTTCCCCCCCACACAAGATCCCCTCCTAAGGGCTCTTCTAGCCCCTTTTTCCCCCACACACAATCTCTTATATCCAAAGCCCTTAAATCCTTCTTCTAAAATCCCTATCATCGTTCTTATACCCCCTGCCCTTCGGGATTCCTCAACCCAATTTCGCGTGAACTCCACCTAAATCCCTTCCCGGTGTTCTCTTACGAAGGAGACGGACAAGATCGTAACTTCGTGCCCAAGGAGAAAAGGCTGAATTCGCAATGGCTCCTAAGAAAGCACAAGGGACAGCCCGCAGGAGGATTGTCTCCTAGCATCCACATGGACATCGCACGACAAGTCTAGGTTTTTCTTCCTAATTTTTATTTTACGTCGTTATAATTCAATTGGGCGTAGATGATTTTTGGAATTAGGATGCATTTTTCATCTTAAATGCTTTAGAAAAATTAGCTCACGATGGAGGAATTCAATCATTAGTATTTTTAATAAAATGAATAAAACAAAGTGAGCAAAAGATTGATATGCGTTCCTAGCAAGTAGTTTTTGTGCATCTCAATGAACTGAACTTAGATTATTGTCCATATTTACAAAACGAAATGAAGATAATGCACTCTGTTTAAGCATGGAAGTATAAATTGTATATCGCATTATTAGGCCATATCTTCTTCGCAATGAGTCATCATGGGAAGTGCTAAGAATCCATAGGAAAGTGCAAGGCATGAAATGATTCTTAAGTTGAATAACTCTAGTCAATTGGTATAAATGTTGTTTTTCAACTGTATAATTATTAGAAAAGGCTACATGTTTTAGCATGAATCTTTAAGTTATAGGATGATTAATTGGAATTAGGCTACAATCTAACCTATGCTTGATCTTAAACCGGAAAGTTAGAATTTGAAAATCAACTTATGCATAGATAATAAGTCATGTGGTTATGGAAATGATAGCGTAATTATCTTCAAAAAGTAGATAGGTTAAATTGGCATAAATCTAAACACGTAAACCTGCGGAGTACTCATTTTAGAAAGAGTTAATTCAATTCTAAAGAACTAACTAGGATTTAATACGTGACCTAGTCGCACATATTGCTAAAATTGAAACTCCTATACCGTAAATACTTGCCCACATTCACAGAATGTAGGAACAGTAGAACATACTTGAGAAGTGATCTAGGGTTTTTCCCTAGGAATCTCTCACAAAAAAAAAGATGGAACTTGGAACCCTAGGACTGACAACGTCAGCCTAATGTAATCATGAAAAGATGGTTTCGTGACTCCATTCGAAGGGTAAATAGTCCCACAGCTTGATGCGACACTTGTGCGACAAGTAGTAGAGTCGCATGATCTTGTGAATTGAATACAAGGAAATGGCCAAATTCCTCGGAATGAGGTTGGCAAACTCTTATGCAAGTTATCTTGCAAGAGGATGAATAGTTGTCTTAATATAATATTCTTCTTGGGTAAAGATAATTGCTTGAAAGCAAGAGACCAACCAATAAATTGGAATAACATATGAACTTAAGGTATTGACCAAGTTAAGTTAATAGGGTATGGCCCTAACCCAGGATATAGGGGATCTTGCCAAGTCGGAAGTTCCCGAATTGAGTGCTGCATGCATTCGGAAAGAAGGATTCACTCCTTAGCAGTTGGCCAACAATAACGACCAATGGAAATGATTGTGCTTGTTACAGATTTAAGAGCACTGTTTTGATTTGTTTGTTTAAAGAATTAAAGGATAAATGGATATCTATTGCTTCAGGTTGAAGGCGTGAAGGGAGAGGTAGCTTCAATTACCCCCGACTACCTGCCTGACTCTAACCAAGGGGGTTGTTAACCGCGCCGAGAAGGTGGACCAAACCCACCACAAGAGGTCTCTCCGTTAAGCGCTACTTGGAGCAGGAGGATGCTTGGGTGCCAGGGGGCTCTGGCCCTAAATCCCTCGCCTTCTGGGCCTTGCACAAGAGGCTAACGTGACTAGAGATTGGATCTTGAGGCCTGCATACTAGTCTACGGGTGGAATCTTGAATTAATGATCCCTGCGGATTGCTGGATAGCCTTCGAGCGGATTGTGGATAAGACTACAGGCTGGAATTTATGTATTTCAAAGATAAAAATAATAACCTGTTAAAAAGGAACTTGTTTGACATTGCTTTTCTATGTCAAGTACTATGATTACGTGAAGGAACCAGTGCCTAACGGGATAATTAAAGAAGCTAATTGATACATGTCCAACTAAATGTGTTAGGTAATTAAATAACTAAAACAACCTGAGGATCAAAGTGTGGTGGATGTGGCCATAGGTCCATCCTACGGATGGGTGGTCCTGGTTGGCTGGGAACTTTTCTCAATCAAGATGGACAGCAGAAAGATCGTTCAAGGAACACGAACAACAAGAGCGTTGACCTAGAGTTATAACTGATCTCGATTTATGTTGTTTTAGGAGAACAGAATGTGACTATGCCTTATGGCAGAGAGGTTGAGCTTCACATTCCTCTTGTTTTCCATTCTCCTTAAACCAAGTGCAGTATGAATCCGCTTCGGACTTGGCATTTCTGCGTAAAGTAGTTCGCTCAGGTTCGACGCTACTTGCCGTTAGGAAATGGCCAATAGGGAAAACCCTAATTCAGGTCGGTCCTAAGTGGGAGCAGTCGAAATACTTCTGCTACGTGCCAGACACAAAAAGTCCTAGATCGCAAACCCCATAACATTCCATGGGAATGCTGAGCGGAGCTTTCTAGATATCCTTTCTGATGGACTACTAAGACGTATCCTGAAGATACAAGTGGACACATTACATTTGATCTTCAAAACAAGTATTTTGGGTTAATTTGTTTGTTTGATGATTGGAAGACATGGAGAAATCATTTCTATTTTTTGCTTTCGATTCCTGTTGCATTTAGTATACGATAGGATTAGGAAATCGAATCGGAAAAGGGTAGGGTTTACTGTTGCAAAACACGGTATAACAGGGCATAAATCATGCAAAAAATGTCAAAAAGCTTGCTTGGCATGCTTAATGTTGGCAAGTGAATGATTGGGAGCATCAAAACCTTACTCGAGAGGGGGTTTAAGGCCAAGAGGCCAAGGGAGAGCTCATTTGCAACCATTGCAGTGAGAGAGAGAGAGCCCCCGTAAAGATTCGATTCAATCTCGTCATCAGAGAGCCTACCGCTCACCTCAGGTATACCAATCACTTCCCTTGGTACCTTCGTTAGGATCTCGAAGTTTGTGCTTGGAATGATTGCCTAAATCGCAAGATTTGATCAAAATCGTCATCGCGCGGCATTCATCGCAGCATGTTCGGCCCGTTCGAGCGGTTGTTTTTGGGCCGAGTCCCAGACTCGGCCCTCGACCCCTGCCATTCGGCCGGCTCAACCCAAAAACCCTAATCGGCCCTCGGCCCATACTCTACTTGGCCGTCCGAGTGACGGCACTCGGCCCCTTGACCAACTCAGCACTCAGCCCGTAGTCCCCCTCAGCCCCACTCACCAGTTCGGCCCTCGGCCCAAGATCCAACTTGACCGTCAATCCAAGACCTGACTCGGCCCGTCCAAGTGATGACACTCGACCCTCGGCCCGTGAAAATTTGTGTCCTCGGACCAGTGTGATTCTGCTCTTCCGAGTCACCCACTTAGCCCCTACAATTCGGACCACTTGGGCCGAGTGTGTATTTGCCTCAAATTTTCAAAAATTTGACATGACCCGGCTCGAGCTCAGCAGCGCAAACTGTCGCAAGCCCTCTTGATGCTCAAAACTTGATTCTGGCATGTAGAATAGACTAAATCATAAGGCATAGTTGCTTAGCAGTTTGAGTGGACTGTCACGAGACCTAGAAACCTAGAGACCTAGAGGCAACTTGCTGAGCCATAAAACCCTAACTGGACCCAAAAACGGGCAAGGCAACGTAACCAAAAAGCCCTAAATCTTGTCAAGACGGCCATAGAATTGATCAACAAAGCCTATCATGCCCAAAATGAAGCAAGGGTGCGTAAGACGCTTAGAGACCGTTTGCCACACTCACCTTGAATTTCCGCACTTGAAGTGCACTTAAGAAAAACTGAAAGCCTGATTGAACACAGGTGCACTGGAAAGAACACACGCACTAAGTGGAGATGAATTGAGAAATGTATTTAATAAGTCAAGGAACTCACTCATATAAGCCACTCAAGGTACCCACCAATAGGAGAGAACCCAAAGACGGAGACACACGAAGTAGGGCCTAGCAAGCAGCGCCAACGAAGTGGATTTGACAAACCTACTCAACCTGATAGCTTGGTGGAGCATAAGAACTCGACTATGGCAGAAGAAAGCTCAGACCGCAGGTCTAACGAAGAAATCAGCTTAGGCGTCTTCCTAGAGGCTATTGAGCATTTGTCAGCAGCTATGATGTGCACGTCCGATATGAGCACCGTGTCCGGAGAGTATATGCTATCATCATAGACTTAGAAGAAGAGAGAAAGCTAGCCCACAAAGCATTGCAAAGCATAGTCGAATACAATAGAGACCAGCAACAAGCAAGGAGCCAGAGACAAAGCACAGAGTTGCAAGAGGTGCAGCGAGTGCTGAACTTAGCCTGTAGAAACCGAACGGATCACGAGAGAGCCCTAGAAGGAGACCTAACACTGAGTGACCTTCTCATGAAGCAGGTGCTATACAACACCGCAGTAGAGCAAAGTGCCGCAGCATTGGCAACATCACTGCTGGCAGGATTAAGAGCAACCCAAGGCTCTAAGAGCCAGTCTAAAATCCCCAATAGTCGCAAAGCAGCTCGACAAGTACCAACCCCACAACGATCCATACAGCTTTGTAGAGCAGTTCGTGCAAGTCTGCGAAGCCAATGGCCTCAGAAACCTGACTCAGCGCTCTCAAGTGTTTGGGCTCTACTTAGGTGACAAGGATAGGACTTGTTACACAAACCTAGATGCCGTAGAGCGAGCAAATTTCAATGGCCTCAAGAATCTCTTCATCAAGAGATCTGCTGAGCTTGGATACTCCGACAATCTGCTAGTATGATTGATGAATGTCAAGCAGAAAGAAAAGAAGGACATTTGTGATTACATAACCCACGTGAGGAGTCTCTTCAAGAAATCCCTACGGGTGAACGACCGACTGAAAGAGCAGTTTCAACTGTGTTCATTAGCCAAATTCAAAGTGAGAAACTGTATAAGGCTTTGGCAGCCAGCTTGAGATTGCAGTGAGATGGGCTAGCTAGGGTTTTTGAGGCTCAGAGTTGATGATCAACTAAAAGAGCAGAGCTTTAGGAGCTTCAACTCAGAAGAAACCAACTCGTGAAGTTCAAAGAGAGCGTCAGCCTCTAGTGAATGGCCAGTCCCATCATCCCAAGATAAGGGGAAAGCCACCGAGATGAACCAAGACTTGGTTGATATCAAGATGGAGATAGCCAAGCTGCAAGACATGTGGAGACGACCAACGCACCCACACGTCCAATGTGTACTATGGCGGAAACCATTTGTCAGTCGAGTGTCAAGACCCTTAGTCGAGACCTTGCGCTAACTGTGGCAGGTTTGGTCATGCAATCGTGCATTGCAGATTTCCTAGAAGAATTTTGTACTCCCAACCATACGACCAACCTTACCTAGCGAACAGGCCACAGCCACTCTACGGAAGGGAAGCCTCATTGGCCCTTCCTATGCCTAATGACATTAAGCCAGCTGTCCCTAGGGTGGACATAAACCCTACAGGCATACCTAGACTGCCTGGTCCCTATGTGACCCATTCACCGAGTGACACTCCACTCCACTATGTGGAAGAACCAAATGAGAAAGAGACTTACTTATACCCTTATGTCTCTCACGACAACGAGGGCAACACAATCCTTATGGATTATCGACCAATACTGGTGATGGCATTGGGGAGAGGACGAGGTAGAGGCCTAGGAGGGCAGACGTAGGATCCAATCATCTATTGGACTTATGGTCACCCAGGTCATGTCTCATCATGTTGCCCCAAGAGGGAGTAGTAGAACAGAGACAAAGCTTACCTAAGGTGCGTTGAGTACGGAATCACCCATCTCTTCGTCGATTGCCCAAAGCGAAAACCTTCTTCAAGTTTAGCCAACATACCATCTGTCCCATTGGGATTGTTTGGAGTCGAGAACCTCGATGGGGAGGAGAAACCTATCCCATTGCGGGTCATGACCCGTGCCCATACGAAGCAGGCCGGCATATCACTACCAGGACCTAGCAACCTCAATGCAGCCTTGATAGGGAAGAAGAGCCGTAGGTGAAGGAAGAAGAGGTTGAAAGCTAAGATCGCACTGAAAACTAAGAGTGCTACGACTTTGCCTATTGGAAAGAAGGTCATGGACTCAAAGGCAGAAACTTCAGCCCCCAAGATGGCCGAAAAGGGAAGTGCCAAGGTAGGGGAATACCCGCATCCGAAGCGCCAACTCGAGGCTATAGAGAAAGTGAAGGACTGGATGAAAGAGACCCAAGAGCACTTAAGGGATGTTGAGTACATTTTAGAGGACGAGATCGATGATCTTCCCAGCATAAGCATGTTGGTCTCACCCCCTCGACCAAAGTCAGGAGATGCAACCACACCGCAGGTAGCACCGCTTAGGCCAAGCCTTGATGTTGCAGGCCTGCAAATCAATCACGGCCATTGGCCAAGACAATCCAGTTTAGGGGAGAAACGAGCAACCAATAGCCTCCTTCCCACGCTAGTGACTACCCCTGTGATGTTAAGCCTAGGAGACCTGCTTAAGCAGCATCCCACCCTATGGCAAGACCTCAAACAGTGGGTTGGGGGGTCACGAGAATAAGCTAGGATCTGCACGATCATGATGTAGAAACAAAAATACCGAGTCTAATGCTGCACTTTTGCCAAAATCCTTGCATGTTCATGCCTTCTGGGAAGGCACCGAGATGCATGTAGTGTTACCAGTCCTAGCCTTAGGCGAGGCAATGAGAAAGGGGATCGTGGATATGAGAGCCCAGGTTAGTGTGCTAAGCCACATAGTGTTGAGATATCGAGCTCCACTCGTGATACGCCAGGGTGACCGTTGTGTATTTATGTCACCGACTTGTTAATTGCAGACGCGGTTGGTATACCGCCCATGAATAATAGCTACATGATAGCTATCCTTATCTGCTCTAGTTCGTGGCTCAGTTAGTATGCCACCTTAGTTAGTTGAGTTTGGTTTGAGACCCATATATAGGGTTCTTCTATTTATTTGTACGAGAGTTCTTTTGGCTTACACAACTAAGAAGAGAAAAACTGTTTTCAGTCTCCATCTCTGTGTGTATTCCCCCATTGTGCAAGCAAGAAAGCTACAAGTGAGACTCCTTCCCTCTCTCCCACAATCTTGACATGGTATCAGAGCCTTGTTCGTGGTAAGGAGCTCAAGAAAGCAAGCCAAGCTCGCGGTGTTCTAGTAAGAGGAGCAGTGTTGCTTTCATTTTCTGTTTTGGGAGCAGATCTCTGCAGGTAGCACAGCCGGAAAGTGCAGGAGTGCATTGTCTTAGGTTGAGACGCCCTTCGCGGTGAAGCAAGAGGGCAGTATATGCTGCGGGGCCTGTTTTTTTGATTTGAGGCCATTTTAGGGCCTGTTTTGGAGGCGGAAGTTTTCTGCACGCACTAAGGAAAAGGCCCAGTTTTATGCTGTGCAGCCACTGTTCTATAGGTCGGTGAAAAGTTACTGTAGAAATTGCATCGTATGCTTGTGCGCAGAGATATTGGGAGTTGTAGAATCATCCTTGTTGCCTGTTGATGCAAAATTGTCACTAGGAAGTGACTGTGTGGTCAAATACCACTTTCATCAGTTTTGCAGATTTGCCTTTGTGAGGCTGAAGCTGTGTTCTTTGCAGTGACAGAATTTTTTTGCAGTGTTCTGTAATGGCGTCTGATTCTCTTTCACAGATTGTCACTGAAAAGCTTGACAAGAACAACTTCCAAGCATGGAAGTTTAGAATGACGAATTTCCTTATGGGAAAAGGATATTGGGAATTTGTTGCAGGAAACGAAGAAGAACCAGTTCTTCCTGATGTTCCCAATCAATAGCAAATGCAAGCATTTAAAAAAATGGCATGAGAGAGCGAGGAAAGTTATGTATTGGCTGTCTATCAGCATTTCAGACTCTATGATTGTGCATATTCAGGATGCAAGTATGCCAAAGGAGGCATGGGATACTTTGTCAAAAATGCATAGCACAAATACGCAAGCCAGGAAAATGCAACTCAAGCAAGAGTTGCATAATGTGCAGAGAGAAAATATGAGCATCAATGACTACCACATGAAGGTGAAGAAGATTGCAGATGCACTTGCTTCCATTGGGTCGCCAGTGAAAGATGATGATTTAGTTTCTGTGACCTTGAATGGTCTAGGAAAGGATTATGCACAGTTTCGGACATCCATTTCAGTTCGTGAAAGATTTTCTGACTTTGAGGAGTTGATTGCTCTTCTAATTTCTGAGGAGCAGAGAAATGGTGGTGCATCTTCTTCAGGAGGAACTTCAAAAGAAGCTGTCTTCTACTCAAATGCTGGAAGAGGTAGAGGAGGCCGATTTGGAGGCCGTGGTAGAAATCAGAATATGCAGCAAACTCAAGAAAACCAGTCCTATGGAGGAGGACGTGGTGACTCTAGAGGATGGGGGAGCCAAAGAGGTCGTGGTGGATGGCAAAGAGGCCAAAATGCAAATAGTAATATTGAATGCTACTACTGTGGTAAAATGGGTCATATGGCTAAAGACTGCTATAAAAAGCAGAATGACATCATGAATGGAAAACTGCAACAAGGGAATTATGCATCTTCTAGTAGACAGGGTGATGACAGAAATGAGCATTTGTTTATGGTGCAGCACATGAATAATTCTATGACAAGTGCAGAAGAAAGCAACGATGTATGGTATGTTGACTCAGGTGCATCAAACCACATGACAGGTCATGCAGAATGGATGGAGGATGCAAGGAAAATGGAAAAACCAGGATTTGTGGAGACTGGTGATGATACTGCACATCCTATTGTGCAGATTGGAAAAATTCCTTTGTCTATGCAGGATGGGAAAAAGAAATACCTGTCCGATGTATTTCATGTCCCAAATATCACCAAGAATCTGGTTTCTGTTGGTCAAATGGTTGAGCAGGGCTTGCAGGTCAGATTTAATCCTCATGGATGCTTTGTTGAGGATATGAAAAATAAAGGTCGCTTGATAGCAAAAGGAAAGAAGAAGGGCATAATGTTTACGTTGGATGCAGACATGTCTGAATTGAGTGCAGCAATGTTTGCACATGGGACCGGTGTAGTTGTAGATATTGATATTTGGCATAAACGCATTGGTCATGTTAATGTACAGCGACTTAAATTAATGCAGGCCCAAAACATTGTTGCAGGATTGCCCAAATTCAAGGTTGCAGAAATGCATAAGGTATGTGAAGCCTATCAGTTTGGAAAACAGGCAAGGAAACCATTTCCTAGACATGTTCAAGAGAGTAAGGAGCCATTGGAATTAATCCACTCTGATGTGTGGACTACTAAAGCTGCATCTCTTGGAGGCTGTCATTATTTTGTCACTTTTATTGATGAGTATAGCAGAAAAGTTTGGGTGTATTTTATGAAAAAGAAAAGTGAAGTTTTTGGGCATTTCAAAACTCTTAAAGCTATGGCTGAAAAAGAAACAGGTCTGCAAATAAAATGTCTAAGGTCAGATGGAGGGGGAGAGTACCTCTCAAATGAGTTTGCAAGGTTCCTGCAGGAGCATGGCATAAAGCAGCAATATTCATGCAGTCATACCCCACAACAAAATGGAATTGCAGAAAGGAAAAACAGGCATATTGGAGAGGTATCTCGTGCCATGCTCAATGAAAAAGCCCTGCGAGATTTTTATTGGGCTGAAGCAGTTGCTACAGCAGTCTATATAATGAATAGGACTCCCACTGCAGCAATACATGGGATGACTCTAGAGGAGAGGTATACTGGTAGGAAACCAGATATTTCTCATTTGAAAATTTTCGGTTGCATTGCCTATGTACATGTGCCAGATGAGCTGAGATCCAAGTTGGATCCAAAAGCTGAGAAGTGCATCTTTATTGGTTACTCTCTGCAGCAAAAAGGGTATAGATGCTATAACCCTTCTACTCGTAAGTTTACAGTGAGCAGAGGTGTTGTTTTTAATGAGATGAGTAGCTGGTATAAACCAGTAAATATGATTGATGATGTAGATGCACAAAATGGTAATGCTGCACAGAATTTACAGCAGCAGTCACAAAATATTAGTGGACCTGGAGCATCCTCTAGCAGTGGTTCACATTCTTCGCCATGGACAGGTAGATTGAGATCAGGAGAATCTTCTCAAAGCAATGCAGATAGTGGTATGCAGGTATCACGAAAAGGAAAAGAGAAGGTTGATCGGCCCATGGTTGATGTGAATGTAGGTCACTCTTATGTGGATGGTGAATCCAGTGGCTCAGAAGAGAGCATTGATGATGAGTTGGGTATTCCTTCTATTATTACACCTGGAGTAAGGAAGACCAGGGATGTTTTGAGAGTACGTGGGAGTGAACCTACTTTGCGCAGGTCTACTAGAGCTAGGTATCCTGTGGATAGGCTGAAATATGATGGATTTACAGCCATTCATTATGCATATATGGTTAAAGTGATACAGGAACCAGAACCCACTTCTTTTGAGGAAGCCATGGGAAAAGAAAAATGGGAGAAAGCCATGGATGAAGAAATGGATGCCTTGGAAGCAAATGCTACATGGGAATTGGTACCTTTGCCTAAAGGTAAAAATGCAATTGGCTGTAAGTGGGTTTATAAGGTGAAGCACAATGCAGATGGTTCTGTGAACAGATACAAGGCAAGATTAGTAGTCAAGGGGTATGCACAAACATATGGCATTGACTATGAAGAAACATTCAGTCCAGTTGCAAGGATGGCAACCGTAAGAGCAGTCATTGCTATGGCTGCATCAAAGGGATGGTCTTTACATCAGATGGATGTAAAGAATGCCTTCTTGCATGATGATTTGCAAGAAGAGGTCTATATGGAGCAGCCACCAGCTTATGTGCATGTTGTTCATCCTGAGTTTGTTTGCAGGTTGAAGAAAGCCTTGTATGGCTTGAAGCAAGCACCTAGAGCATGGTCTGACAAGATAGGACAGTATCTTGTCACTATTGGCTTTCAGATTTCCAAGGCAGATTTCTCACTTTATGTGAGAAAAACAGAGAAAGGTATTATGCTACTTGTCATTTATGTTGATGATTTGATTATGACAGGTGATAGTGATGAAGATATCCTTCATGTGAAAATGCTATTGAAGCAGAAGTTTGAGATGAAGGATTTGGGAGAGCTGCGTTATTTCTTGGGCATTGAGGTGATTAGATCACCAAGTGGGATACAGCTCTTGCAGAGGCAGTATGGATTGGACATGCTGTCCAAATATGGGATGATAGGCTGTAAGCCTATTTCAGTTCCTTTGGAGCAGAATGTGAAGCTGAGCACAGATGCAGGTGAGCTTCTAGAAGACCCTACTATGTACAGACGCATAGAAGGAAGTTTGATTTATATGACTATTACCAGGCCAGATTTGAGCTATGCTGTTGGATTGGTAAGTCAGTTTATGCAGGTTCCAAGGAAACCGCATTTGGATGCGGCTAGACGCATACTCAGGTATGTGAAGTACACATTGCAGTATGGACTATTTTATCAGACTAGGGTTCAGATATAGCTGCATGGATACACTGACGCTGATTGGGTTGGTAGCATTTCTGATAGACGATCTACCAGTGGATATGTGTTCTCTTTTGGGAGTGCTACAGTCACTTGGAGCAGTAAGAAACAGCCTACAGTTGCCTTGTCGAGCACAGAGGCTTAGTACAGGGGTGCAGCAATGGCTGCATGTGAGGTAGCTTGGTTGCATAAGCTACTTTATGATATGCATCAGTCTACAGATGGGCTAGTTGTCATTTATTGTGACAACATGAGTAGTATACACTTGGCAAATAACCCAGTCTATCATGCTAGAACAAAGCACATTGAGGTGCATTATCATTATGTGCGAGAGAGGGTTTTACTAGGTCTTATTGATCTAGTTTATGTCAGCACAGAGGATCAGGTAGCTGACATATTCACGAAGGCATTGGGTGCAGAGAAGCTGTGCAAGTTTAGAGACCTGCTTGGTGTGCAGGAATTGGGATTGAGCTCGAGGGGGAGTGTTGAGATATCGAGCTCCACTCGTGATACGCCAGGGTGACCACTGTGTATTTATGTCACCGACTTGTTAGTTGCAGACGCGGTTGGTACACCGCCCATGAATAATAGCTACATGATAGCTATCCTTATCTACTCTAGTTCGTGGCTCAGTTAGTATGCCACCTTAGTTAGTTGAGTTTCGTTTGAGACCCATATATAGGGTCCTTCTATTTCTTTGTACGAGAGTTCTTTTGGCTTACACAACTAAGAAGAGAAAAACTGTTTTCAGCCTCCACCCTTGTGTGTATTCCCCCATTGTGCAAGCAAGAAAGCTAAAAGTGAGACTCCTTCCCTCTCTCCCACAATCTTGACACATAGTACTTCAGACTTGGGAAAACTGTAACGTGTCAACCTGTTCGCTCGCAGGACACGTCTTAACATCCCATCGGGAAGAGAGTCCACAAAGCGCCGCACTCGGCACTACCACGGAATGTCACAGGGTTTGCGATCTAGGTATTTCCAAGTCTGCCACGAAGTGGAAGCATTCCGGCCCTTCCCACTTAGGACCACTTAGGACCGACCTGAAACATGGTTGTGAAATTCCTAGAACGGCAGCGTCGAACCCCAAGCAAACTAGTTTACGCAGAAATGTCAAGGTCAAAGTGGATTCATGCTGCACTTGGTTCAAGGAGAATGGGAAACGAGAGGGATGCAAATCTCGACCTCTCTACCCATAAGGCAGAGTCCCATTCGGTTCCCCTAAAACAACATAAATCGGGACTCTAGTATTCTAGATTCTAAGTCATCATTCCCTACTGTTCATTTCCTTCGAGAAAAGTTCCTGCTTCAATTTTGTTTGAGAAAAGTTCCCGGCCAACCGAGACCACCCATCCGTAGGACGGACCCATGGCCACATCCACCGCACTTTTCTCAGTTTGCTTTAATTGTCTAATTACCTACCACATTTAGTTGGACATGCATAAAACAGCTTCCTTAATTAACCAATTAGACACCAATTCCTTCATGTAATCTTAGCACTTGACATAGAAAAACAGTGTCAAACATGTTCCTTTACATTAATTGATCTTATTTATCTTTGGAATATATCATATAATCCAGCCCGTAGGCTAATCCATAACCCGCCCGAAGGCAATCCATAATCCGGCCCAGCAATCCACAAGGATTATTAATCCAAGATTCTGCCCGTAGACTAGTATACGGGCCTCGAGATCCAATGCCGAGTCACGTCGGCCTTTGGTGCAGGGCCCGGAAGGCAAGGGATTTATGGCTAGAGTCACCTTGGCACCCAAGTGTCCTCCTGCTCGAAGTAGTGCCCAATGAAGAGACCTCTCGTGGCAGGTTCGGTCCATGTTCCTGGCGCGACTAACGACCCCCTTGGATAGGGTCAAGCAGATAGTCGGGGGTAACTGATGCTACCTCCCCCTTCAGGCCTTCAACCTGAAGCATTAATTATCTTTCCATCCTTAGTTCATTGAGCAAAGCAATACAAATAGTGCTCCTAACTTATACAAACACAAACAGTCCAGTGGTCGTTTTATTTGGCCAACTGCTAAGGAGTGAGTCCTTTTTCCTGAATGCATCTAGCATTCGATCCGGGATCAATTGCAACTTGGCAAGATCCCCAAAGGTTTGTTTGCTTACCCTTTTATCCTTGGGTTAGGGTCATACCCTGTCAATCCAAATTAACCAACATCTTAGGTTTCTTAAGTTAAGACAGTAAATCGTGGTGCCCATTTCACTCTAACTTGATTGATCCTTTGCCTACTAAGCAATACATAACTTCCCTTAACTAGGCAAATCAGCCCAAGAAGGGTGATGTAGCAAGATGTCTACTTATCCTCTTGCAAGTTAGACTTGCGCTAGAACCTACCAACCTTATTGCAAGGAGTGGCAACTCTACTTTGTGATTTAACACAACCATGCGACGTTGCAACTTATTGCACAAGTGTTGGGCCAAAGGGTAGATTACACCATGTGCACTGATTTCTTGCGCACCTTCAACAGGAACAGGGGCACCATCACGATGCACGACAATGGAGCCACCAGACAGGTGCAGATCGAGCTGACCCCCGAGTTGGTGGAAAGGGCACTAGGGCTACCGAATAAGGTGGAAAGGAAGCTGAATAAGCTGATTTCTTGTGCATCTTCAACAGGAACAGGGGCACCGTCATGGTGCGCGATAATGGATCCACCAGACAAGTGCAGATCGAGCTGACCCCCGAGTTGGTGGAATGGGCACTAGGGCTGCTAAATAAGGTGGAAAGGAAGCCGAAAAGAGACATCTACGCCATGTTGGGGATGGATAAAGTGAAGGTTCACACCAATGACGGAATTAGCCTGACGGACATCCCCAACCAAGAAATTCAGCTGCAGGCAAAGATGGTGCACGCCTTGTTCTCAAGCCAGAGGTACAATAGCATAATGACCTGAATCAATGTACCTCTGCTTGACAGTATTGTGGCACAATTGTTGGATGAGGTGAACCTTAATGGGTTCGTGAGGAAGACAATTGAGGCCTCAACGAAGGCCCTGGCAACAGGAGGAAGAGCCGTGGGAGGGGTGTCCCCATCGTCCCGATCGACCTGCAAGTCATCATCCTCCAAGGCCTCCACCATAGGGTTTGGAGGTGTCCTTACGGCAACCATCCAAGAAGCGCTAGGGCAGGGACAAGCAGGAGAAGACAAAGAGGGAGGCGACGAAGAAAGTGGCGAGTCATCGTCACAGTCCCCGCCTCACATAGAAGAGTAGCAGAGGTCGTTTGATGAAACAGAGGCGGACGCAGACGAAGAGGGAGAATCCAAGGCTACACCACAAAGGCATGCGGAACAACGAACCAAAGCCCTGCATGGAAAAAGAGAAGAGGAGAGAAAGAAGAAAGAGAAGGAAGATCTGGAAAGGGCTCGAAGGGAGTCAGTCAAGGATGAGGAGGAAAGAAAAAAGAAGACCGAGGAGGAGCTGAGAAGGAAGAAAGAGGAAGAAATAGAGCTAGCAACCCATTGCTCCATCGAGGAGCAGCACAACAGAGATGAGGAAGGCACAGAGGGCCCGCACCGAACGGAGGCACCGGTCCCAATACCAGCGTGTCGGAAATCTCACCCCTGCCCCCTGCAGAAGGAAGAGGAAAGGATCCAATGATGCCAACTCTCCCCCTCTTCATACCTTCCATGCAGCCACTCCTATCATGACGACACCCCTTGCCACCGCCACCCAAGGTTCCACCCCAAAAGTTGACGAGAGAAACATGGTCACTTGGCTACAATTCTTGGTGGAACAGGAGCTGGCAAGGGAAGCGGCTGTGGCCACCCCACCAGCAAGAGCCAAAAGGGCAGCCACGGCTCAACTGGAGCCATGGTCGGAGCTGAAAAGGCAGAAAATAAAAGATGTTGTCACCACTACGACCATGCCCCACCCCCCACCTCCATCATGCCAATACGAAGAATATGTTAAGGAGCTGCTTTCGCAGTTGGAAAGGGCCAGGGAAGAAAGGAGGACAACCGTGGAGAAGCTGGCAGCAGAGCAAGAGTCACAAGCCGCCCTCCATCTGGAGAGAACAAAGCAGATAACAGAATATCAAAGGGAAATCACTGCGCTCAGGGAGGAAGCCAGCACTAAGGAGGCAGAGGAATTAAAAGCCCTGAAGGAACGTGACGCTGCTTGGGAAGGAAGGAGAAAAATATTGATGGAGCATCTCAACGGGGAGAGGAAACAAATGCCCACCTTCGGCGCAAGAATGATCAGCTATTTGCAATCAACTTGGAAGCACAAAGCCAGCTTGACAAGATCAGACAGGAGGTTGCAGAGCTAGACCAGTTAAGGGCAGAATACGTGCGAAGAATGCAGGTGAAGATGGACCAGCTCAATGCACAGATCGCAGATGAACACTAGGAGTAGTCACGCCTGCACCGTGAGCTTGAGGCCCAGCAGCAACAACTCATGGCAATGACCCTCCATCAGGGGGAGAGCCTGGAAGATATGGAAAAAAGAGAAAAAAAATGGGCCGATCACAATGAGCAGAGAATACGGGACTTAGCACGCCGGCTAGCCAAAGTCGAAGGAGACAGAGTGCTAGCTAAGAATCAGGCAGAGGCGGCCCAACTCTCCATGATAGCCGAGCAGCACACCTTCCTCAATACAGTGCTCCACTCCACCAGATCGGAAGGAGATGAAGCCAATGATCAGCTACAAAAGAAACTAACCATTACACGCAGAGCGCTCACAGCAGGCCTACGCGTGCCGCTGCAGCTAGGAGGCCCGCCGCAGAGCCTAGAGGAGTAGAGAAGATATCTTGCACAGGTGGGCTTGATGGCGCAGGAAATAGATGACCTTGGTTTCACAAAGGCAAAAGCACAAGAAGACAAGCAAGTAAAAGGGGGTGAACCGAAGTTCGATGTGGGACCTCAGGAGGAGGAATACGTCCCACCACCCCCTCAGCCACAACAAGCGAAAGTGCAGCCACCTGATACATCTGCCGAGAGAAGAGTGGCCCAGGCCAACTGTAGAAAAGAGATGGTGGAGAAGGCAAGGAGAAAGCTGAATACCAGACCTGTTCCAAGACAGCCTGCCCCTCTCCTACCGCGCACTCAAGATCCCCCTTTCGAATTCTGTGCCGAATTGATTATCTGGGAATAGCAGGAGTATAACCGCGACCCCTTTGACTTGCGCTTTGAGTTTTCCACTACCTTGAATAGGGTCATGCCCATTCAACTTGTAGAGGATGTCATCGCTATGGGTGCAAGGCTCAAAGCCAAGTGGTTAGCAGAGCGTGAGGCTCACCCAACTGCTTGGGGAGTTGAGGACCGCGAATTTTGGCAGGATAAAGTCCTCCAGGTGCCTAGATCAATGGAAGGCTATAATTGCCAACCCACCTGGAGGAGACGCATTTTTGACGTCAACCTTGACGCGTGGATGGTATTTTGCAACACCCTCACTTCTGAGAGAAATGACCCTACTTTTATGCGTATCCTCGAAGGGCAGGGGTAGACTTCAATCCATCCATCCACGGCAAGTTCGACTTCCCCATTATCTATAATACCAATAGCACCTCCCATAGGGACGCCCTTCTCTTCACCCTCCCTAATTTGTATAGCTCTATAGATAGATTTCTTAGCGAGTTCATCTCGTGTCCCGACCCTGCATTCATCACCACTTGTAATTATCTTAGGCTAATTAAGATCCTAGTCCACTAAGAGCCCGCACCCCAAGAACGCTACCTCCCACCCCTCTATTTCGACCCCATCGTCATAGACAGCAGCACCATGACTCGCCTCATGATACATACTTCTCTTTTGCCATCTTTCTGTGTTTCACTACTCGAAGATATGAGCGACAGCAAATTCACCCAGTGCAACCACCCCTTCCTTTCTACCACAACCCTCAAAACCCGCCTCAACCTCAAAAGCTACTTGTTGAGTCGAAGATTCCTTAACAAGGCCCCCCGCCCTCCACCATCCCCTACTCGCCATTCAGATGATGAGGAGTAAACTCCTGTCATGCCCTTGTATCGCTTGTCTCCATGTATACGCCTCCTTATGCTATTATGTAATTTTTTTAAAAAAAAGATGAAGAAGAAGAAGAAAGAAGCACCACAATCACCGCACCTAGGGTTCTCCCTAGCCCCCCCCCTTCACACTTAGGGCACATCAAGGGCAGGACTTTCAGACCTGTCACCCTAAGACTTGCACTGCACCTCCAACGAAGCTTGAACTGGGTCCTCAAGTGTGGGACGTGACCAAGGGCTTGCCCAAGGTCAGACCCATCTCCCAGTTCCACTACCATGGGCACCAGACACACTAGACGGCGAGACAGACACGCCGCTTAGGGAGTGCACAACTTTTCTTGCAGGTTATGTTTGCACTTCAAGACATGGCTACCCGCGGAAAAGGATCGCCCACGGCTTCCTTTAATAATCACCACTTCTTTTCCTGTACCGGCATTCGGCCATCTACCCTGCTGATGGCCACCCTGATTGAACCAAGTTAAGGTAGAGCTGCCATTGGCATAGATCTTGGAACCTCATCGTCCAATGATCCATGCCCAACGTCCCAAGATCTACGGATTGCTTATTGAATCCACAAGCCTGAAGACCTTCAACTCAAAACTGCAGACCTTCTACTCAAAGACAAGGATCTTAAACCAGGGCCATGGGTTTCCAAGGCAAACAACATTCGGGGGATTTTGCCAGAATAAATCCCTCCAATACCATCCTCCTAAGGGATTTCTTATTACTTCAAGCATTTCGGATACTCAAAAGACGACCAGCTACACAACGGGCGCCACAACAGGGTGAAAGATGCCGTGTCTCTTCATGGATCCTAAAGCACGCTCGAATCTTTCCTGGTCATCGTCCTTAAACCCCATCACTTATCCTTCACCCAAACACATTGGAAGCAGTGCCTGCCACCTACCTTTTCCACCTAGCATCCGACCTAACTAGCCCCTATGTCCCACCGCAGTGCCATGGGACTGGCACTTGGCTAGGAGGGGGGTAATGTTACCGTGTTTTCCGCAGCACAGAGGAGCAGAAAATGAAAAAAAAAAGAAATAGCAAAAAGGTGCAGGATAAAAGCAGAGAAAGGAGCCTTGACCGGTAACCAGTCCTTGAAAATTTTGAATGTTCAAGCACGACCCTCAGAAAGCCTTCGTGTTGGCCCGAGACAACAAAAGAGAAAAAGGGTGCACCATTAAAATGTGGGAGTGCCCCCGAATCTTTGTAAAATAGCGCCAGGCTCGCTCCTGTGCAAAATGTACGCACTAGTTGGGAATAGGATAAATTAGAATGGTGGAAAATGGGAAAAAGGGCCTAGGCTACAGCCGGCCATGTAAAAGAGGGATGACTGCCCAAAAAGGATTTAGGGCTTTGTATATAAAGTTGAAAAGAGAATGAGAAGCTCATTCTTTGGTGTGTGGCAAAAAGCGTCTTCTTCTTCCTCTCTTCTTCTCTCCTTCTTGCTTGTGTGTGCTCTTGAGAGAGGGAGTGTAAGAGTGTGAGGGAGTGAGTGTGTGTGAGAGTGAGGGATCAAGAGGGTGAAGCTCTTCACCATCTCCTCTCCTCTTCTTCTCTTCTCTTCTCTTTTCTTCTCTTGCGCGCGCGGCTATGGAGGATGGAGCTTGGAGATGGAGAAGGCTTGAGGATGCTTGAGCTAGCATCTAGGATCATGAAGCTACCAGAGTGCAAGAGAGAGGAGGGTACTCTATCGAGCATCAAGGTAAGCTCACTACACTCGTAGGATCGACGACGCATCGGCTAGGTGAGAGATAGCCATTAGAGCTCGCTTGGAACGCTTGAAACAATAAGCGGTCTGTGGGTCTTGGCAGTTGAGCGAAAGCTCCCACACACATCAACTGGCCATCTATCAGTATCATATAATTTTTGCACTATGATATTAATATTGGAACCATGATCCAAAAGAGCAACACAATGAGTCTTAGTCTCACCAAGCTTGACGACAGTTTCTGTAGTCGCACGAGCCTAGTGACTTCGAGAAAAGTGGCTAGAGGCACTAATCTAAGCACACATTTGCTCTCATCATACTATACGGGCTGAAGTAAAGGATGAAGAAACTTCTTGGACTGCATACATAGAGCTCCATTTGTAGACTCCTCAACGGTCTCCTCTTTAGAATCAATCTCTTCAATCTGCAATCCATAGAGAATAGCCTCAGCAATAGGTAAAGCCTCTTGATGGATCATATCATGCATTGGCTCTTCAATATTTTGCCATTTTCTTTTTATGATGTCAATAATAACATCATGAAACTCTCTTTTGGCAATCCCCAAGACTCCTAGAAGTGTAAATTCAATTTTGCGATGAAGAATTTGATCCTCAAGTACCTTTTTCAAGTCCGTGGATTGCCAAAATTTTCAATGAAGACCAGAATATAGGAGTAGGAGAACAAGTGGAAGGAGCAACATGAGAAGTAGGAGAAGTCGAGGTAGGAGAAGACATCGCAAGAGGTGTTTGCATACCATTCTGTAAGCGAGCCTTTCATCTCTGTCTCTTTGTTAATGTGGAAACCACATCAATAGCATCTTGCCAATCCGTCTTCAATCCCATATGCTGCGTATGGTCTTCACGAAGCTCTCCCACTTTGTCCTGAAGTGTAGGATTAGCAGCCTTCAAGAATAACTCCACTTTCTCCAAGTTTAGGACTCTTTGCTCAAGTGCATCCAACTGGTTGTATCGCTCTTCAAACTCTTGCAATAACTCAGAAGCAATAAGAACTTTATTGGGATGATAGACCCATTCTTTGAATGTCTTCCGTGTAGTAATACCATAATCCTCCAGAAAAAATTCATCTTTGAGCACCTTCTTGAAAAAATTCTAGTTGGAGTCTTGCCCAAATAAATCAGTCACTCTAACCTGCAAAGCAGGCATGACAAGCCGTAGGAAATAATTACTCCAGTTCGCAATAACTCCAAAGAAGCGTATTTGGCTTTCAAAAGCTTTCAGATAGGCTGAGAAAATCCAACCATCAAATAATTTACACTCACTTACCGCTGCCTCGACTACTTTGGTTGCACCATGAGTATGCTCTTGTTCTTGATGCAACATTCATTGTTGATTGATTGGACCTAAAATGGGCCCGCACTGGCTATGGCACTAGCCAGATCTCATGCTCATAACAGACAAACACACCCTCATGGCCTCGCGGGCCAGGAGCGTCTATCTACTGCTAAAGGACTAAAGCCTAATCTATAATTTAATATTTTTATAGCTTTGTAGTCCAACGTTTCCCTTTCTATAAACTCCTCAGAGGGAGAACCCTTACACATTGGCAATAAATACCACGATAATCACACACATGGAAGGCAACCTCTCAGTGGAAATACCGCGGCCCCACTATAGCTCTTTTACATCGTAGGGATTGGCCCCTTTATGCGCTGCTCAATATATAAAATAAATAAACACACTCCACTCTTTCATTTTTTCAAGTAATCCAGGAGATACCATGTGTCCTTACTAGATAATTTCCCAAGAAACGAATGTCTATCCTACGGCTTAGGATGCCTTTCCACACTCATGCATGGGTCATTGTCATCGAAAACAGGTGCTATGCATCCAGTCCTTTTATTCCGACACCATGATTATCATGCACATGCAAAAATGAATGATCCTAAAGTGCTCAAATATAATTTTCCAATCAGACACATGTGGTGCACAACCAGGCTTTATAATGCATTTACTAAACCATTGCGACGATGTAAGGATAGCACCGAGATAACATTCGTGCTACTATCCTCTTAATAAAAATACACCAAACCCCTACATCATGAAATGAATCAGAAAATTAGCAACAATCAGCACACAAATCACACCATTCAAACATCCCAACCCCCTACGTTTAGGTATTGCTTTCGTTGCATAGATGTAGAGGTTCATTTTGTCATGTTTTGATGTATAAAAAGTAGTAAATCACAAACTTTGACAAAGAGATAGGACAAACTGAGGCCAAAACTCATGCTTTACCACTACTATACATCCACAAACAATCATAATATTTTTTTCCTATTTTTATGAGTCGTTTTTCTATTTTTTCACTCATTTTTTCCATTTTTTTGATTTATTTGGCAATAAAATATGATATTTTCTGATTTTTCTTATTCCAATCACTTCAACATATGAACATTCAATTTATCTTCCATATTTCCCCCATGGAAACATATTTCTCCCACCCAAAACGGAAAAACTAGCATTTTACCGCTTAAAAACCGCATTTCGAGTTTACAAGAATTAAATAAAGCATGTAAATCATTGCAAAACCAACATTTTCTAATAAACAGCAATTACTCATAATGTAACTAGCACACAAACAAATTTTCATCCAATAAAAACATAATTATCATCATAAATTAATTAAAAATCCTTCATTTTTCTTCATAAAAATAGTCATACCGTGTTTTTACGTAACCCCAAACGCCTTGAATGCATGCATAACCAGCAGATGGAGCCTCCATTGCTCTCAATCGAATGCTGCTTTTCAATCTTCAGATCCTTCTTCAAGAGAGTATACATGAACAGCCCATAGAGAAGAGAGAGAGAGGAGAGAGAAAGACTAGATTTTGTTCTCTTCACTCAGTCCACCATTCCTCGCGCGAAGACCGGCGATAGAGTTAGCCAACAGGGAGAAGTTAGCCCCCAATCTCTATTAGATAGGGTACTTTCAGCCTGGAATCATGATGAGAGAGGATCATGGCGCAAAAAACGACCGCCTGCACCACGCCATTTCTTCTTGCCTCCTTCACTTTTTTGATAAAAAATGCATTTGGGAGGGGGGGGGGGTGTTAAAGTTCCCAAAGGGCACCCCCCCTTTGGTCCTCCTCAATGTCCACCTTTTAAAATCTTGGCCAAGTTGTGGCCCCTTCCTCGTCTGGACTCCGATTCAAGCTCTGAAAAATCCTGTGGATTCGGCTCGTCATCCTGCACTGACTGGAAGCTCCTGAGATCCCGTACTTCAGTCAAAAAAAAAATCAAAAATCTACAAGTGTCGCTCGGGCGCCTTTAAAAAGCCGTCTTTCACTTGGTGCTTAAAATCGTCCTAGCTGCAACCGCGCCTTCGATGTTGAATATTTTTCCCCTAAATTCCAAAATTTTTGGCAAATTTTAGGCACATTGCAGGCTCAAAACTTGACTCTCATTGGCGACCATGGGATAGGGTGACAGCCCGTCGAATCCCACAACAGATCTGCACAAAACAACCAAAGGAAGCATCAAGCTGATACAATATAGATACATATTAAACCACATCACAATGCTCACCCTATCCCCCTGACAAAACCAAGGCATGAAATCCACAAGGAGTAGGCCTAGCATAATCTAATAGAAGGTTCGAAGCTAGTCACTAAACTGACTGCTCCAACATGGCCAAACTAAAAAGAACTATCAAAGAGGTCACCCTAAGTGGTGGTCTGAATTGTCTACCTAACTAAGGACAACACAACCAGGAGCTCCTACTAGGCGAGGACTCCTATAGCCTGATCAAGAAGTATTTTCTTTTAGCATATTTCTTCTTCCTTTAGGTTTTTATTTTTCCATACTCGGGCATGTAAAAAAGAGGAAGCTGAGCGTAGTGACCCAAGGAGAACATGGCATCGGCCTCAAGTCTTGTCTCGGTACCCAAGAACCTACCAAGCCCTCCCAAGGCAACACTTAATCCTTTTCTGACGCTCACTTTTATTTTCGCTCCAAGCTTCCTTACTTTCTTCTTTTCCAGTGAGACACCACCCCTAGGAAGACAAGGCATTGGCCTTGGGTCTGACTCGTCCTCAAGAACCTACCAGGCCTTC
Organism: Lygodium microphyllum; assembly: GCF_053477565.2. Lineage (NCBI taxonomy): Eukaryota > Viridiplantae > Streptophyta > Polypodiopsida > Schizaeales > Lygodiaceae > Lygodium > Lygodium microphyllum. The sequence continues at coordinate 653,802 of NW_028229537.1, read as the reverse complement.
GCAAGGCGATGATCAACTGCTTATAAATTTTCCTTTATTTTCTTTTCTATTTTTATAGGGGTTAGAACCCCTTTTTACACACCTTTGTATATATTTATTATATTTTGAGATATTCAGGGTTTTTTCCTCTTTATCATCATCATTTTTCTTCGGTAGGCTTCTCTAACTGCCTCACAACTAACAAGAACTCCTTGAACGGCTGCCTAGCAGGCTAGCAAAACAGGGTCACTAGGATTACTTTCTAAAACATGTCTTTCAATGACTGGCAATGTCTTTACAAGAGGCAACAACTACTGAGATCTCCCTCAGACATATCTAGCCTAAACTTGGGACTTCATGCCTTAGATGCCGGTCCCCAACAAGAAAAGAAAATCCCCTACAAGTACACAGACACATATAGCATAAAAACACGTTACTCGTAAAGGAGAGATATCACCTGGATAGGGCCATGAGAAGCTTCCACGCGACATAGGCTCCTTCCAAGCTCTTCTTTAAACCTATCTAGCACAAGACTAAAACAAGAAACCATTAACTGCACCTGTACTAAACAGATGACTGGCACTCTTGGCCTAATGAAATAAAGCATTTCACAACAAGATATTGATCGGCCCTCTTGGCGTAATGAAATAAAACATTGAAAACCTCACAAAAATGGCCCTCTTGGCCTAACGAAATAAAGCATAATAGCACTTACACATCCCTCCCCAAAACAGTACAGATATACAATAATATGCTCCTTCCAAGGAGGAAAAATAGTAAATAGGTCTCGCAACCCTAAATTAAATACATAAGATTATGATCCATCCCTCCTACATATATAGCAAGAGGCGTATGCATAACATGTTGTCTAATCAGCCTATGGGTCTAGGATAATAACGGTAGATTCGTCTCGGCTACTCTTTGCATCACCCATATCAACCATCGCCTGCGATATATTGCATGCTCTGATAGCATTCCCCACAAGCGATCGGGTCCTGTCTCATTATTGAGAGCAATATCCAAACTAGGACCATAGTTGAAAAAAAAGTCTTCTTCATAAGCAAGGTTTGCCAATAAATCCGCAAACTGATTCCAGTAATGGGGAATCAACTGAAGAGACACTCTCTCGAACTCCTCAAGTAGGGTCCCAGCTCGATGGTACATATAAAGGATGGGATTCCGCACTGTGTATGTCCTATCTAGCTGATTCAAAATCAACTGAGAATCCCCTTTTACTAACAACCCTCGAATACCACCTTGCTTGGCAACATGCAGTCCCATAATCAAGGCTTTATACTCTGCCATGTTGTTAGTGAATCCTACCCCAAGATAAGCAGCTAACTTCATCATAACTCTACGTTGGGGATCTTGGAATACTACTCCAACACTCCCTTTTTTATTAGGGCCCCTGGACGCTCCGTCAAAATATAATGTGTACGTCTACAATGGGTTTACACAGCCTGTCATCCATGAACTCCTCTATTTGTAATTATGATAGTCAAATTTTAGTATGTTTAGAGGATGAACTAACGGCTCCATCCCACCATCTTCATTAAACTCAACATGGATACTTGTCAACATTTGTAAGCAGTGATGATAGGAGACTTTGATCTCCCACACAAAGGTTCCATCCTCTTGCTCAATCACTATGTATCCTTTGCTCCACCAGATAAGTTTTCCCTGATGGTATCTCGGCTCTAGATATGGGTGCTTCAAATAAGGAATTAACCACCCCATCAACCAACTTTAAGCTCTTTTGCAGGTCTCAAATCAGCCCCAGCATGGACCTGCAATGCATTTTCCCATATTAGCATACTTAGAAATAATAAGGTTTAATATTATTAAGATTAACCTTATTTTTAAATTCTACTCCCTGCAGATCAGCTAGTAGAGTTGTAGACCTATTTTTCCCTATCCTGACAATCTTGTAGGAGCCATCCCATCTAGGTTCCAACTTCCCTAGAAATAGCTCCCTACGTGTATCGTAGTACAGAACTAATTGCCATTTTTTAAAGGTTTACTTCTTTGCTTTAAGGTCGTGCAAACTGCTTCATCCAATGTTTAGCTACTTCCTAGTGTAATAAGCTCTGCAGTTTCAGCTCATCCAGGTGGGCTATGGTCGTGAAACGTTCAAAGAGTGAATCCTCATCTCCCAAAGAGTGGTTAATTGCAAACCATATGGTTGGCAACTCGATTTCAAGGGGTAACACACACTCTGTCCCATAAACTAATTTAAACGGAGTATGGCTAGTAGCTCGCTTGAACGTTGTATTGTATGCCCATACTGCCACATACAACTTCCTGTCCCAGTCTCGTTTCTTCTCCGAGACTATTTTAGACAAGATGCCCACAAGCTACTTATTAGTACTTTCAACTTTCCCGTTGGCTTGCGGATTATAGGGGGTCGTTTTATTGTGCTTGATTTACCAAGCTTCAGTTAGAATTTTTATCACTTTATTCAAAAAGTAGGTTCCACGGTCCAACACTAGTTCATTCGATAGACCGAAATGACAGATAATCTGCTCTAAAAGGAAACTTGCAGTCTCTTTTACATTGTCCTACCTCGTCACCTGCGCTTCTGACCATTTTGTAAAATAATTAGTTGCTACTAGAATGTACCTCTTCTGGGTAGTAGACGACAGGGTGATAAGACCCACAAAGTTAATGCCCCACTTCTCAAATGGAAGGATAGCCATGATAGGCGTAAGTGGGTGTTTCCTATTCTCTTTGTTGTCATGTCTTTGACATGTATCACATCTCTTAACATACTCAAAGGAATCTTGGAAGATGGACGGCCACCAATATCCAGCTCTTAAAGCTTTATGTGTCGTCAACCGTCACGAAGTGCCCTCCACATGCAGAGTCATGGCACTCCTCCAAGATGAAAGGAACCTCGTCAAGCATCACACATCGGCAGTAGATATCATCAACAGCCTACCGATATAGTGTTCCTGCGATCAATGAAAACTTCAAAGCCTATTTTCTGATTTTTCTCTTTTTAAATTTTGATAAACCAGCTCCAGTCTCTTCCATTGATAGATAATGCGTAATAGCAGCATACCAAGATGGGATAGAAGCTGTGTCAATTTTAAACATTTCTTCAATATCACTTCCTTCAGCCAAAGTCTCTTTCGACTCCCCGAAATCCACAAGGCATTCCACAATCCCCTGCAACCTCAGTGGCTTACTCTTAATCTCATAATCAAACTCCTGCAAAGTGATTAACCACTTTACCAGATGATCAGGCGGTTGTAGCTTGTTTATAAGCAATCTAAGCCCTTCTGCCTTTGTATAGAAAACTACCTTCTCATAGAGGATGCAGTGCCTAAATTTTTTAGTCGCAAAGACTATCGCAAGGCACAACTTTTCCATGTAGGTGTAGCTAATTTTCGATATGTCCAATTTTCGACTAGCAAAAGCTATCGAATGGTACCACTTTTCCTCCCATATTTGGGCTAAACAACAGCTGATACTATGCATGGTGGCTGCTGAAAATATGTAAAATATCTTGCCTCTTTTAGGTGCTTTTAAGATTGGTGCTTTTACTAGCTCCTGTTTCACATCATCGAAAGCTACCTTACAAGGGTTGCTCCATACAAATAAACAGCCTACTGACTAGCCATAGGCATAGTCACACTGGGAGGAGCTGGCAGCAAAGGTACATTTTGAACCATGCTTCCTCTCCCATTAGGGTTATTCATAGGCATCCCTTGACTTCCATTCGTCAATGGTAAATTGTCTCTAGATACTAGACCCGAATTAAGATTTATTCGAGAGGAGTAGACCGTTTGTAATCGTGACTCTACTCCTTCTGCCCGCATGATGGCAGTGTCTATATCAACCAAAGCCACACTGCTCAATTGTACCTGAATATTGAAATCCAATCCATGCAAGAAGTACTACAATTGGGCAACCAACGGAATAGGAATGTAAGTTTGTAACTTACGAAATACTTCCTTAAGCTTCTTAGCATAGGCTTTTACATTCTCATGGGGATCTTGGCGTGTTACATTCAAAACATGCAACCACTATTGGCCACCTCTTTCAGGGGCATATTCTCCTCGAAAAGTTGCATAAAATTGGTCGATTGTAGTGATGGTTCTAGTCTCTATTCTATGATACCATACTGCAGCCCTTCCTTTTAATGTCATGTTAAAGAATATCATAAGATATCCCTCATCTTGGATACGGTAATTAAACATTAATCTTTGGAATTCACAAATGTGAAACGCTGCGTCTTCTTCAACTAACCCATTAAAAATGGGTAAAATAACTCCTAAAGCTAGCAGATCCTGCGTCCCTGCAGGAATTGCAATGGGTTGTGCCATGAAGACAATCAGATTGATAATAGGAGTTTGGATTGATGTGATCACACCTCCACTTGAAGTGGGTTGACTTGGTGGAAGAGAGGAAGAACTTATGCTTCCTCCTGCACCTAAAGGACTATATGCAGCAGTTGGGTTACTAAGACCATTGCCTCTTATGCGTATCTGGATACTCCTTTGAGGAGAATAGCGACTTACAATCTCCAACCACCATCTAGCCCTCTCTGCACGTTCTGCTTTTTGTATTTCAGCTTGATCGTCCTTGTCAAAGGACATAAACCAATTTTTTGGTCCCTAGAAACCCTAGATTTGAGAACCACCACTTGTTGGCAGCTCCCGGCAGACGCACCACTAATGGGACCTAAAATGGGCTTGCACTGGCTATGGCACTAGCCGGACCTCATGCTCATAACAGACAAACACACCCTCACGGCCTCGCGGGCCAGGAGCGTCTATCTACTGCTAAAGGACTAAAGCCTAATCTATGTGTTATAGCTTTGTAGTCCAACGTTTCCCTTTCTATAAACTCCTCACAGGGAGAACCCTTACACATTGGCAATCTCTCGGTTACTTTGGTTACACCATCAAATAATTTACACTCACTTACCGCTGCCTCGATTACTTTGGTTGCACCATGAGTATGATCTTGTTCTTGATGCAACATTCATTGTTGATTGATTGGACCTAAAATGGGCCGACACTGGCTATGGCACTAGCTAGACCTCACGCTCATAATAGACAAACACACCCTCAGGGCCTCGCGGGCCAGGAGTGTCTATCTACTGCTAAAGGACTAAAGCCTAATCTATGCGTTTATAGTTTTATAGCTTTTAGTCCAACGTTTCCCTTTCTATAAACTCCTCAGAGGGAGAACCCTTACACATTGGCAATAAATACCACGATAATCACATACATGGAAGGCAACCTCTTGGTGGAAACACCGCGGCCCCACTGCAGCTCTTCTACATCGCAGGGATTGGCCCCTTGATGCACTGCTCAACATATAAAACAAATGAATACACTCCACTCTTTCATTTTTTCAAGTAATCCAGGAGACACTACAAGATATAGACCTTATAGCGACATTTAAAGTGACGAAAATACAAACAACAAAATTTGCCCCCGTCGTCGCAAAAAGCGTCGTTATTGACGACGCCATAGAGTCGTCGCTATACGTGTCACAAATGCGATGAATATAGCGACGGTTGCAGAGTATTTGCGATGCTCATAGCGACACCAATAGCGACGCGTGCAGTAAATTTGCGACGCAAATAGCGACGGTAACAAAGAAAGCCACATATAGCATTGTGTGCTGTATGAGAGCCATACAAAATAGTTTCTGCACTGCTGCATACAAAGCGTTTGCAAACAAAAAGAATGTATACTGAAATCATAAAACTGATATATGAAATAAATACATGATATCGCATAAAATGTGATTGGTACAATCATGAAACGATATCACTAATACATAGAAAACGTCTACATAGATCGGGCGACTAAAAACTAAAGGTGTGTGAGCTCTAAGGATCCAAGGGTGAGCTACAAATCCTCGTCCCCCGAAAGCTCGTCCCGCTGCAAAGGAGCATCAAATGGATTCTGCAGAAAAAGAAACAACATATCAATCCACCATACAATAATGCATTCAAATATCTCATGGTAACTACGGACAAGAAAGATGAGTGACTTACAGGGCTGCCGCGTCTATACAATCGGTTGATCAATGCCCTGAGACCGTGCATCTCTGCATATCGAGTCTCAAGGCCTTGCGGATTGCGATTTGTAATGGAGTGCTGCAAAGAAAACAAAATGCTAACTGTTAGAAACATGATTGTCAGTACAAAGAATATCTCAAAAAAACAAATAAGCAAAACAAAAGAGAAACTTACAAAGTCCTCCAAATATGTCCTGTGGCCGCCACTCCCAAGATGATGTACCGATCCGGCCTCGATTTGTGCCCTCGCCACCTCCCGCTGCTGACTCCAACGTCTTGGCGAATTTGTAGCCTCCTCCCTCAGTCGGCGCCAGTCATCTGCATCTAACCACTCGGGCTTTGGAGCCCCACTCTTGATTGCCTTGCGTGCGTCGGATCGTCTATGTGACATGTATGCACGCATGCAATCCATCATCCAGCCCATAGAGAATCTATCCACTGCGGCTGGCACCGGGAACTCCTCGTGCAAGGATGCTACTATATAGTCCTTGCTCCCCTCTGGTATGTTCCTCCAATGATCTAGGATGTTGTGCCGAAAAACTTGTTGGCACAACTCCCTCATGCGAGCCATCACCCTCCTCCCCTCATCATTCACGATGATGGCTCCTGACTTGCCATCCACTAGGTATCCATAACCCCTAGGAGTATGCCTAAGATGGGCCCTCTCCCATCTCCGTCCACGCTCCTGGGCATATCCAAGAGACCCCTGTACATCTGGTGTACCGATGGGGGTACCCTCTCCCGGAGTGCCACTCAAAGGGGTGCCACCAAAGGGGGTGCCACCAAAAGGCGTGACATCTGCCGACGGCTGCGGAAAAGCTGGAGTAACTGGAGTGGACGTCCCCACAGGTGTGACAAATCCTAGAGGTGACGCAGCTCCAGCTGAACGGCGAGACGGAGACACCACGTCCGTGTCTCCACAGCAGCACCCCCTGATCCTCCTGCAGTCGCAGTCTCTCCCTCTGGCCCAAGTCGCGAGCGTGGAGATCGTCTGCTCGAAGCTGAAGCATCTGATCGCACTGAAGCTGATCTAGCAGAGCGCCCTGACGAAGAACGAGACAGCTCCTGATCTGCCATCTCTCTGAATCTCGCGAGCTGATCTGGAGACATGCATGCCATCATGTTCTGAAACTCCTCATCGCTCATCCCTCGACTCATCCTGAAAATGTCGATACCTGCACAGATAAAAAATGATGTTAGAATAATCAATTTAAACTATACAAAGCACATTAATATAAATCATTTTTGAAAAATCCCTCTTAAAATGCATATCTTATCTACCTTCATGGAAGATCTAGACAACGAATTGAGTAATACAATTCTCCAAGAATGAAGTATTCTATGGTCCCATGTTAATCTCCTGACACAACTCTGCATACACTAGAAGGTCGATAGACATGTCACCACAAAAGAACGAGTCTGCCTCGTTCTCAAAAAATTCTACGACTTCTGTATTTCCATCATTGTTAGCCGGTGCGAGCTCCAAGCTTGCGGTGGCCTCCACCCCTTGTAATATCGATCCCTCTATTTGCATATTATCTTCATCTATGCCTGGAACATCGCTTTGATCATATACTCTCGCACCTCGAGGAGTTGAAGGTAAAACATACGAGCATCGAGGTTGTCGGGGGTTTGGATAGAAGATTACTTGTTCACAAACACTTACAAAGCGACTTCAAACCATTGTGACATAAACCATGTCGTACTACAATTAGCAAGCAAATGACTATTTGTACTTGTTCACAATGGGCCGGCAACACAAAGGTGTCGCGCGAATCCATCCATTTTTTTTCGGAATCTATTTCGAGAAATCCAGATGGACCTCGTCGAACTGTTGCTCCAGCTCCTCCAAGTACCACTTTGAACCACTGCACATCGAATAGTATCATGGAGAAGCTACGGTAATCCACCGTAATAATACTTTGCAAGTTCCCAAAATACTCCATCTCATCCACAACCGTGTTCGGATCCGTTGCTCGTCGCCGGCTCTCTTGCTCAAACCTTGCCATGACACTACAGTCCATTGTGGAGCGCATTTGGTTAATACGCTCCACCCAAAAATGCCGTCCGCGCGACCACGCTGCACTATATATTTTGTACTGCACATTGAAACAATCAAATTAGATGTAGCAAGCAAATTTAGATAGGACACATTCTAAATCCCTCATTACCTTTGGACTACATCCCCTCGAGAACTCCCACTCCTCCATTGAGACCTCTGTCCCTTCGCTGGATGCTGCGGTCAAGGCTCCATGCAACCATCGTGTTGACATAAACCGTGGCATCTCCTCCATGCCTTCGGGATATCGAATCGGTCGGTAATGCGTACTGCGTCAGAATTCAGCTCGCGCTTCCTCTCGATCTTGCCTTGCAATCTGGTACTTGGCGAGCCACGTCTCCATGGAGGCATGGTGCAACATACAAAAGCGATTCACCTTCTCTTCCATTGAGGCATGCATTCTTTTTTCTACCCCATTTGCAACCACCACATCTCCAGTCAGCCTATCATCGTCCTTTAGCGTCCATAGCATTTCATTGTCTGGTTCCACCGTTGGTAGCCATTGTGAGATATGCACTAACGCCTCTGACACCAACCAACCTTCCGCCATGCTACCTTCCGGACGAGCTCGTTGTCGCACAAAGCCTTTCAGGGTTTTCATGAAGCGCTCCAAGAAGAACATCCATCGCGTATGGACATATCCAACAATCTCCACTTCGTCCACAAGATGCACAAGAAGGTGAACTTGTATTGTGAGCAAGCTAGTGGGCAGGTATTTCTCAAAGAGACAGACCGTCTCAACTACTCCCCGCCTTGCGGATTCAATAGAGGACGTCTTAATCTCTTTCTATGAGATCCATTGCACCAAAGTCGACAACTTGTAAATGGCCCCGCGAATTTCTGGAGTTAGGCATCCCGTGATCACGATTGGTAGGACAAACTGCCACAAATGAGAAAGCATTAAGAATAATGGTCACTTTTCAAATTTCAAAATGTCCATGCTAATTAAAATCCATTCTGTTCACAAACCTGACATATCTTATGCCAATCATGGGATTTTAGCCCAGACATTTAGTCATCTTTAGAAAATGCGGACCTGAGAGAACGCATCATACCCGTCGGAGTGCAGATAGACTTGATTACTTGCTTCACAATGCACTCTTCTTTGGTAGACAAAACCCAGGGAGCGCGAGGAAGCTGCACTCCCCCTTCATGGTTCGACTGCAGCCAAAGCGCCTCCATCTTACCTACCTCCTTTAAATCCATTCGTGACCCTATAGTGTCTCTCTTTCCTGTGATGTGGTCCCATAGCAAGCTGCCCACATTTTTGAAAATATGCATGGGATCCAACAAGTGGTTGACCTGTAAGTGGGTCCAATATGGCAACTCGTAGAAAACTGAGAATCGTCGCATTCCATTTGGATGTGATTCCGGGTTTACCATTTTCAGCTCGTACCAGCTTGCAGCGTTCATATGTGCTGGAGATCATCCAAGAAAACCTTCCCTGAGTTCATGATCCTCCGGCAAGAAAGCGGCGTGTCCTTGATATACCATCTTCTTCATGGTTCGTGACCTTCGGGAGTCTAACTGTGGCCCACACAATGGACATGCATGATAACCTGAGGTAACGAGACTTGCAAGGCGATCCACGACCTAGTGAATACTTGATTGAATGAAATAAAATATAGATATTACCAACGAGAACAAAGGTCTGCTCACCTGAGCACTCTCCCAATCCCGGAAAGTCATGCATCGTCCACATGAGAATGGGTCGAATGTTGGCTGACCGCTGACCATCGCACCTGCTCATATCTTGCACCGTGACCCCATCCTCCCACAAAATCTTAAGCTCATCGACTAATGGACGAAGATACACATCCATATTTTTTACTTTGTAGTGGCTCGGGACGAGCAAGCTAAGGATGAGATGTCCTTTCTTCGTAGAAAGCCATGGAGGAATGTATTAGTTGACAAGCACTATAGGCCACACACTGTAAGAAGTCGAGCGCAGACCGAATGGGTTCACACCATCCATGGCAAGACCGAGCCGAAGATTCCTTGGCTCTCGCGTAAAGCCTGGAAAGGTAGAGTCAATGTGGCTCCATGCGCGCGAATCTGCTGATATTCGTTGAACTCCATCCGTGGACCTATTCTGCACATGCCACGTTGTCAAGCTTGCCATGGTAGACGTGCAAAACATGTGGTTTATGTGGGGGATGAGCGGAAAGTATCTGAGAACCTTTTGAGGGATGGTCTGCCCTTGCAAGTCCTGTCGATACGTGTGAGCACTACACTTTGGACAAGTCTCCATAGTCTTGTATTCATCTCGAAACAATATGCAGTCGTTGATACATGCATGGATGTTATTGTAGTCCATGCCAAGCTTCTGTAAAACATGTCGTGCATCATCACGAGACTCATGCATGGTGTTTGTAGATGGCAATATATGATATTTCAATAACCTGAAAAAAATCATAAAACACCTTGAAAAAACACAAATGTTTGCAATAATACTATTTAAAAAAAAACAATGAAGTCTGTGTGCAAGGTACCTGAATAACTCAGTCACACTCATATCGCTCCAACCGTATTTTGCTTGCACACTTAAGAGTGCAAGCAATGTCTTCAACCGAGATACTCGGCACCCATCATATAATGGTATGGATGCTTCCTCTCTAAGCGGGTCAGATGTCTCAACATCCATGGGAATCAATGCATCGATCATTGCCTCCATCTCAGGCTCCAAGATTGTAAGCAAGTCGAGAAGGTTGTCTGTCTCCTCTGGCATTGATGGTATAGATGGGCCTTGCCAGTGGTCGATTGGCTCCTGCAATCCATCCATCTCACGTCCACGAACTCTTCTAATTGGCCGCAAAGGGTGCACTCCCCCTTGGGTCAAGACATCACCCCCCTGGATACAAAATTTGCCAACAAGACCCAATCTTATTGTGTATGGTTTTCAATTAGCTTGAGAGTACAATGCATGAAAAATGCTAACTTCAAATTACCGTTTGCTGAAAATCCGCAATCGCCTGATCAATGATCTCAGATTGAAACTCGCCAAATCGTCATACGTGTTCTATAGATAATCGACGTTTTCGTCTAATTGCCAACTTGCATTGAGAGCAAGGACATGGGACACGCTGATTAAGATACGTCTCGCGGTCTTGAACAATAGACCTTCTTCGTTTGCCATCTTATCTACATTACAGCAAACGAGGCTTAAATGGATAGCTTTATGGAGATGTACGTCAAGTTGCAAGTTGACCATAAACCTTGCATTGTATATAGTAGTTGAGAGATTTTCCGATGTTATATCTCGGCCTTGTATCATGCTCAACGATTTGTTTGTCCCGGTAGATAATTATTTATTATATCTCGGCTTTGAGTATAAGTAATCCATTTTAAAATTAATGCGCGCCATCTATGAAATTTTATAACTATAGTAATAAAATTTATTTCAATCAATTCTACTCATAGTCATAAGACCTGAGAGAAATTATCCTATACTCAATTTAAGGGTTTCTTCTTCTATAACAATAATTTTGGGTTCATTTTGATGAAGTACGTGGCCCATGGCAAAGCACATTGCATACCATTATCAATAAGTCTATTATCTTAAATTTCCTTCCCCTCCCTCTCCCTCTCTTTCTCTCCCTCTCCCTCTCTTTCTCTCTTTCTCTCGCCCTCTCCCTCTCCCTCTCGTTCTCTTTCTCTCCCTCTCTCATTTCCTTCCCCTCCCTCTCCCTCTCCCTCTCCCTCTCTTTCTCTTTTTCTCCCTCTCCCTCTCTATCTCTGTTTCTCTCTCATTTCCTAAACAAGCAAAAAATAAAGTGATTTAAACATCCTCCAAGCAAAAGGAAGAGGGAGAGATACAATGCACTCTCCCTCTCTTTCTCTTTCTATCCCTCTCTCATTTCCTTCCCCTTCCTCTCCCTCTCGCTCTCTTTCTCTCTCATTTCCTCTCCTAAACAAGCAAAAAATAAAGTGATTCAAACATTAAACAAGCAAAAGGGAGAGGGAGAGAGAGAATGCACCCTCCCTCCTTCTCCCTCTCTTTCTCTTTCTCTCCCTCTCTTATTTCCTCCCCCTCCCTCTCCCTCTCCCTCTATTTCTATTTCTCTTTCTCTTTCTCTTTCTTTCCCTCTCCCTCTCCCTCTCCCTCTCCCTCTCTTTCTCTCTTACTCTCTCGTTTCCTCTCCTAAACAAGCAAAAAAGAAAGTAATTTAAACATTAAACAAGCAAAAGGGAGAGAGAGAGAGAGAATGCACTCTCCCTCTCTTTCTCTCCCTCTCCCTCTCCCTCTCCCTCTCCCTCTCCCTCTCTTTCTCTCCCTCTCTCTCCCTCTCCCTCTCCTTCTATTTCATTTCCTCTCCTAATTAAGCAAAAAAGAACGATTTAAACCTTTAACAAGCAAAAGAAAGAGAGAGGGAGACTCACCAATGAGATATGGCGAGCGTGGGCGGCTTCTCTTTGCAACGATGGCTCCTCCTCTCCTTCGCGAACAACGGCGGTGGCGGCGACAGCAAGTCTCTTCCTCTTCTTCTCTCACAAAGCCTTCGCTCTCTCCCTCGCTCTCGCTCTCAAAAGGCGAAGAAAAGAAAATGAAAATGGCGCTCTGGTTTCGGCCGCGCTTTTTTTTCCTGCGGCGTTGCTATTGGCGTCGCTATTTGCGTCGCTATATACGTCGCAAATGCGACGCATATAGCGACGCAAATAGCGACGCCAGTTGCGACGCCAATAGCGACGCCGATATCCGACGTCGCTAATCGGCGTTGCTAATTTCCCAATTCCTTGTAGTGAGATACAATATATCATTACTAGATAATTTTTCAAGAAATGAACGTCTATCCTACGGCTTAGGATGCCTTTCCACACTCAAGTGTGGGTCATTGTTATCGAAAATAGGTGCTATGCATCCAATCCTTTTATTTCGACACCATGATTATCATGCACATGCAAAAGTGAATGATCCTAAAGTGCTCAAACATAATTTTTCAATCAGACACATGTGGTGCACAACCAAGCTTTATAATGCATTTACTAACCGGTTGTGGCAATGTAAGGATAGCACTGATCAGATAACGCTCGTGCTGCTATCCTCTTAATAAAAATACACCAAATCCCTACGTTATGAAATGCATAAAAAAGTCAGCAACAATCAGCACACAAATCACACCATTCAAATATCCCAACCCCCTACGTTTAGGTATTGCTTTCGTTGCATAGGTGTAAAGGTTCATTTTGTCATATTTTGATGTATAAAAAGCGGTAAATCACAAAATTTGACAAATAGATAGGGAAAACTAAGGCCAAACCTCATGCTTTACCACTACCATATATCCACAAACAATCGTTATATTTTTTCCTATTTTTATGAGTCGTTTTTCTATTTTTCCACTCATTTTCTCCATTTTTTGATTTATTTAGCAATAAAATATACTATTTTCTGATTTTTCTTGTTCCAATCACTTCAAAATACTAACATTCAATTTATCTTCCACATTTTTCCCATGGAAACATATTTCTCCCACCCGAAATGGAAAAACTAGCATTTTACTACTGAAAAACCGCATTTTGGGTTTACAAGAATTAAATAAAGCATGTAAATAATTGCAAAACCAACATTTTTTTATAAACAACAATTATTCATAATGAAACCAGCACACAAACAAATTTTCATCCAATAAGAACATAATTATCATCATAAACTATCGAAAATCCTTCATTTTTCTTCATAAAAATGGTACACCGTATTTTTACGTAACCCGAGACGCCTTGAATGCATGCATCACTAGCAGATGGAGACTCCTTTGCTCTCAATCCAAGGCTGCACTTCAATCTTCAACATCTCCATCAATCTCCATAACCATTTTCTTCATTCTTCCGCCCGGATCCTTCTTCAAGAGAGTACACATGAACAGGCCATAGAGAAGAGAGAGGGGAAGGAGAGAGAAAGACTAGATTTTGTTCTCTTTACTCAGTCTACCATTCCTCGCATGAAGACCGGCGATAGAGTCATCCAAGAGGGAGAAGTTGGCCCCCAATCTCTGTTAGATAGGGTACTTTCAACCTAGAATCATGATGAGAGAGGATCATGGCGCAAAAAATGGCCGCCTACACCATGCCATTTTTTCACGCCTCCTTCATGTTTTTTGATAAAAAATGCATGGGGGAGGGGTTAAAGTCCCCAAAGGGCACCCTCCTTTGGTCCTCCTCAATGTTCACCTTTTAAAATCTTGGCCAAGTTGTGGTCCCTTCCTCGTCCAGACTCCGATTCGAGCTCTGAAAAATCCTGCGCATCCGGCTTGTCATCTTGCACTGGCTGGCAGCTTCTGACATCCCGTACTTCAGCCGAAAAAGTTATAAAAAATTCACAAGTGTCACTCAAGCGCCTTTTAAAAGTCGTCTTTCACTTGGTGCTTAAAATCGTCCTAGCTGCAACCGCCGCCTTCGATGTTGAATATTTTTCCCCTAAATTTTGGATTTTTTGGTAAATTTTAGGCACATGTCGGGTTCAAAACTCTGCTCTCATTGATCCAGTTGTGATGTAATTGCTGCTGTTGTTGCATAGATAACTATATCTGTTGATTCTGCATCATAATGACTGAAGAAAGAGTTTGCAATAAATTCTTCATCTCATCGGCCGAAAAGGAAGAAGCACTCGATGATGAAGTGGGTGGAGTAAACAAAGAGTTTCCCATCTCGATAATTAGAAGCAACGCTTTCATGACAGGTTCATTAGGTGTCACATAGGATACCACGCGGGGTTTTATGAATGTTGCTCGCTAGAGGGTCGCTACCCAAGATGGGAGCAAAGGATGATGAAGAGTACTCAACTTACGGTAAATTCATGAAATCTGAAAGAGGATGCATAATATTCTATTGGAGCCACACATGATTGCTTTATGAGCATTGGATCCTTCTAAGGCTTCTCATGGCTTTGAGAACAAGGAGTATAAGATTGATAGGTGATCATTTTAAAGAGTATCAAAGCATATATAGTTTCAATGATAACAATTGATGCTTTTCCAAAAGCTTACTATGCCGTTGTACAAGATCAATCCAGTGAGATGAAATTTCTTGCAATAGGTAAGAGGAACATTTAGGTTGATTGAAAGAGTAGGTGCTAGCTCTGTTGATGCAAGTCCTATTCAGTTTTGAAAGTAACATCTTCTCTTTCACTTCCTTATGGTTCCTTCAACATATAGTGATGGCTTTATATGCTCTTTTGGTAATCCACCGGTTTAGTTCTTCCTCAAGTACAATGATCTTTGCTCCATAGTATCGACTCCCTTTGCATATCTACCTAAGCTTTAAAACTCATCCTAGAAATCGTCTCTCTTTAACATACACAATTAACTCCTAGAAATATGAGTTGAACCCACATTGTAGATGGCCAACCATATCATAGGCCTTGTGGATTGAAAGGTCCATCAATGTAATGCTTGCGCCATCTCATATCCTGGGTGGTACAACAACCGACAGAATACACAAGGTGAGGAAGACGAACATCACGATGTTGATCATGGACTCCTTGACTTTTCCGCAATCAACTATAGCGAGAAAAGTTGATGGGTAGAAACAAAAGTTGATGGCGAAGAGAAATCGTCAAATGGACATAGGCGATCGCCACCGAAATATCTTCTTGAGAGAAGACGAAGTCAGCAGGAAGGTTGGAAGACATCGCTAGAGCTGTAGGAGTTCTAGTCCATCTATCAGCAGCCCCTGACGCTCCTCTATTGCAAACAGAGCCTCAATTCTTCCCCCTGCTGATTTGCAACCACCGTCTCTTTTGAAACTCATCACTTTCAACTCTCCTCTATCGTCACATTTCTTTCGCTATCCTTCGTCACCTCATGGCTGCTTCTTCTTTCTTTCTCACGTTCCTGTCATTCCGTTGCTGTGCAGCTTCACTTCGTCTTCATTAACTCATGTCGTCGTCAACTTTCTTGTTGTCGCTTTTACTCGTCACCCCATTGCTCTTTCCGTTCCTTCCATCCCCCCGAGAGTCGTGCCCTACTTCATGCTTTTATAGGTAATTCTTGCGGTTTCCTGGAAATTTCGGTCTATAGCTTTTTCCTCAGTAAAAAGCTATCGATGTCAATACTTTCGTCAATTATCCATCACGATCTTCAAAAAGCTTTAAGCTTTTTCTTTCGTTATATTTATTGTTAGTTGCCATATGTTGCGTGTACGCCTATCTGCTTTGACCATTCTGCCATTCCATTTATAATACCATGGATTCACTAGCCACTGATTCGCTTGTGGATCTTCCTTTTTATTAACTTCTGTAAATCATCTCCAGCTATACGTATGCTATGAAAGGGAGGAGCCAAAATGCCACAACCAAAAAAACTTTCACTTTCATCGGCCACCTTCATCGCTTGACAATGGCTATCTCAAGCCCGTGAAAAACCTTGCCAAGAAGTTAATGCCAGAATATATAAAGGGTAGACGAACAGTAGTCAAGTCTCAAATATCTCTACAAAGAATGAAAGTCTCGAATGTAGCAATAGTCCACTTAATCTCCATAATATGAGTGGATAACTTTTAGCTTCCATAGTCTACTAAATATTAATCCAAATTTTCTTATGAAAAGAAATAACATCTGCACTGGCAACATCCGAATTCAAATCTTCAAGTCTTTAAAAAATAGAAACCTTCATGTGAACCATTTACCATGCATTGTGCCCTATCAAGAACATGCTTTAGAAAAGAACTTCGTGCCCAATCACTCATGTAGTTTGCAAATTAGAGTCCATGCTATGCAATCAATCGAGTGATGTTCCCAATGTTTTGGTGCCCACACTTAGCATTTTCTACGATGTCTACCATGTTTGTGGTATGCCCACACTTTGCAGGTGGTTCTCATTACAGCCTCTACACACTTTGTGCCTTTCTAGTTGTGATTGAGGAGGGGTGTTGAGATTCAGCAATCACACTCACTAACAGCCTCTTTGTATGGAGCTTCAGGGCCAAGGACATGCAAGCTTACCTATCCCATATGCACAGTGGTGCCTACTGCAGTTTCCTACTTTCCTATAAAGCATTGTACTTGCTTCTTTTTCGTAATGCAATGATAGTACTCTTTTCTTATCAGTAAAGTGTCAGTGTCATTGTCCACATACACAAGATTGTGTTTATGAGTCCAAGTCTCAATCTTGAAACCTAATTCACTTGTGTAACAAACAGTGTCTTTATCTTCTCCATCATGAGTTTACTCTTCTCCTTTCATCCACCATAACTAACTGCCATGTCTTAGATCCAGCTCATTCCGACATGCCTTTGCTCTAATACTAGTTGAAAGGGAAGTGGAACCCAGGAAGAAGAAGCTTGGTGGTGAGAGCTATGGCGGATGGAGAGCAAGAGCAAGAGAGAGAGTGAAACTCAAAGTGGAAACTCCAACAACCACAATGTGTGACCAGGCCTTCCTTTATTCAAACTATCACTAAAAGAATAAAGAATAAGTGATTGTGGCGGGTGCCTGCCACCTGCAGTGTGCAATGGTGGGTACTGTCACTATAGTAAAGTGTAGTAATACCCAGGTGGCTAGGCAGAGGCACTTTACCTCCAACAGATCTCTAATAGGAAATTATTATGAGTTCATTATTTGATTAAATTATAAAGAATATTGGAGAGTATGGGAATTTTTTGAAGCATATAGTTCTTTGACACCATCCGTATGTAATATACTTTCTTTGAAAATGTATAATAGAAGATTGGACTTCTTCAAAGTATCAACTATAAGATTAATCTAGATAAATGATATTGGGAGGTCATTGGGAAAGGGAGGGAAGCACATGAAGCTAAAGTAAACTTGTAAATAGGAACTTATAGTGGTATTATCTTTGTGCTTTAATAAAATATTGAATCATTTAAAGGAAAATCCTTTGAAACTTGACATGTGTTTTGTGGCAAACCTAGATAATAGGGAGCATAGTATGTATCACTTTATTTGATTATGTTAGAAAGAGGAATAAACTATTGTGAATGGTATCTCTCTACTAAGTATTTAAAGGATATTCTTTTGAGTTATTGAACTCAATTTTATGATAAGGCTTCTTGTTTTGAATGAAAATATGGTTCATCTCGTAACCAATGATAAGTTGATCGGTTGACACTATGAAATATCCAAGTGACTGTTTTCCTAGCTATTGTTAAGTTAGTTTCTTGATTGTATTTGTATAGAAAAAAAAACTCTTGTGCCCTTATGGGTGAATTATTATTATTATTACCCAGTAAACCTCCCCCATGTCAAGAATCGTGTGGTGGGGGGACTTTCTTAAGCTGTTGCGCCAAACACGCGATGTATACACACGAGGAAGCTCACTCAAGAACATAAGAAGAGAGATGGAGGCCAAAACGTTTTCTTTCTAATTTATTATTATTCTTCATACACTATAAAATATACAAAAAGTATAGATAAGATACAACAGAAAGGAAAGTGGCCTACTAAGTTAAACAGTGCATAACAAACTACACTAATCAACTGGCGCTATGTCTTTGTCAGCAGCTGTAGGTAGATGTAACAAAATAAATATAGCAAGTGATAAGTCAGTGGCCATGTGAGTATCATAATGACCACCAACGTGCTAAGTGTAGACGTGCGGACCCATCTAATGAGGTGGTCCATCATCAATGCCCACATATGTTGAGCTTGCCATCTCAACACTCCCCCTCAAGCTCAACTCTATCTCTACAACTCCAAGTAACCTGTGAAACTTTCAAAGCTTCTCTACACCCAATGCCTTTGTGAAAATGTCAGCTATCTGATCCTTTGTGCTGACATATACCAAGTCAATCTCTCTTGCAAGTACCTTCTCTCTCACAAAGTGGTAGTGCACCTCAATGTGTTTTGTCCTAGCATGGAACACTGGATTCCTAGCTAACTGTATGCTACTCATGTTGTCACAATGAATGACAACTAGACAATCTCTCTGCACATCCAAATCACCTAATAGCTTTTGTAGCCATACGACCTCACATGCTGCCATAGCAACACCTCTATACTTAGCCTTCATACTCGATAAAGCAATTGCAGGTTACTTTTTGCTGCTCCATGTAATTGCTGCACTACCAAGGGAAAATATGAATCTATTAGTAGATCTTCTATCTGACATGCTACCAGCCCAATCTACATCTGTGTATCCAAAAAACTATACATCCTTACCTGCCTCATAAAAAAGTCCATAATGTAAAGTGGACTTCACATATCTCAATATACGTCTAGCTGTATCCAAATGAGGATTTCTAGGCATATGCATAAACTAACTAATAAGGCCAATAGCATAGCTCAAGTCTAGCCATTTGATAGTCATATAAATCAAACTCCCTACCATCCTCCTCAACATAGTAGGGTCTTCTATCACATCCCCAATGTTGACACTCAACTTCACATTTTGATCCAATGGTACTGAAAGAGGCTTACATGCTATCATACTATACTTGGATAACATATCCAAGCCATACTACCTTTGTAATAGCCGTATACCATCATCACATTAGATCACTTTAATACTAAGAAAGTATCTCAGCTCACCCAAATCCTTCATCTCAAACTTCTTCTTCAATAAGTCCTTAACTTCAGCAATCCCACTGTTCACTGTCACCTATAATACTCAAGTCATCCACATAAATGACTATGATGACCAAACTTACATCTCCCTTTCTCACTTTCTCACATAAAGTGAGTGATCAGCATCAGAAATACAAAATCCAATATTGACAAGATACTCTCCAATCTTGTCAGACCATGCTCTAGGTGCTTGCTTCAGCCCAAAGAGTGCCTTCTTTAGCTTGCACACATATGTGGGATGCTCTAAATCCTCATAACCTAATGGCTGCTCCATATACACTTCTTCTTGCAATTCACCATGCAAGAAGTCATTCTTAACATCCATTTGCTGCAAGCTCCAACCTTTGGCTGTTGCCAAGACAATCACGCATCTAATAGTTACCATCCTAGCAACTCGACTATATGTTTAAGCATAGCCTTTTGCAACCAGCCTAGCCCTATACCTACTAATGGAACCATCTACATTATGCTTGACTTTGTAAACCTACTTACAACCAATATCTTTCTTACCCTTAGGCAAGGGTACCAAATCCCAAGTCTTATTGGCTTCTAATGCAACCATCTCCTCATCCATTGATGCATCCCAATGAGCATGACAATAGCATCCTCAAAACAAGTGGGCTCAACATCCTCCACTACCTTCACCATATAACCATAATGGTGAGTTGCATAACCTTCAAAACCAAATATTTTAACAGGGTATCTGACCCTGCTAGACCTGCGTACCATTGGATCACTCAATGGAGACTTTATATTACTATGAGCTCTTTGTATCCCTGGTGTCCTGATTGAAGGAATACCAAGCTCATCATCCAAACTCTCCAAGCCACTAAAATCTCCATCAAATCCCAAATGACTAGTAGATGCATCATTACCATCCAACACTTTCTTCTTTTCTTTGTCCTTCCCTGCAACACTTATAGATCCACCTAAAGATGTGGGGCTACTTCTTAGTCTCCTAGACCAAGGGCTCACTATAGGTGTAGATCTACCTTAATATGTGGGGCTACTCCTTAGTCTCCCAGACCAAGGGCTCACTATAGGTGTAGTACCAGATGATGTTTCTGGTCCACTAAGACTTCTTGATTCCTATTTTTCTTTTTGCACATAGCTGTCCTGATCATTATCATTATCTAATAAATCACTAGCAGGTGCATACCAATTGCTCATCTCATGAAAAATAACATCCCTGCTCCCTGTGAACTCACCTATACAGGGTTATAATAGTGATATCATTTTTGCTTTAAAGAGTATCCAATAAAAATATATTTTTCTACCTTTGGATCAAGCTTCTTCTGTAGCTCATTTGGCACATGAACATATGCAACACAGCCAAATACCTTCAAGTGTGATACATCGGGCTTCTTGCCAATAAAGCATTCTTTAGGAGTCATCCCATGAACTGCAGCTATGGGAGTTCTGTTCATAATATAGACAGCAGTATGGATAGCTTCAGACAAAAAATATTTGGACATTTTCTTTTTATCCATTAATGCCCAAGTGACTTCTGCAATATGCCTATTTTTTCTTTCTCCAACTCCATTTTGTTATGGGGTATACCTGCAACAAGTAAATTGCCTCTTTATCCCATGAGTCCTTAAGAAGCTACTAAAATCATTAGAGAGGTACTCTTCCCCTCCCTCTGATCTCAAGCACTTCACTTTCAAGTCTATTTTAGTTTAAACAACTGCCTCGAAAGATTTGAAATGCTCAAATACGTCGCTCTTTTCCTTCAGGAAATATGCCGATACCTTCCTTGAACAATCATCAATAAATGCGACAAAGTATATGGTGCCACCAAGAGATACATTCTGTGTAGGTCCCCAAACATTTGTATGCACTACATTAAGTATACTTTTGCTCACTTCTCTGTCATGCAAGAAGGGTTGTCTTGCTTGCTTACCAAACCAGCATGCTTCACAGACTTTATGAAATTCTGCAACTCTAAAATAAGGCAACCCTATAACCAATCCTCTTGACTGCATTAATTTCATCCTTTGCACATTTGCATGTCCAATACATTTATGCCATATTTCAATGTCTGCAACCACTCCTTTTCTTTTAGCATCCATTGCAGGAATTCCAATGTCTAAAGTGAACATGCGGCTAACTCTACTTCCTTTTGCGACCAACCTACATTTATCATTAAAATCTTCTACAAAATAACCTTTTGCATTGAATCGAACCTGCAACCCTTGCTCTACCATTTGGCCAATAGACACTAGATTCTTTGTGATTAATGGAACATGTAATACATCTATCAGAATCTCTGTTTGGCCATCATACAATGTCAAGGGAACATTTTCAATGTGTGAAATTGGGTGGCATGAATCATCACCCATTTGCACATGACCTAGATTTTGTAAGTCTTGCATCTCTCTAAACCATTCAACATGACTGACATATGATTACATGAACCTGAATCAACATACCATACATCATCATGTGTCCCCTTTCCTATAACTGCATTCATCATATATTGCATAACAGACAAGCGCTCATTTTTGTCTTCATTCTATTGTGAAGACGATGCATAGTTTCCTTGCTGCAATTTACCACTGTGAATATCATCCTTCTTAGCATAGCAATGGGTTGCAATATGGCCTGTTTTGCCACAATAATCACAAATAATAAAAAAATTTCTAGAACCTCTATTCTACCATCCACCTCTTCCTCTAGAGCTCCCCTTGCCTATAAAGTTTCCTTGGCCTCGTGAAACCTGCATTTCACCAAATTGCTAATTGAACATGTTTTGCTAGTTATCACCAGTACATTCCATACCATGGCCTCTTGAAGATGATGTCAAGATTGTGGGAGAGAAGGAACGAGTCTCGCTTGAAGCTTTCTTGCTTGCACAATGGGGGAAGACACACAAGGGTGGAGGCTGAAAACACTTTTCCTCTTCTTGGTTGTGTAAGCCAAAAAGAACACAAGTACAAAGAAATAGAAGAACCCTATATATGGGTCTCAAACCAAACTCAACTAACTAAGGTGGAATACTAACTGAGCCACGAACTAGAGTAGATAAGGATAGCTATCATGTAGCTATTATTCATGGGCGGTGTACCAACCGCGTTTGCAACTGACAAGTCGGTGACATAAATACACAACGGTCACCCTGGCATATCACGAGTGGAGCTCGATATCTCAACACTCCCCCTCGAGCTCAATCCCAATTCCTGCACACCAAGTAGGTCTCTGAACTTGCGCAGCTTCTCTGCGCCCAATGCCTTCGTGAATATGTCAGCTACCTGATCCTCTGTGCTGACATAAACTAGATCAATAAGACCTAGTAAAACCCTCTCTCGCACATAGTGATAATGCACCTCAATGTGCTTTGTTCTAGCATGATAGACTGGGTTATTTGCCAAGTGTATACTACTCATGTTGTCACAATAAATGACAACTGGTCCATCTGTAGACTGATGCATATCATAAAGTAGCTTATGCAACCAAGCTACCTCACATGCAGGCTCTGTGCTCGACAAGGCAACTGTAGGCTGTTTCTTGCTGCTCCAAGTGACTGCAGCACTCCCAAAAGAGAACACATATCCACTGGTAGATCCTCTATCAGAAATACTACCAGCCCAATCAGCATCAGTGTATCCATGCAACTGTATCTGAACCCCAGTCTCATAAAATAGTCCATACTGCAATGTGGACTTCACATACCTGAGTATGCGTCTAGCCGCATCCAAAAGTGGTTTCCTTGGAGCCTGCATAAACTGACTTACCAATCCAACAACATAGCTCAAATCTGGCTTGGTAATAGTCATATAAATCAAACTTCCTACTATGCGTCTGTACATAGTAGGGTCTTCTAGAAGCTCACCTGCATCTGTGCTCAGCTTCACATTCTACTCCAAAGGAACTGAAATAGGCTTACAGCCTGTCATCCCATATTTGGACAGCATGTCCAATCCATACTGCCTCTGCAAGAGCTGTATCCCACTTGGTGATCTAATCACCTCAATGCCCAAGAAATAACGCAGCTCTCCCAAATCCTTCATCTCAAAATTCTGCTTCAATAGCATTTTCACATGAAGGATATCTTCATCACTGTCACCTGTCATAATCAAATCATCAACATAAATGACAAGTAGCATAATACCTTTCTCTATTTTTCTCACATAAAGTGAGAAATCTGCCTTGGAAATCTGAAAGCCAATAGTGATAAGATATTGTCCTATCTTGTCAGACCATGCTCTAGGTGCTTGCTTCAAGCCATACAAGGCTTTTTTCAACCTGCAAACAAACTCAGGATGAACAGCATGCACATAACCTGGTGGCTGCTCCATATAGACCTCTTCTTGCAAATCACCATGCAAGAAGGCATTCTTTACATCCATCTGATGTAAAGACCATCCCTTTGATGCAGCCATAGCAATGACTGCTCTTACGGTTGCCATCCTTGCAACCGGACTGAATGTTTCTTCATAGTCAATGCCATATGTTTGTGCATACCCCTTGACTACTTATCTTGCCTTGTATCTATTCACAGAACCATCTGCATTGTGCTTCACCTTATAAACCCACTTACAGCCAATTGCATTCTTACCTTTAGGCAAAGGTACTAACTCCCATGTAGCATTTGCTTCCAAGGCATCCATTTCTTCATCCATGGCTTTCTCCCATTTTTCTTTTCCCATGGCTTGCTCAAAAGATGTGGGTTCTGGTTCATGTATCACTTTGACCATATATGCATAGTGAATGGCTGTAAATCCATCATATTTCAGCCTATCCACAGGATACCTAGCTCTCGTAGACCTGCGCAAAGTAGGTTCACTCCTAGGTGCTCTCAAAACATCCCTGGTCTTCCTTACTCCAAGCGTAACAATAGAAGGAATACCCAACTCATCATCAATGCTCTGTTCTGAGCCACTAAATTCACCATCCACATAAGAGTGACCTGCATTCACATCAAACATGGGCTGATCAACCTTCTCTTTTCCTTTTCGTGATACCTGCATACCACTATCTGCATTGCTTTGAGAAGATTCTCCTGATCTCAATCTGCCTGTCCACGGCGAAGAATGTGAACCATTGCTAGAGGACGCTCCAGGTCCACTAATATTTTGTGACTGCTGCTGTGAATTCTGTGCAGCATTACCATTTTATGCATCTACATCATCAATCACATTTAGTGGTTTATACCAGCTACTCATCTCATCAAAAACAACATCTCTGCTCATTGTAAACTTACGAGTAGAAGAGTTATAGCATCTATACCCTTTTTGCTGCAGAGAGTAACCAATAAAGATGCACTTCTCAGCTTTTGGATCCAACTTGGATCTCAACTCATCTGGCACATGTACATAGGCAATGCAACCAAAAATTTTCAAATGAGAAATATCTGGTTTTCTACCAGTATACCTCTCCTCTGGAGTCATTCCATGTATTACTGCAGTGGGAGTCCTGTTCATTATGTAGACTGATGTAGCAACTACTTCAGCCCAATAAAAATCTGGCAAGTCTTTTTCATTGAGCATGGCACGAGATACCTCTCCAATATGCCTATTTTTTCTTTGTGCAATTCCATTTTGTTGTGGGGTATGACTGCATGAATATTGCTGCTTTATGCCATGCTCCTGCAGGAACCTTGCAAACTCATTTGAGAGGTACTCTCCCCCTCCATCTGACCTTAGGCATTTTATCTAGAAGCCTGTTTCTTTTTCAACCA
Source organism: Lygodium microphyllum (assembly GCF_053477565.2). Classification (NCBI taxonomy): domain Eukaryota; kingdom Viridiplantae; phylum Streptophyta; class Polypodiopsida; order Schizaeales; family Lygodiaceae; genus Lygodium; species Lygodium microphyllum. The sequence continues at coordinate 628,527 of NW_028229537.1, read as the reverse complement.
TAGCTTTAAGAGTTTTGAAATGCCCAAAAACTTCACTTTTCTTTTTCATAAAATACACCCAAACTTTTCTGCTATAGTCATCAATAAAATTGACAAAATAATGACAACCTCCAAGAGATGCAGATTTAGTTGTCCACACATCAGAGTAGATTAATTCCAATGGCTTCTTACTCTCTTGAACATGTCTAGGAAATGGTTTCCTTGCCTGTTTTCCAAACTGACAGGCTTCACATACCTTATGCATTTCTGCAACCTTGAATTTCGGCAAACCTGCAACAATATTTTGGGCCTGCATTGATTTAAGTCGCTGTACATTAACATGACCAATGCGTTTATGCCATATATCAATATCTGCAACTACACCGGTCCCATGTGCAAACATTGCTGCACTCAATTCAGACATGTCTGCATCCAATGTAAACATTCTGCCCTTCTTCTTTCCTTTTGCTATCAAGCGATCTTTATTTTTCATATCCTCAACAAAGCATCCATGAGGATTAAATCTGACATGCAAGCCCTGCTCAACCATTTGACCAACAGAAACCAGATTCTTGGTGATATTCGGAACATGAAATACATTGGAGAGGTATTTCTTTTTCCCATACTGCATAGACAAAGGAAATTTTCCAATCTGCACAATAGGATGTGCAGTATCATCACCAGTCTCCACAAATCCTGGTTTTTCCATTTTTCTTGCATCCTCCATCCATTCTGCATGACCTGTCATGTGGTTTGATGCACCTGAGTCAACATACCATACATCATTGCTTTCTTCTGCACTTGTCACAGAATTGTTCATGTGCTGCACCATAAACAAATGCTCATTTCTGTCATCACCCTGTCTACTAGAAGATGCATAATTTCCTTGTTGCAGTTTTCCATTCATGATGTCATTCTGCTTTTTATAGCAGTCTTTAGCCATATGACCCATTTTACCACAATAGTAGCATTCAATATTACTGTTTGCATTTTGGCCTCTTTGCCATCCACCACGACCTCTTTAGCTCCCCCTGCCTCTAGAGTTACCACGTCCTCCTCCATAGGACTGGTTTTCTTGAGTTTGCTGCATATTCTGATTTCTACCACGGCCTCCAAATCGGCCTCCTCTACCTCTGCCTCTACCTCTTCCAGCATTTGAGTAGAAGACAGCTTCTTTTGAAGTTCCTCCTGAAGAAGATGCACCACCATTTCTTTGCTCCTCAGAAATTAGAAGAGCAATCAACTCCTCAAAATCAGGAAATCTTTCACGAACTGAAATGGATGTCCGAAAC